>NC_135265.1:129211448-129515615 GCF_051311805.1 Agelaius phoeniceus | reverse complement strand
GTAATAAACTGAAAAATTTGGGTTTTGTGCATCTTTCCATGTTATTTAAAATTCCAAAGTGTGATTTTTCAAAAGTGTTCAGGTGAGGCCCGACATATTGAAAAGGAAAGGCAAATGGAAGGGAAGCAGTGCAAAACTGATGTTAAAGAAGTTTGGAAATGTCACATTCAAGTTAATTCCAAGTTTTATATGTTGAGTGTACCATAAAAATATGCATAAAATCCAAGCAGACTGTTTCTAGGTCTCACAGAAATGGTTTATGGTATGAATAGAGGAGACAGAATATTTTTGTCTCTTCAGTGGCCATGTTGGCTCCATCTTGCAGTGCATGAGATATTATTTGTTTGCTCATCAGAAAAACCATTTACAATACATAATTTTCTGTAGTTGTTGTACTTAACTACTTTGAAAGATTCAATCATTTGGATAAATGGAAAATGAAAAATCTTGACTGCAGAAATCAAAGTGCTTTGAAAAAGTACAATGACAAGGGAACACGAACTGTCAAAATACACAGACCAAAGTTTCTATAAACCTTATTTCTACAAGACAGTAAAAATTGTTGAAAGGGGAGACAAGGAAGAAATTCCTTTTTTCTAAACTTCGTAAAAGATTAGGCTGTCAAAAAGTTGCAGTGTCTAGCTCCCAGCAGGAAATTCAAGAGCCAGAGTTAGCTGCTCAGTTGACCAGTGCACACACACGATGGAATAATTGTTCAAATAGAAACTACATAGAACTGACTTTCTCACTTTCTCAGTTTCAGATCAAAATCATGAGTTTAAGATTAAGATTTTTTAGTAAAGTCAGTAAGTATTTTGATTTAGTGGCTTCATAGGATACTGAGGTTTAAGGTATATAATCACAGTATTGGGAAATTTTGAGGTATATTCTATTATATTGAGAATAACAGAAATCCAAAGCTTTTATTTCTCAGAATGTTATACAAAATGCAGTGTTTACCTCAAAAAGGCATAATTCCTAATTTTATTTATTTTTTGAATGTTTCAATATATAAATGCCTATTCTAAAATGTTTTTTCCATCTAAGGAAATCCAATAATATTACGAGACATTAGAAAATCTTTGCTTTTTTTTGGTACTTCCTTATCTACTGTTTGCAATTATATTCAATACGCCCTACTTCATATTATCTCTTTCCCTCAGAGAGCAGCTGATATCTATCTGAGAACACAAAGCTCCAGCTGGATGAAACTGAAGTCAGAAATCCTCTGTAACTCTCTAAAGTTGCAATTTAGATATCTAAAATTAGTAGGCAGTTTGAAAGTTTGGAAGCTGGCCTTGTCTGCCCAGCTAATGAAACAATGGAAATAGCTGTATTTCATGTTAATCATGTTAAGGGCACAAACCAGCTCCTGC
Organism: Agelaius phoeniceus; assembly: GCF_051311805.1. Lineage (NCBI taxonomy): Eukaryota > Metazoa > Chordata > Aves > Passeriformes > Icteridae > Agelaius > Agelaius phoeniceus. Next base: position 129,514,239 of record NC_135265.1, on the reverse strand, counting down.
TGCTGTTGGGTCAAGACTTTATGAGGGAAGTACTAAATTTTTGCTTTGCTAGCAAAGATGGCTGTCATAGTGTCTGAAGATGCTCTGCATTGGTGGCAACATGAGGTCTAAGTGGGTAAATTGCAATGTATAGGCTAATATGCATTTTTAGAAATAGAGGACTTTAGGAGAATTGAAGTATTCTACAGGAAGAGTGTTTTCAAAACAATCAATGTAGTTTCTTTTTGGTCTGATCCTTTAAGATAGTTTTGAAAAATTAAAAATGTTGTGACATCAGATTTGGGTGTTTATGTTCTTGAAAGTAGTATGATGAATAATTTTTCCTTCACTTTTTAATATTTGGGTTTATCATTCTACAATTTTTGGAAGTTTTGAAACTTTAGAAGAGATAGTGAAAAAATCCTGTTTGTAACGTTAGAGATGTTTTGAAAAATTAGAATAAACTATGAGATTTTCTAATTTTGGACCTTTAACAAAAGTGAAGTAGTAAGGTAAAACTGAATTTTAAAGTTACAAAATATATTTTATTTTGAATGCTTCAAAATGGATGTGCTTCAGTATTTTGGTTTTCCATGTCTTAACTGTCTCTTTTCTAACAGAACAGTTGATGGATCATATATTCATTCAAAATAGCTGAGTAAGGTAGAAATGAAAGGAAATACTAAATTCTGAATGTAATTGTGAATGTGCTCTTTGTGGGGAGTGCCTAGACAGGAGAATAACTACAGAACCCTGGCAACAAATGAGCTGTAAATTAGTAAATGAGGATGCTGTTTTTTGTGGAAGTGGTGGGTCAGTGATATTCTGGGTGATGGTGGCTGAATTCAAGCAGGTGTGATGGATCTCAGGGAACAGATGAAAGGCAAGATTTTGGGAGTGTTTTCTGTATTTTCTGTACCTTTGAACAGTAGCATGTATCCTGAGGGGTTGCTGTTAGTGCAGCTGTGGTTACTGGCATAGCCAGTGAAATATAAGAGTTGTAGGCAGAAATGGAGATAACAACAGTTTGGATGAAAGTCTGAAGTATTTAAATGAATACTTGAGTATAGGCTTATTCAAATAGTACTCTAGATCCTTAAAGCATTTTTATATGTAGTTGGAATTTGGAATCTATTTCTTTATGTTCAGTATGGTTTTGGCTGGTTTAGCTGCAGCAATGCCACTGTAGCATTCAGGGATGTCTTTCTCTGTCTGTTCAGTCTTCCATGTTTTCCTCTGTATTGGCACTGGTCTGTGTAAATGTTTTCTTTGTGGAGGTCACAGTGTCAGTCTAGAGCTGACTAATAGGATTGACCACAAAGTAAACCATTGCACATAGGCAGGAAATCCTCTTTACATTAATAATTATTCTGCCCAAGTACATATTTAATTGAACAAATTATGTGCAACTACAGTAAACTATTGTGTGTTATAACTTGCTAATATAATTTATCCATATTATCTGTGTTTTATTTATAGCACTTTTTATTTATGTTGTTTTTCAGGGGAGTATCTGTTTGTTATTGCAATTATAGTTTTTCTATTATTTGCTTTGTCTCATTCCTGTTTCTGTTTTTTTTTCACTGAGTTGTTTTTCCTTTAATGTAATTTTGAAAAAGTCAAAAGTATTCTTTGTATGTTGGTGCTCTTAGCTTAACTACAGAATTTTATCTACATTTTTGATACTGTATGAAAAGTATAACTTGAAATTCTTTTCCAATAGTTAGGTTTGGGGAATAACAACATAACTATAAGACCATGTAAATGGATACCAGTATAAAATCACAGTATTAAATTTTTGTACTGGTGGAAGTTCTAGCAGAAAAGGGGTGTCATTTATAAAATTAATCTATATCCCTGTACACTTGAACCATAGAACCACTTCAATAGATTTTCCATACATATTCAGTTTATAAAGCAATAAAAATAAAGTTATAGTAATTATAGTTGTAATATATGCAACATAATTGAAAGCCTTTATGGTATATTATGAAGGCCCTATATGTCAGCACATTGAGGGGATGAGATCAAGTACAACACATGCTACCCCTCCCCTTTCATGTGTTCTTTTTCCTTTTCTTCCTTCCCTTTGTACCTCTATAAAATTAAATTGCTATTGCTCTAACACCAAAACCTGGAAAGTTCTAGGTAGTGCACACAATGTGTTGATTTTCCTCCATTTCCAAGGCAGAATATGACAGGTGAGAACCCTTGGTGCATGGTGGGAGAGATTCTTGAGATTCTTGCAATATCCTGTGATAATTTATTTTTTCCCTTGTAAAATGGAGCTGAAGCAAGCTGAAGGTCTACTTTTATTGTGACTAGGTCACATTCTGACACCCTTAACACTGGGCTCTGCAGTCCTGCCTGTGCAGAGTGGCAGGAGAGTGCTGCTGCTGCACCTTGCAGAACGCAGGGAGCACATCAGACAAAACCCGTGATCCAGACTGCCAAATTTTCTTATGTATCCTCTTTCTTTGATATAAGAACAGATTATTTCACACATTTTATAGAACAGATTTCTTGATCATCTGTGCATGCCAAATAAGCAAGGAGGGTGGCAGAAGCATCAGCACAGTGCCTATTTCCATGCTTTGAGTACATTTCTAATGGAAGTGAATATTGAGTAGTAGCTGCTTTCTATCATTTTGAATTAGAACAATAATATCAGGAAAACTGAGCATAGGTAAAGGAGATTCCAACCTGTCAGATGGCTGTGATTATTGTGACCTACTCCATGCGCCTGTTCTCCCACTCACCAGCCCTCTGAGGTATCAACAGATGCTCCTTTTCCTGTCCATGTCCCATACTCTGTACCAATTCTGTGCCACTCCATTAGCTGTTGCCCTAAGCTGAAGGTGGGGAGTGGTTGCTTGGAATTTGCAGGTAGTCCAGGAACTTGTGTTGCCTGTTCTCGATGTAGTCTTGATGAACCCGCTGGAGGCCACAAGGTTGTATGTGGTCTGAAGTGTTACAGCACAAAAATATGTTATAAATGCATCTATATATGCAGTTTGTTAAATTTTCTAGATCCCATTTCATGCAAGGATTTTGTGTGTATACCATAGGTCATTTCTGTTGTGATTGCTAGAGAGTTGAAAAACATAGATTGTACCTTCCCACATGTAAAGTTAATATCAGAGAGCACAAACTTTCTTTTAATTGTTTTCTAAGTATTTAGGAGGACTTATCAAAGACATGACTCTTAAAATTGCAAAAAAGAGAAAACCTTTTCTTTTACTCACTTTCCTAAGTAACCAAAGCTGTCAGTATGTGAATTGTACTTGTTTCTCTCTGAATATGCATGTACAATCTCCCTGAAAGAGATGATCAACCTTACGTTTCCTACCCCACTTTTAAATCACACTTTGCCTACCTGTTGTTTCTGTTACATGTTATTTCTAAATCTATTGTAAATGTTGTCTATAGACTTGCAAAGAGAAATCCTTGCTTGTGGGGAATCAGTGGCAAAATTCCTGCTGACTTGCCTACGGCAAGAATTTCCACCAAAGAGTTTTGATATGATTTGGTAACAGATTTGCAGATTTAATTTATGCATTGCATTAAAATACTTTTTGTTAGATAAATATGTTGTTGGTGTAAAGCTGTGTTTAAAGTAATAGTTATGTGTCTTTGTTTTTACTTTTGGTCTTTTAGTTTCCAGCGTGTTGTCGTTTTTGGTTTTGTTTTATTGCTTTTTCTTTAATTTTGCTTACCAGAGCCAAAGCCTTAGTAGAAGAACAACGCCTTTTGTTCCTAGGGTTCAGGTAAAGACTTCGTCTGCCTGACAGAAACTAAAGTTGTGGGTTTTTCTTTTGTTTGTTATGGAAAATGCATAGTAGGAAAACGTTACATTACAGTCCGTTTTCCCATATTTTGAGTGTGTTGCTTTAAACCATATTAACAACTTTCATGTCATCTTGTGAGCAGCTTGTAAAATTCTGCATGGGGGTTAAAACATTAAATTTAAATTTAAAGAGACATCTAGTTTTTTCTAGTTGCCCAATATTAAACTGAAACAGGTTTCAATAGTGATGATGACTATGCATCCCACATACAAAATTTGTGCATTTTTAAGGCAATAAATAATTTTGTCCTTGAGTTTATTATGTAAAGATGAATGTCTCTTTAAATCATTCATTATCATTACTTAACACATATTTTTTTTGCATTTTCCACATAATAGTAGCGCCTTGAGTAGAAGATGGGCAAAAAATTTGTACCTTGTTAAAATAAACAAATTTCTTGTTTATGGAACTTGGTTCTTGCATTTTTAAGTACATCAATATAGCCAAAATTTTACTTGAATAAAAAATGAATTCTCCCATTGTCTTACTGAATTTATTTAGCTTTGATATTCTGTTTAGGTACAAGTTGTTTGCCTTTTTTTCATTAGGAAGCTTCTAAGGTACTATAGATTTATGCAAAAATAGGTTTTACTAATATTTTATAATGCTTATCTTGCTTATCTTGCTTTGCTGCATGTTTTCTTTTTTTTTTTTTTTAACCAGAATATTATCTGATTTTCTTACAAAATATCTTTATGGAGATGTTAATCTTTTGTGTGGCAGCTTTATAAATGTTTTTCCTTGATTAATTGACCAAAATGTAAAGGATGACCTAAGTGATCAGAAAGAGATGACTGAATTTCATTATGAAATGGAAAAGAGATCATTTTTTTATAAAGTAATTCTAAATAAGACTGTAATTAAGACATCAGATATGACTCATATTTGATAAAGTACACTTTTTTTCACAACGCTGTATTCTCAAGAGTATTCCTTACAACTGCCTGAATATAAATTCAAAAATTAAGAACTTCTAAAGAAAAAAGAGATTATAAAATAATGCCTTGATTGTATGATTTAAAGCTAATTTATTATGTGCTATTGACATAAACTGGCTTTGTATGAAAAATTTAAAACATCCTTTAACATGATTAAGAAAGTTGTATTCTGCTCATGATAATGAAATCAGAGAGGTACAATTACGAGTTGTTAAGTAGTTCATAGAGGTAAATATTATATAAGTAGTTTTTTTAATATTTATTTTCTTTTTATATATGTGCTAAATAAATTATAATTTATATGACAGTTGATTGTTCAATTTAAAAAGGAAATCTCTGCCTGAAATCTGCATGTTTCATGAAATACTGTAATGTAGAAATGACATGTAGTAGTTCCATATTTTAATTCCATTATACAAAATAAAGACATAGACATAAAAGTTGTTTGTTCCACTTAGACTAATATCCTCTCATGAAACAAAAAAATACTTTACTCAAATGATTATGGTAGTTGAGAAAAGAAAAGAAGCGTCTTTTGCTAGAAAGTATCTAACAAGAGGTGAAAATGTTTAAGGCTTACTTGCTCACCCTTTGGATGCATTATTTTTTATATTGTAGGTAAGAATTGTCCTTAGACCCAGTTTTGTCTAAACAATCAGTGCCTGTGGAGTCCTTGTGGACCTGTCTAACAGTTTTTTTTGCAGAGCCTAGTAACAATCTATGCTAAACATAAGGATTTTGACAAGAGTTCCTGAAAAACTCAAAATTATGACATTGGCAAAATCATTGCTCCTACTCTGAAACAAAAAGTCATTTCTCTGCCCACTTTTTGTGGTGATAGTAGATAGTATAAAAAGATTAATGTTAGATATAGTTACCAGGCAAGCTGCTGAAAGAACAGGAATTCTCCAGTGGTCTTCAAACAAGGGTATTAGGAGCAGTCCAGCAGCAGTGCAGAATTCTGGTTACTTTTTTGGCATGACAAATTCACTAAATCAGAGCTCTGAGCTGCTGTTTACGGTTGTCAGGAAGTATACATTTCATTGTGGGCTGAGGTATAGCTGTGTCTGTAGAACTCCTTACAAGAATGAGAATCTCCAAACATTCTGTTTATACTTATTTGTTTCATCACTCTAAACAGGAAATGTGTATCTTTATTCTTGCTTGCATCTTCTTTACTTGTTAGTCTGAAACTGATCCTTTCTGGCAAAAGCTCCTCTTCCACACTTCCCTCCATGACATTCCATTCATCTTCTACCTCACTGGGTGATTTCATAGAATCATCATTATTTCATTGGGAAGAAAGACATTCAGTTTCTTTCCTATCAAATGCCCACTGAGCTTTTACTAATTTTACAGTACTTGTAAAAGTGCATCTTTATTTCCTGAACTTTTAGATTCAGTTTGGCTTACCAGTAATTTTTAAACTTACAGAGTGATGCTTTATGAATCTCTGTAGGGAAAAATCTGTTCTTAAAATTGGGTTTTCTATGCAGTATCTCTTGTTTACTTGGCAAAGCATTCTTTTGAGCTTGAGTTGCCTCTGGATTTTTCTAACTTCAAAAATTTCAGCCATCCTTTTGGCTTTAATACAGAACATCAATATATTTGATCATGTATAAAAATATATAAAAGGGGAAACCACTAAAAAAGAGATTTAAGAAATAAACATAGATTAGGGCAGCATAAATACTTCTATAATTTCCTGGTCTTTATATCCTACACGCTTTTCCATTTGACAGTCTTTTCTTGTAATTGTTCAAGCATATTAGACAGCAGCTGAAGTAGAAAGCAATAGTAGCTTGATTTAGCAACCCTCATTGCTCAGGATTTTTTAGAGGTGTGTTTAACAACATTCAAAAGTGGCCTCAGCTCTGCCACAGACATCACCACCTCAGGGCAGTTTCAGCATCTACATAAGCTTAAGTCCAATAAAAAGATTACTGCAAGTATTTTTAAAAATGAGCTGAGATTTTTTTTTTTTCAAACAACAGATCCCACTTTGGTTTCAGAATAATGTGAGAAAGAAAATTAGTATATAATTTTAAAATAATAATAAACATAATAAACATCTGTGTAGGTTACATGAAATATTATAATGAGTAACAGAAGAAAAAAAAAAAAGCCTGGCCAGCTGTCTCTAAAAGCCAGAGATGTTTGAGTAGGTTGTGGTGGTAAAAATCAGCTGTAGGGCAGATGGTCTCTCCCAGTGGCATAAGTTTTATCTCTTTTCATGAGATTCATGAAGTAACCCTTATATAACAAAGACATAACTGTAACATAGGATTTAAAACTTCAAATATTCTCTGTTTCTAAATCTAAATTATGGCTGAAGATATGTTTTGCCTGTATGTCCTGTGTATAAAACTACATTAGAATTGCATAGTTGAGGAAGCAGTCACACGTTCATGAGATAGGAGTATAGGAAGTGCAACAATAATATTTTCCAGATTTTCTTAACTGATTCCCTTATCAGGGGGAATAAGAGTAGGGGTTCCTTATACATGATTACTTTTTTTCTAAACTCTGACCTCAGTCAGTCCTCTAAAATTTTTAGTGAAGATGAGATCTAATAGAAAAAAATGAAATCTAGTAAACTGAATTTATATCCTTAATTTATATAACTTACACTAACTTCACATAAATTTGAGGTGCCTTGAGGAAGAGCTTTCACCTGTACAGTTGAAGGAAAGATCTAAGTACCTCAATACCTGCAGTGGGTGATTAACCCAAATAAAAGACACCTAAGCCCTTTAAATCTATTTGAAACTAAGGCTGCTCCAGAGGGTGAGTTGATTCTCCAGGGAAGGCACCTTCTACTGAGGCTACAGAGGACCAATCTAACCCATTATTCTGTGATTCTCTGAACCAGGAATGCTAACTAGATGTTCTAGATACCTGCATCCTCACTTATCAGAATGCAACAGCAGCAGTCAGCTTTTATATACTGTTTGTGTAGGAAGCTTATTCCAGAAACAGGACATATACTGCTGTTTAAATACTGTTTAGACTGAAGAGGTTGAACCTGTGTATCAAAATAGTGCCTTTATTATCAAGCTATGCCACATCCTATTCTTCTCTGGAGTACAAAGTCTCATCTGAAGCTGAGACGCACTTTGGTTGGGAATAGGAGTGTGTGGTGTTACCAAAGCATGCTTCAGTTTAGCATAACAGGTTCCAGACCTGTATTCCACTTGTATTAGAACACTACTGGTTAAAAACCAGAAAGAATGAAACTGGGGTCAGAGCCACATCTCTGTTTCCTTCAATCCTCTGAGTGCAGAAGAGTTCCTGTTTCCTGCACTCTGTGGCAGTTATTCCTACCTGGCAGCCTGTCTGCAGCAGATGCACCCCTCGGTGAATAACAGACCATGTCAATGCATCTCAGTATCAGGATGCACGGAATTTAGATGCCTGTTTGCCTGAATGTAGGTCACAGCACAAACTTAATAAAGCATTAGGTGCATGTCTGGCTGCTGAAGGAGCCCAGGGAAGGAAAGTATATGAGCATGTGTATGGCTAATTGGTCTCCAGGACTTCAGTGCAAAGTGGGAAAGTATTCAGGTTGCACCACTTCCAAGTGAATCTTAGGTGCCTACATCATAAATAACCTAGACAGACAAAATTCCATTCAAGAAGGTTTTGTTCAGGTGTTAGTCTCAACATTAGCATCAGCTAGCATGATTTTTTTATATAGCATATTTTATGTGTTGTTAGTTTAGCTTTCCCTTTCCTTCATTTCAAACAGGATTGCTTTGTTGAAGTTTCTTAGATGTTCTAAAATTATACAGTGTGTGTGTTGTAAAAATCTTGCTAGATTCTTGTTCATCCCAGTCTCTCTTTCAACATATTTTGTGCCAGTTAGCATGGCTAGTTATTTATTCACCTCATAGCATTTCTCTCATTCATTCTATTCTTGCCCATCTTTTAATCTCTGGTCCCTGACGTTAGTGGTTCCATTCTTCCCGTGTTTCACCAAAAAGTATCCTGTCTATTTTACTTTCACTGTAATTATAAAGCAGCTTTTTATTTGTCCCTTCTTCCTTCTTCTAATCCCATAAGAATGCAATCCCATTCTCCCCTCAATGGGCTTCTTTGACCATTCTCTCACAGTTTCTTCCCTTCTTCTCCTTGCATCCTAGTCAAACGACTGCTTGGGTTACAAGTACCTGTGCTGTGTATTGGAGTGCTAGCAGTGTGAATACAGGGGAGAGAGCTTTCTGGTCTTAATTCTGACTCCTGGCTTTTCCTGTAAGAAGCCAAATTAAAGAGCATTACAGGGAAAATATGCCCGTTAAGTTCAAGTTTTTCCAATTTTTTATTTCAGAACATCAAGGGAGAAGTAGAAGGTAGATGTCAATGCAAATGTTGAGCTCTTGATCCAAACTGCTGTTGTTAAAGCATCTCTATGAAGTGGTGTCAGATTATTTCAGTTTCTGCTTAAGTAATTCTCTAAATATTTTGACTGAAGTTTTCCTGTAAAAAATCAGTCCGAAACAAATATATTTAGCTTGCATATGAACACATAATTCTGGTTGTATTCTTGGTGCCTATATCTAGTCAATTTTACATTCATCAGTCACAGTCTGTGATAGTATCTGTATCACAAATATATTTCATTCTCCTTAAGCAAGCATAATTTTCCACAAAAAGCAGATGAAGAAGATTGTCTTCAGTGCTGTTCCCCTTGAGATGTCGGACTAGCCAAGTCTGTCTTTTGCTTCAGGACTCCCAAGGAAACCTGCGGGTGGATACATTTAGTGTCAAAGAACATTTAAGTTGACTTGCACTTCAGAGGTCATTAAAGGTGTACTGTTGGTACAAAGCTTTCTGCTTTTGATCTGTAGCTGGATGGAGATAGCTAGAAGTCTAGATAATTCTCGGTGTAGAAAAAATACTTTCAAAGCCCCTGGCTTGTAAGAATGTAGGAACAATATCTAAAATTCACACTGAGATGATTTGCCACAGGGCCCTTTAATTATTAGTACCAGAAGCCTTTAAAGTCTGTAGCAGGGCTAATAACAGGGTAATGGAGGACAAATATCCCATTTTTAATATCCATTCAAATGGTTAGTGGCTACAGGAATTGCAAGATCTGAAGCAGTGAAGGAAGAAGTACACTGCCACCAATAACTGAGTTGGTGTGTCTTAGTGTAATCTCACTTAGTGAGGTATTAGGAATGGCAGAGAGCTAAATTAGCCTCTTCTTTATGGGTTAAAAGTCTTGAGAATTACATCAAGACCTTTCTTTAGGAGTCTGAAATGTTGAAGATGAGGAGCTATGATAGCAGAAGAAATTGTCGCTGAAATTAAGTGAGATTGTTTCCACAGAAAATGCACCTTCCCCTCTTTATGTCTACCTTAGCTAGGGTATATTCATGCCTAAAGGTGTATTGCCTGGGTAGGTGTGCAGCTGGGCATTATCCTCTCTGATTCCCTTAAGTTCAGGCAGGGTCACTGTTTTCTTTAAATGTCCTGGTTTGTCCTGTCTCGGGCAAAGTCCTCATGAAGAGAGGCTCCTCAGTAAGCTGCCGCTAGTGACTCTGCAGTGCTACCAGCATGCAGTGGCCCCCTGCCTATTTGGAAGGCTTTGCTTTGCCCTAACTGCACCATTTCCCCCTTCTGCAGTGACTGCCCTGGAGTAGTTATATCCCTTTCTTGGCTGATGTACTTGCAGTCGTAGAATTCAAACTGAAATAGCTGAATAGCAGCTTGTAATGACTGTAGTAAAAAAGGATAGCAAATTAAGCCTTAGACTGGTTAATAACAATTTCTACAAATGAATAATAGTGGTTTTTATCTTGTTACTGAGTTGGACTATGAAGAAGGTTGGATTACTGAGCCTTCCTCTCAGTATTTATGGAGGACTTATATGATTTCAGAATAAGTGTATATATGTTGAAAAATATTAAGTGATATGAAATATTTACGGGTTTATCCCATAGTCTCTTTAGCACAACAGCAGATGAAAAATTATTTATTCATTGTGCATAAACTCCTTAGAGATGTATATATATGAATACTGTACATTAATAATGCAAGTAATACAATACAAAGGAGAATAATCCTAACCAGAGCACCATGTGAAAAACAATTAGTGTGAAGTAAGGTACTTAGAGTACAGGGTTTTAAAAAAAAGAGTAACTCCTGGTATATACTGAAGCTATTACAATATTAACTTATTTTTATTCTTTGTTATAAATGAAAAGTAGAATATAATATTTTCTGTTTAAGTAACCAATATAAATAGAAGCTCATGAGTAAAATTATTTTTAAGGATTAATATACAACTTCATTGTAGAAATGAGTTCACTAATTAATCTTTTCTTCCTACAGATAAAACTGTGGTATGACAAGGTTGGTCATCAGTTAATAGTGACCATACTGGGAGCAAAGGATCTTCCTTCAAGGGAAGATGGGAGGCCAAGGAATCCTTATGTTAAAATTTACTTTCTTCCAGACAGAAGGTAGGGTGAACACAAAGACAAGGAATATTTGAATTAGTCTGATACTCAGGTGACATGCACAGCTGAGTTTATCAGCCATGCTTACATGGAAAAAGCCTTACAGTGTTGAGCTCTTGTGTTGAACATGGTATGTAACAGCAAGGTGTCTTTGAACACTAAGCACAAATTTGCTTTCCCTGGTTATGTTATAAAGTACTGAATAGAAAAGGAAAGGAAAGGTAAACATGGGGATCTGTTCTTTGCAAAGAATGTTGTACTATAGTGCCTATATTTCCTATGCCAGTTATTCTTCTCTAGAGCAAAGAAGATGCTACACGGTTGGGTTCGTAAATTTCTGGACTGATGAGTCCAGCAGTTTGGTTTGGCCCATCTTTATATTCTAAGGCAGTAACAGGTTTGGCACCTGAAACCCACAGATACTTGTTCACAAAATAATTGAGGTAAGGCTGAAGGGGACTCAGCTGAGAGTTCACATTTGCACTTTGAAAACTTTCCCTAGAGCACAGGACTCATGTTAATCTGGATGGTATCATATATGCACTTAGGAAAAGTTAAACTGTGGTGGGACCCCTATTCCTGAAAAGCTCTTTCACCTCTTAGTCCATGATTTTCTGTGGTTCAATTTGGGTGTTGGGAAGACCAGCAGAGGAGATAGTGCGTTTTCCAGTTAATTTTTTTAATTGATGTTTCCTCAGATTGTGTCAGTAGGGGAACATGTTTACCTTTATTTTATAATATACTAACCAAATAATTCAAAGTCTTACTGTCACTCAAAATAATAGATCATTGGATTACTGAATCTGTAGAACAGAGTGTAACTTGTATTTTTACTTCCTTTGCTTTTCCATATAGCTAAACTGGGAAGGTGCTAGCTATCTCCGTTACCATTTGACTTCAGCAAGAATTAAAGCTATTTAGTATTTTGGAAGACTTTTCCAAGTTGCTTTTCCACTTTTATTGTATACCATATGTTGACAAGCAAATTATCTGTGACTACCTAATTTGCTGTGTCATTGATGATTAAAAGGTTTTGGATAGATTTTCTCAGGCTCACCAGTATTTGACCACTTGGTGTAGATCCCTAGTTTATTCAAACTGCTGTAGTGTGTTTGTAGCTGCTGAAGCTGTGCTAAACTGAGAATCAGGTCTGCTTCAATTATCTTACCTTCTTTTTCAATAATAATGAGTAATTAATAGGCTAACAAAAGTGTGTTCACAATATTTTACAATGTAAGTTGTGATAACTAAAATATATTGACATTAAATTTTATTAATATATATTTTTTCCCATTTATGAGAAGTATTCAGAACTTTCCTTTAGTTGCTTTATGTGTTTATGATCAGCAATTTGTCTTATAGAATTGTGTTTTTTTTCTGATGTGGAAATTCATTTTTGTTTCCTTAGATTTAAAAGCTAAGTAAGCAACAGTATATTTCTTGTGTAGTAGAAAGAAACATGCTGGAGGTAAAATACACTTAAGTAAGTCAAGCATTTAATTAGATGAAGATGCCGAATTCTCTTTGAATTAAGAAATTTAATTGCAAAATATTGTACAATGTAACTTAGTTCACAAGGGTAAACAAACCTTTAGTATGTTAGAAATAATTTATGTTTTTTTTTAACAGTGTGTCTAAAAGTGTTATTACTTTGGTAATTTTTTGATCCAACTTCCAAGCAACAGTTCAGAAATACAATGACTTTATTAAAATTGCAAGTATTAATGAATGGACTGCATCTGCATTGCCTATTAAAAAATCCTTATAAATTAGTCTGGCAGCTGCATTATGCAGCAATCAGCAGGTTTAGAATAAGCATTGTTATGAGGACTCTTGTCAGTATTCTCAGTAGGAGCAGTGTGGGTGTTTTCCAGCAAAAATTGTTTCAATCAGAAAATATTAATTCTTTCTAGCAGAAATATTCTGCAAAAACATTACTTTCAACAACACCCTGGAGCCAGAACCAAGGCTGCCAGGGTAGCCTTGCCTGGAGACCTCACCTCACAGTGGAGGTCCACCTTCAGCCTGGTGATTCACTGCTGTGACCAAAGGATTTGGGAAGCTGTTTTGAGAAGGCTGTTTGTTCCAGTATTGCTGGAAAAGAACATGTAACTTTTTTGGGGGCTTCTGGTTTCCCAGGTGGATAAGGAGCCCTTAGCCAGGAAAACCCTGTACTGCCCCCAGCTCCCTGACCATCCTTCACGTGAGCCAGCTGCTCCTTCCTGCTCTGCAGCTGGAGGGAGCCGCTGTAGGACTGGAACTTGAGTGAACCAGCTGGCTCATTGTTTGAAATACAGCTCAATGCCCAATGTTGTCTGTAGAGATGTTCTACTGTCAGACTGTGCCTTGTGGAAATCCCATTTATGGAAGTACATTTTATTTTATAAAATGCTATTTCCAAAATAAAAGAGAATACATGCAAAATCATATTAAAACATTTGTGGGTTTTGGGAAACATCTTAAAATTGGAATTGGCACGTAAACTTGAGATCACCTAGCCTGAGTTTTTAATATGAGCTTATGAATTATCCTCAATATATGCAGTGACCATTATAGTGTGATATAGATTATAGTACCCTGATCCTACAAACTGAACTGCTGATTTAAGATTTCCTGTTTTCCATTATATACTTAATTCAGTTTAATGGTGTTTTGAACATATTTAATATTTAACTGTTTTTTTCAGTGATAAAAATAAAAGAAGAACAAAAACAGTAAAGAAAACATTGGAACCTAAGTGGAATCAGACATTTATTTATTCTCCAGTTCATCGGAGAGAGTTTAGAGAACGAATGTTAGAAATCACTCTTTGGGACCAAGCACGAGTTCGAGAGGAAGAAAGTGAATTTTTAGGAGAGGTATACAAGTATTGGTAGTTGCTATAGAAATACAGTTGCTCATACTCATGTATAGATACTTATTTTCAAAAAATTACTAACTGTGCAAAGCAAAGTTGGTTTTATTGTTTTACTTTTTCTTTCACTTAGTAGTAAACAAACAGTGATCTCACGCAAATTACATAATCCTGATATGAGATACTTTCTGCATTTTTCTGTTTTAGTAACAGCATGAATATGGTTTCTTAATTGCTAATTGTTCATTCAAATCCATATTATCCATAGTCATATTTTACTAAAACTTTGGAACATTGCTCATTTACTTATTTGAAAGCTGTAAAGGCTCTCATAAGGTAATAAGGGTTTTGTGAACGATTTTTTGGGTATATTTAGTGTTCTAAAAGGCACAGAAGATTCTTGCATATTAAAGCAAGGTTCTTATATAACTTCAGACAAAGTCCTTAGCAGTAAGAGAATAAAAGAATAAATTTCATGGGTATATCTATTTTAAAATATTCTGTCGCGCAATGCTTTCCTACTTTTAACCATTTTTTCTTTTTCAGATTCTTATTGAGTTAGAGACAGCATTACTAGATGATGAACCCCACTGGTACAAACTTCAAACACATGATGTCTCTTCATTGCCACTTCCCCATCCCTCACCATATTTGCCACGCAGACAGCTCCATGGCGAGAGTCCCACACGGAGGTTACAAAGTAGGTTATTATTAGTTTTTCACTCTGTGTATAGTTCATTTGAATGAATGCATAATAAAATCTATTAGATTCTTGCAAATGGAAAGCTGACAGAATTTTTATGTTAATTTGTAGCTGTTACGAATTAGATCATTGTGGTTACTGATAAGAGTGACATGCTACAAATGGTATAAACCACTGTGCATTGCACCATTTTTTTCTTATAACTCAGTTCAGATTCTCAGCTGGAGTAAATTATCTTGTTTTTTGCAATGTGCTCTTTTTTTCATGAAGCTCTTTCTTTTGTATTATGTTCATAATTTCATTGTTTAAGCAAAAGTAGATTTGCAGGACCTCTCTCTTTAGCTCGTATTTCTTAAAGTAACCTGTATATAACATCATATGTAGATAAATTAATACCATGGCCTGTTGTCTTGCTTTGATATTATTTTATGTGCCTAGATTCACCAATAGAATTTCTTTAAAAATTCTACTTTGTAGAGTTTGTTATACTTGGTCCATAGTAGTTAATCAGTAGATATTTTGAAATAGCATATATAAAATATGGTAATAAAAATAGATACATAAGAATAAAACAGTAAAGGGGAAAAATCTACTTCTTCAATACTTCATGGTTTCTCCAGTTTAACTGTTGAATACTGCCAGTGATTTAAAGCTCTTCTTCACTGAATAAACTTTATAAATACCAGTTGGCAGTTATTTTAAAAAAACCAACAGACCAAATGAACCAATCAAATTAATAAAACTCCCAAAACCCGAAAGACCCACCACCACCCCAAAACCCCCCCAAAACAAAACCAAAACCTCAAAACAAACAGAAAAACCCATAATAACACAACAGCCCAAATGTAATTTTTAAGATTTACTTGGAGTTTCTTTGAGTCATTGAAGAATGACTCAAGAAGAAATGTGAGTGTGTGTGCATGTTTCACACAAACTCGCAGAAACTTATGTGTGTAGTCATGAAAACAACCTTGGATATTTCATATGTGCTATGTAGAGTTTTTATTATATAACCCATTGTATACAAGTATTTCAAGCAGTTGATCTGTTTTGGTTCTGTACACTTGATGGTGAGAAGGATTAAAATGCTCCATATCATAATATTCTGAGATAGACACACTGTCAGAGACTTACACTGCATAGCCTTGATGTTTTAAGATTATACTTGTCCCCAAAAAGATGAAAGAAGTGATAGTTAAAAGGTAAGGAGTTCTATTGAAATTCAATCCTCTTCAGTCTTATATGACATGACTGTTATTTAACTAAAGTTTTTAAATTATAATTCTTATACGGTCTATGCCATTTTTAAATACATTTTAAGAAGTTTCCATCTACAACTATTTTTACAGTTGGACTCTTTGTATGTGAAGTTAGTGAAATTCTGGTTTTCAGGAAATATCCAGTCCTGCAAACAAACACTATTTGTCTATCAGAATTTCTGTCTGTGTAATAAATAACTGACATTAAGAATGAATTCATGATTTTTTTTAACAAATTTTAGTGATATTTGAGTGAAGTTCTGTTGGATGATATTGACTCAAAATTTGAAAGACATTCAGGTTTTTTTTACGTAGTAATCTTACTATATACTAATAAATAATAAAAAAATAACTAATAAGTACTAATACTCATAATGTGCTCAACTGAACAATTGTACATGCTTGTCTGTAAATATAGAGGAAAGGACTTAGCAAATCTTCTGTTTTGGTGAAATATGAAGATTTGTTATAGAAGTCCTGCTTTTCAGTGAAGGTGGTTTAGCCTGACTGTTCCCAGAGGGCTAGTTTTTCAGCCTCTGGTTTTAAAAAATTCAATCAAATAAGCAGTTTCAGATGTTCACTATTATTGCTGGAGAATTCAGATGTTTCTACACTAAATTATTCTATTTCCTTTTGTACAGAGATAGGAACCCAATAAAGAAGGATTTTCTCTAGTGGCCTAGGGATATATTAATGTCTTGAATCCTTGTGTATCATAAATAATTTTCAGTTTAAACAGATAGGTTTAAAAGTACAGAACAAGGTATCCTGGAATTAAAATCCTTGCTTTCTGGGGTCTGAAAAAGTATACAATTTGAAATTTAGCATCTGATCAGAGCTCAGCTAGGGCAGCAGAATCCATTTAGCAGTGGGAAAATAAAATTTTTCTTTTATTGCTGTCACACCTCTGAAATGAAAATAAAAGTACTTCTTGGTGTCCAAAGAGGTCATGCAATATCCTACTGAGAGGTCCAGTACCCAACTGAACAAGGCTGTAAACAATGCAGTGCAAGTTGTCCAAGCCTGAGACAGGCCTTGCACCAGATGGGCTCCAAAAATGCTGATCCCAATCTAAATGTCATCACCGGGGACTGGTGAAGGGCAGACAGCACCTCTTAAGACTGTTTGCCCTCACTAAGAAAAGTGTTTATACTATATTAATAATGCATAGAAGTCTAGGATTTTTACCTTTTTTGAGGTGTCAAAAGAGTATGAAGTCAATAGATCAGTTTCTTGTGTCTGAAGATGTTTTTGTATCTCTCAATAACATTCTTATATATGATGAAATAGAACATGCTATCCAGCAGCACATTATGACAACGTGAAGAAAATCTCTAGAGCAAGGCATGTCTAGCATGTTTGTCAATGCTTTTCAAATCACTTAGAACATGTACTGGGCTGTTATTAAGCAGGCTGATTTCAATTTTTTGGGGGTGCAAAATCTCAGCAGTTCAGTCCTCCTACCTTTTGTTCTTTTCTGCATTCTCTCTATGTATAGAATTAGTGATGAAGGAATTTATTGTATACCCTCAAAAATTGCTAGTGTGGGAAATGACAGGAGAGATATTTTGAATTAAAAGGTTCTTTTTTGTTTGTATAAATACACATTACACATCTAAGCTTTTTTATCCTTATGATTGCTGAGTAGGGATAAACATATTTATTTGAAGACAATACTTAAGTGTTACTCTCTAAAGGTAGTTTAAAAGAACCACCTACACTTAGCACTTCTATTCTCTTTTTAATATCCCTGGATTGCAGTGTTCCTGAAGAAGAGCAGACTGTCAGCCCTGAAGAGTGAAGTTGTATTTACAGATTGCCAGTAGCAAAGTGCAAGCTTCCCACGGAGCCCCATATGCTGGTTTTTTAGGAGCCAGCTTTCAGAGACAGTAGCTTAGTTTCTACATATATTTATCTCTCAATATCTTTGAGTGGGCAGTGTGTTGTGGTACAGACTGATCTAAGTCAGCTGTCCACCTTCTCTTTCCCAGTCCTCTGATCCATACATTCCATTAATTTCCTAGTGATAAAGAATCATTCCTATAGTTTTCCCTTTGTGTTTTTTGACAGACATCTACTTAGAAACTGGAACTAATATAGAACATAGGATTATGACTTACTAGCTCTTTCAGCTAATTATATTAGAGATTTTTATAACCTGATCCAATGAGTTTATTTTAAACTTCTTTAATGAGAAATGTGGGGTAATGAGTAGGTCTTTTTTACTTACTGTGCTCAGCTTTAAAAGTGAGTTTTTAGAATTCATTTTCTCTAATATTTACCATAAAATCAGCCATACACCCAGAATTCCAGACATTAATTAGAATTACAGCCAAACTGAAGTTCTTTTTATATTGCCTCTGAAAAAGATTGTAACCAGAAAATTAAAAATAATTTTAGAGAATATTTAGGAATTCCCATTTTTGGTAAGCTGTTTTTCCATCTCACGTTAGCTAAGAATCTTATTGGAGAATACATACCAAATTGAATGTGCTTTGTGTGCTGTGTCCATGGTTATTAGGATGTGCAAGTTATTGTTATTATTTCTGTTTGTTGAGAAATTATACAGAAATAAAACAAGGTTTATACCATGGGATCGTGTATCTAAAATTAGTTCCTCTCCATGAGCCCAGAATATAGAGATAGAAATCAAATTGCATATGATGCATTCTTATTCCATCTTTTACAGTTTTATCTATGTAATGTGAGCATTTTTGAAGTGTGAGCTGGTATTGTGAATTGAGAAAGAATATGGGGTTATTTTATGTTTTGAAGAACAACAGTATTTTAGTTTTATATTAATGCTGAATTTGTTTCAGAAGCAGATTTTGTTTTACTCCAAGTGTTTTAAGACTTTCCCAAACACTTAGGATTGAAAAGTGACTGACACTTCTTTTCTAAGTCAGATTCTGCAGCTTTAAAATGAAACTGTCTGAATTATTGATCTGCAGCCTACAGAGAGTGCAATGTGCAGTGTAGGTAACAGCTAAGTGTGCAAATGAGAAGAAATGTGAATATAGCAATAAACCCAGACATTTTCAGGTCTCTTGCTGCAGCATAGGTCTGCACAGCAGCAGGTCTCTACAGTTTTTGAATACCATGAGAATCCACAATATGGTTTGAAAAATAAAAAAAATTATATTTTGAACATCCTCAGTAAGGGAAAACTTATAAATCTACGGAAGATAAACTCTGCTGAGAACAAGATCTCAAAGATTTTAGAAATTACAGTGTTTAAAAATCAACACGTAGAAGTCAATTTTTTTTTTTCCCAAGATCTGAAGACCAGAAAAAATAAATTAAAATTAAAGTAAATGTAAATAAACAGACTTTGGAGTAGTTTTCTTGTAAAAGGAATTTCGTTACTTTTAGAATGAAATTCATCAATGACTCCATTCACTGCATTCCATGATTCACCAGGTCCATAAAAAAATCTGGAAGGAGACAAATTACAGTAATGAGAATTTAAACTGTCGGGACAAAATCTGACTGCAGTTATGTTCTAAAAAAAAATCTGCGTATAGTGTGCAAAAAGCTATATATATAACTCTTTTTTTTTTCTAATTTTACTCATTCTTTGGATGGGAATAAAGAAAAGCTATGATGTGTAAACAAAGTGTTTTGAGTAACATGAAAAATTTTGTCATCTTTTCAATTTTTTACTTTGTACATTTTTCCATCAAACTGTATTTTCTGCAGCAATGCTGAGACCTTAACATGATAAAAATCATTAAATCTGACTAGAAAAAATCAAACTGATAGACTGAATTAAAAAATAAATAATCCCATTGCTTATTAATTTTTGAAAAACATTTTCAGAGGGACTCGTCATTGCTGAGTGCTGACAGTTTTTAGTTTTTGAATGTCCTCTGGCTCTACCATCTGATCAAGGAGGAATGTCATAACTGTTAATTTAATCCCTCTCTTCCATTATTTAAATGGTAAAGCTATCAAGTCTATATGGTAGAACATCAAGATATACATTTCGTAGTACCAAAATCATTAAAGTTTAACAACAATTAATTACAAATGTATCTGAAACTTTAATCTGTGAAATATGAGCCCCTGTGACATGATGGCCAATCTTCTTCCACTGAAAATTAATCACTTCCTTGGAGCCCTGTAGAGGCTCATTTCACTGCAGAATCAGGATCTTGCTGTCTCAGCAAGTTCCTGTTAGTTTGTTGTGAGTTTGGGAAGTCAACACCATAATTTTCAATGAATGTCACTGAACCTGACTTGAGGAAATGACAATAATGCTGTTCACTAGTAGGTAAGTGAATTGTACCTAATGGACACACGCATCAGAGACTTTTTTCCAAATTATAATATGGAGCATTTTATGGTCAGTGGCACAGGCCATGATTAATTTATTATATGCATTTTACCCTAGAGAGGCAAAATGACAATTAATTTTCTCTTTCATGCTTCTTCCTTAGTTTTTCTCTTTCTTTAAATGAAGCATAGGCCTTGGGCATGTTATCTTGGTTTGCATGCATTGATATTTTGTTCACAGAATATGGATATATATACCAGTATTGTATTTATTGTACATCTATTATTTATTTATTATATTTTATTGTACATCTATGGTTTCTTAAATACTTTAATTAAAAGGTATTTAACATGATACAGGGATGTCTAAAAAGGCCTTAAAATATCAAAATATTTTTATTTTTCTAATGAAAGAAACTAATTTAGAATATTAATTTACTAAATTGTAATTAAACTACAAAAATATTTGAAAACCTTTTTTGAAGCAGTTGAAGAGAATTACTTTATTTCTCTGGTACTTGATAAAATCATGTTATTAAACTACTCTTCTGTTGTGCAATGAAGTTTTCAGATGGTTTTAATACTATTCTGACTTCTTCATTTCTGTGTTATGACCATATAGAAACAAAAATTGCTTTCCTAGTCCTCAATCCCATTATAATCTCACTAATTTCATATTCTTGTTCTCTTCAAGAATCTGTATGTTTTTGAAGATCTATCCAGCAGTTAAATTCAGAAAGTCCATAATTTTTAACTAGATGAATAATTTCTACACTGTCTTAATAGATTTATTTTGTGGGGACATGGCATGCTTCCACCTTTAGTGTTCAGGTAACACCTGATGTTGTCAGGGTAAACTAGACAAAGTCTCTAAACTGCATTTTTCTTAATTTTGTAGCCAAAAAAGTATAATTTTTAATGAAGTCCATAACCAGAAGAGATTAGTATTAAGGAATACAAATATTAGAGAACTTACACAATAAATCCCATCTAAAAGGTTGTAAGTGATGCTGAAAAAACCCCTATAATTTACTTTGAAATTATATTGCCTAATAGAATTCTGAGACATAAAAATGTATTACATTTATCAGGAAACCAAAGTTGAAAATATAGAGAGTTAGAAATTGTAAGTAGTAGGTGATTTAGTAATATGATCCACATATTAAAATAGTTAGTACCTGGATGTCAGAAAAAGTGTGACTTGCCAGAAGGCACTTAGTCATCCAGTGAATCCATTAACAGCACCATTTGGCAAGAAATTGAAATTTTCTCTAACACTGTCATATCATATCATCTGAGGTGCATCATTTACTTACAGACTGGCACTCTTCTGTTTAGTATGTTGTCTGAGAGCTTTTCAACTACAAGGAATAAAAATATTTACAAAATCTTGCTAATGACAGGATATTATTAATGTTATTCTGGCTTCCTGCCTTCTTTGTATTATGACATCTTATGGAAGTCATATTTCAAAATCTACGAATCCAATTAACATTTCACGATTCCAGAATTGTCCAGATATCCACATCCTATTCTTTGGTTCAGTTGAGAAAACTTGGTATAATTGTTTGGAAAGCTAAAATACATAAACCAGTCAGATTTAAGGAATGCAAACAATAAATCAGGTATTACAAGCATTTAATCATTGACCTCATATCAGGATTCTAAAAATTCAGTGGTAACAACAATATATAATTAAGGTTCTTGTGTATGTACATATTTACCAGGTCAAGACCTAGCAAGAGGGAGAAGATTGACTGGCACATCACTTCAGAGTATGTTAATTTTAAAGGAGCATTCAAAACTACACCTTGGGAAAGTTCTGCTAGTGCTGCAGGGCCAAGAGAAGCATGCAATATTTTTAAGGGTAGCAGCTCATATTGTATGCCCAAGTGAATATACATTTTGCCCTTAAAAATTTAAACACTTATAACAATAAGTGTGCGACCGTATTTCAAAATTGGAAATGACTGAAATTGCTCTACTAGATCCCTATGGCTGTTGTAAAAACTATTGATCCAGAAGTGATTGGCATTTTTGTGGTTTAATTTCTCTTAGCTGCTTGAGTTTTATAATTTTGAAGGAGTGTGGCCTACACTATCAAATTCTTCCATCTCTGGCAGCAATTATAGAAAAGTTTAAGGTTCTAATCATCCCTGTTACATGTGTTGGTTCATATATTTTTCCCTGACACTACTTCATTTCAATATTTTTTTTCCAGATAAAGGCTTATATTCATATAATTCAGGTAAATTTTCAGCATGCCATAAATGCTTATTGCTTCCATATATGTGCAAAATTTAATTTGATATTTTATTGGTGTGCTTTTGCTACCTATTGCGCAGATACTAAATTGCATAAAAGTTCTTTGGCTTTTCTTGTCTGCTTTTCAGTAATAGGTCTTTTGTTGGCTTTCTTTCTCTATTGTTAATGTCTCAGTATTGATATTGGAGCAATACTGTAGCACCATACTTGCTTTGCTTGCCTTTATTTTAGGTAGAGATATGGTAGGAAAGCTGTTGTGAGCTTTATTAACTATACTAGGAAAATGCTATCTAGCTTTAACTGGATTAAAAGGAATGCTATTATATTGCAGCTGTTTGAGAACTAGTGTAAGTATATTTAGAATACAGACGTGGGGTAAGTGAAGTACTGGCAAAATCAGTATTTACACTGGTATATATTTTTACAGTTTCTTGTTGATATAAATCCCCATTACAAATCCAGCTCTATCTGAGGAATTTGCCTTAATTAAATATAAGTAAATTAATAACATACAGTTTTTGCCAACTTAAATTTTGCAGTGCTTTTCATTTGGGACTTTTTACTGTTTTTCAGTTTTAATTATTGGAATCTCTTTGAGAATTGGTTCAACTAATTATCTTTTAGTTATGTTTAAAAAATGAAACTCACATTGTTATGAAAATAGATCCATACCATGATGGAGAGAAACAAAACCCCCTTAGGGCAGAACTTTCTTCAGAGTAGTACTAATAAAATCCATTTTCCATTACATCTAATGTCAGTCTCCCATATTTCTTCTACTCCTTTCTCTCCTGAAATAATCCCACATTCTTCTCATGTTTTACAATATCTTCACATGGGGAGAGACCAAGTTTGGTGTGGCATCTGTGGGCTTGCACACATGTGGATTAACTGCAAATTTTATATGGATAAAGTTTCTTTTTGATTAAAGACTTCCAATTTGTATCTCTCTCTTCTATCCAGAGGTAGTATCTCTCTCTTTTATCTTTCTCATCTATCCTATTCTAAGGATTTTCAAAGACCTGTAGGAACTTAATAGAATTTGATATTTAAACTCCTCTCTCAGTGTAGATGAAATTGGTCTAAAGCCTCTAAACCCCACTATTATGTGCAGGAAGATGAAGTGACAGACTGACATGGAGACAGCAGGACTGCATGAGAAATTAGCTCACACTAAGGACCCTCAGGCACAGGCTGGATGAATATCAAAGAGCAAATTCTTAAAACACTTGTTATGAGACTCTTTTGGGGGTGCTTGTATGTCAGCTCTGAACACAGAAGAAATACAGGCTATGCTAAGTGACTTTAAGTGGTTGTGAAGGCCTTCTGTGAGCTCCAGGGAGGGAACTGTGAGCATGCTTTACTACCCTTGGTTGCCCCAGGGAGTCTACAAAACCTTGTAAAAGCTTCCTGCATTGTAAGGGACAGGACTGGGAGCCTGGTCTGCTTTCTTTTTCCTTTTTTTTCCTTTCTCCACAAGAAAAGTGCAGAATTACTGAGCCATAAATTTGGCACTTCTGTATTTAGGCTGATGCACACTAATTTTATTTCTCATTCTGCCCCCTGTCCTAGTTCATTTTGGTAACTATGTTGGTCAGTCAAATGCACTTTAATAGAACATTGAACCTCCTGTGTTAATCTTCTCTTGAAGTCTATCAGAAATGTCTGTGGGAAATTTATGAAGCACAGAAGGTAGTTTGTATTATTTCCTCTGTATATTAAAAAGAGAGTGAAGAAAAGCTGTGTGCCAACTGCAGTTGTCATGTGGAAGGCAGAAGGTTTTTTGGAACCCTCCACAGATTTTGGTTGCTTTGTAAGAAAATATTTTTTTTGTGTATTGTTTCATTCATATGGGAGAGTTCCAGTTATTTAGAATGTTGTTATGAAGGGAAATGTGATTCTGGTGAAATAGAATAGAATATTCCAGTTGGCAGGGACCTACCACAATCATCTAGTCCAAGAGCCCAACCATTCAGTGCTGACCAAAATCTAAAGCATGTTATTAAATACATCGTCCAAATGCTTTTTAAACATGGACAGCTTGGGGAAAACCAAAGAATATTCTATAAACATTTTTTCAATTTTCCCCATATTATTTTTTATCTAGAAGATGTCAGAACTTTCCATGGCCATCAACACTGCATCCCATGAAAAGTTTACAAAAAATAAATAACTGTTTCCTTAATGAAATTGAATGAAACACCTCATTTTGTTCTCTACTTCTTATTACTCCTTTACTTCCTACTACTTCTTTACTTCCTGTTACTTCATCCCCGAGGATGAAAAATGGAAATGTTTTTATACTAAGAAACTACTGTATTATAAGTTCCTTTTCTGTGTAATAGAAAGTAAAAATGCAAATAATAAAAAATTAAATAGAAAGTACTTGCTAAATTCAAATTGAAAATAATGGTCCTAATGTTTTTTAGGTGACAGGGTTTTTCCCCTACCCTGCAAGTGCTGTGAACTTCCAGTTCTGCTGTGCACATGTTCTCACAGAGCTCTTGTGCTGGGTGAGGTGGTAGCCTGAGCAGCACTGCAGGGAAGGAGTAGGGAAGTGTGGAAGGGCAGGAGGATGCTGAACGTTGGCAAGTTCTGGTGGGGAGGTTTTCCATTGTCCCCAATATAAACTCTCCCCTGAAAAGTTTTATTGATAGTTTAAGGCTGTTAAACCCAAACTTGCTAAATGGAATATAAAATATATATTTTTATTTCGCTGGGGCTATGCTGAAATAAGGCATTTTTGAGGGTTACAGTAGCTTGGGATCTATTTTGCCTTCAGTCCGTAACTGTAATAATTGTTAATCTGGGTGGAAGGGATTTGAAAGTTTGTCTTCACCATCTATTACTGCCCAGTTATCAGACAAAAGGTGAATAATACCTCCAATAAAGTTTTATAAATAAACTACATACTAGTGGAATGGTGTCAAAGAAAAAGTTAACTACAGGCAAACCTTTGGCACCAGTGCATTCATTTAATGTAGACAGTATCCTGGAATTTAAGATTTTTCTGAATTCTGAATTTATGTAAGAATGGACTTAAACCCTTTGGTCTTGATTTTTGGACGATATTTTATAATGTATATGTCAAAGAGTTTAAGATATTAACTAAATACTAAATAACAGTTTCATTCACAATATTAATTTGCAATAATTTGTGAGAGGCTTCAATGTCCCATTTCACAGATAAGATATGAATTTTTCTTTCTCTTTTTTGTAATCAGTGGTCCAAATTACTTAGTGAAGTACTACTTTGAAAAGACATGGCTAAGGTGGGACACATGCCTAAATCTTCACATTTACATTGTCAATAGGTTAAAAAGGAAAGTACCATCTAAAATTATTTTAAAGCAGATGAAATCACTCTTGCAAAGATTCTAAAAACTATTAAACTATTCTGCTAGTAATTATACTGACATTTCAAATACTTGCTTCAATAAAAGGTTTTGACCTGTGCACTTTCTAGTTTGTTCCATTTCTGAAGTTAATGGAAAATGTTTTAAATATGTATAATCTGATTCCTTGCAGAAATTATGTATTCCAGGCAGTAGTTCTCAATATTACACATTTAATTGACATAGCATTGCTTTCCTTCCCCCTTCCTGAAAAAATTGATTGCCAAAGATAAAACCAAGTCATTAATTCTGCTTTAAATTTCTGACTTCTTTACTATAATTTAAATTTACATTTGTAAGGAAATGAAAAATATTCCTTAAACGTGATTATTTTTTCAATTGGTTTAATTCTGTTAGTAGTTAGAGCTGGCTTGTAGCAGCTTGAGGAGTTAGAGTGGATGATCTGAGCTGAAGAAACTTCATATCATCTTACAGATCAAGCTTTCATATTTAAGGATGTCAGGTGTTACAAGAGACTCTCCTCTTTTCAGTGGCAAAGACAGTTTGAGAAATCACTGAAATCTGATTCTTCCTTTACTTTTATTCTTTTTCTACTCCTATCCTTTGGGCAGGTCTCAATCCTGGCCCGTTCACTTTCTCTTGCACTGGCTCTTTCCTGAGGCTCAGATCTCTAGATCCTGGAAGATGATGTGGAGCTGAGGTATTAGGAGATTCTGGAACAGGTGGATGTGGCTTGAGAGGACAGAGAGAGAGAGAACCCTGTCTTTTATACCTGTGCTCTCTTGAAGCTTCCTAATCTCTCTTTTCTGCCAGATGTATCCTGTGACTACAACAATATATAATTTTAGCTACACAGCTGGGAAGTGTAGAGCCCACTGTGACAACAGCTGACTATTTTCATCCTCAAAGATGCAAATATCTCCTCCTGAATACAGAATATAATATTCTAAAAATATGTTAAAGCAGATGTACTTAGCTGTAAATATAAACATAAATAAAAAGCAACCTCAGTTGCAATTAATTAGATTCATTCATAAGAATGAATTAGTTGATGAGTAAATGACATCTATTCAAATCATAGTTGATTCAGCCTTTTTACATCTTTCATGATGAAACCTTTCCAAGCAGCCATGTGATGAACATCAGCAAACTCATCTACCCTCATCTTCCCATGCCATAATCCCCTCTCTGACAGGGCCAGGGTAACATTATTGGCATCTCTGCACAGCAGCCACAGACCCACTGCAACATCAGTGTCAGGGCTGCCAAAAGACAGAATCCCACTGCTTTGCACTCCCTTTGGGCCTTTTGCCTTCCAGGTCCCAGCCAAAGCCCAGCCAGCTAGTAGGGCTCTCTTGCTTAGTGTTTGGTCACAAATATTGTCCTCTTTTAGTGGACCTGGATTTGAATCAGTGGCTAAGAAGAATGGACACTAATCCTTCTTGCTCACTGGCACATGTATCACTATACCATTAGAAGCTTCTCCTGAAAATGGCAACAGGGACAGCATCACAGGTGGAATGGATCCTTTCTTTGGGGAAAAAGAGAGAGTGGGCCTTTGTAATACTATAATTAAGAAAATAATCAGAGGAGGTCGAAACCTTTTCCTTCATTTCTGCCCTCATCATCTAGGTTTTCCTGAGTGCTAATTGTCATCACTTGCTTGTAATTTTTTTGTTTTAGAGAAAGACTTGTTATTTCTTGAATTCAAAAATATTTGTCCCCTACCCATTGTAGCGTGGCTATTTCTAAAATTTTATAATAAATTGAGCTACTATATAAGAATTGCGTGACTTTCCCTGAGCTTTAATTTCCTATTTGTGAGGAAAACATCAGCCTTTAGTGCAATTAAATAAAGACTATTAAAATTTCTTTACTGAAATTGCATAATGTATTGGCAGGCTAAATTGTTTTCTAATAATTAGCACATATCACACACCATTTTTTAGTTGAATAAGTTTTAAACTGAGAAATTTTTATCCTCAAAGAAATAGTCTGCAGTCCAGATTACAAATCCATACACCCACATCTTAAATGCTGCAGTGACTTCTGACTTCTCATAAAAGGCAGAGAAGAAGTAGAAAATGTACAAACTAATACAGCAGGAACAATCAGAAATTTGGAAAGGTTGGCATGTGTGCAGGAATCAAAGAATGATATTTCAGCTCAAAAAAAGTGCAAACCAAAGAGATAACTATAGCAGAACACAGAATGCTGATTCATGTTTCTCAGAATACAAAAGCTTGGAGGGCATTGTCTAAAATGAGATAATAGATATAAAATATAGGGAAGTTGATTTCACACAATGCATACTCCAACTGCAGAATTTACTCACATAGAATATTGCAGAGGCCAAGAGAATACTGTGACTAAAAATGAAATTACATGTAGAGAATAAGTTGATTAATTATTGTATACAGGATGGCTTAGGAGAAGTCTCAGATCCTGTAAGCACACTCTTTCTGCTAAAGAAAACCTTCCACTATCCTCTAGTGGGGTAGGTAAACAGATGTTCAACAGTCTAAAATGACAGCAGTTCTTATAATTCAAATAATTTCTAAAGTTTCTTTACATTGAAAACTCTTCATTTTTGTCAAAACCACTCTTAAGTACATGTTCTCCCAGTTTTTTGCTGGGAAAGGAGGGTAGACATTCTTCTGTGCCAGTCACTCAGATAGAGCATTAAGGCTGCTTTGTCCTGGGCTTCTTCAGGTTTACTCAAAGTTTTTTACTGATATTTTTGTGTCTACATTTTTCAGAAAAATTGTTCTGAGGCAGGAAAAAAAAATCTTGCATGTGATTGAAGGTATGGTGACAATTAAAGTTTCTGCCTTCCAATTACCCATTTTTAGATGGTCAGAAACTTAAAATAGACACACCATCTTGCTGAAGAGCAGGGATTTTTTCACTTTTAAAAGAAGTAAATGAATAATTATCAGTCACATACCAGTGTTTAACCCTGATATCAACAATAAAATATGTTTAAATATGCCACAGAAGACTGAAGTAAATTTAGGCTGAACAAAACCTCACATATTTACTTTTTCTGTGTGACCTACATTTGGGTTCTAATTGTGGAAGTGGAATCTGCTTTAGCCAACTCAGCTCTAGATATTTTGGCAGGTATAAATGTAATTGATTGTGTTCCATGGCACGCTATATGTGTGAAGCTGCCCTTTCTCCTGATAATCCTTATTAAGAACTTGAAGAAAGTACTACATGCATTTAATATTATTGCTAGTAATAATCTTTCTGTTATTCAGAGACTTTGGGGAGGGATGGTGCCTTGTATGTGAAAACTTGGAAGATGAACAGTGTGATGCTAGTTTCAGTACAGAATGAATACAAATATCTGTGTATATGGAATTAATATAAACTATATAAAAATATTTCATAAAAGCAATGTTGTAGAGATGTATTTCAGCATTTCATTTTATATTACTTTTAAGATTTAGCTGAAATAATTGATGCAGTCATATATGTTCCACAATTATAACATTAATAATTACATTTATATGCTGATGTTACTGCTTCATGGTATAGTATGAAATGCATACACTATTTTAGGTATTATTGACAGAGGATAGTTTTAACTTACAGGAAGGAAGATGACACATGTCTTTTCTTTTTCCAGGATCCAAAAGAATCAGTGACAGTGAAGTCTCTGATTATGACTGTGATGATGGAATTGGTGTTGTTTCAGGTACTAATGTTTACATTTACTTCTCCAAGTTCAGTAGAAATATTTCTTATTTACAATTTGTTATGAATTTTGCAATGTTTTTCTGATGAAGTATAAGTGGAACTTAAGTATATATTTTTCTAAGAGACACAAAATAAATATTATGTATAATGCATGTCTAAACTCAAAAATTACTAATGGGGGAAAAAAGTCAGTGTGTGAATGTCCTTATTGCTTTTATATAATGATAAAAATAGCATAAAGGTAGTTTTTTTTTATAAATGTCCAGAAATGTTAATTTCTCTTTTTTTGACAGACATATGTTGATATATCCTATGAAATTTCATGATGGAATAATAACACTGCCAAAGGTCTGAAACATGAACATTTTAAGGCAGGACAGGAGATAGCAGATAATCTGTTTCACTAAGTATTGGAATGGAGCCCATTGGAGAAAAAAGTTATGTCAAAGAGTATGTCTCCCCTTCCAAGAGAAAAGATAATACCAAATAAAAAATAATCATTGCTGAAAACAATAAAATCCTAACCATGTACTTTTGATGACTAGAACAGAGAATATATTTAAGAATCAAGGACATGTTTTGGTTGGATCAAGTCCAACTGCTAGAACTGCAAAATCCACTTCTAAACCTTGCCCCTGAGTCCCACAGCCACGTCTTTTAAATACCTGCAGGAGTGGTCACTCCACCCCTTCCCTGGGCAGCCTGTTCCATTGCTGGACAACCCTTTCAGGAAGATTTTTCCCAGTATCCAGTCCAAAGGAGGCAGCTGTGCTACCTCTAACCAGTACTGAGTGCTGCTGCTATCAGCACAGAGTGGGGTACTCCTCTCAGTGTATGTTCTGTTGCCCTGCTGCTGTTCTGAGATTTTTAACACACAGGGTTTTCTGTGCTAGACAACTTCTGGTTCTCTTGGGTGAGGTCCAGCTCCAGTGTGAGACAGTGGGGTTTGGGAAAAGCTGAGCAGTATAATCTGTCTGCTCTACACAGCAGCTGTGGGAGTGTGATCCGCTCGGGTCAGTCCAAGCCACCCATCAGCACCTGGGCTACAGGACCTTCTGCTGGAGGCTGAGGGAGGGGAGACAGGAAAGGGGAATGAGAGGAATACAGCTCACCTCAGAGCTAAGAGGGAATAAAAAGAGGTGAGGTAGGCAATCCTGAATATTGTGAGATGGTGTGAAGCCAAGTATTGATCAATCCAGACATTTAGTGAACTATCTAATTATATGAGTTGGCCTAGTCCTGCTTTAAAATCTGTTAGCTGTCTGAGCTTAGATGTATTTCTGTTTTGTCTACATAGTCATGCTTTTATTTCCAGCTATTTCATGGTTAGCTCATAGGCTGTGCTTCATTTTTGACCCTGGTATGTTACTATTCCATGCTATGGGTCTTGCACTTGCTGGGATAAGGAGATAACTTTTTATATTTTTTTATAATATACAGCATGTAAATGTTATTAAAAAATCAGTTATTTTTCTGATAAAATTTTACAGACTTTATGATTTAAACAGGGCAAGTCATATTTGTACTAAGATTCCAGGAGTTTTACCAGATTAAAAAAAGAACGTTAGGCCTGCCAAAGCACTAAAGTTTCTGTGTTCCTTAAAACATTTATCTTCAAACATTAACAGGCTATTTTTTCAGATTATTACTTTAATTAGAAAACTATTAAGGAACATTTACAGCATTTTTATATTCCCACTCCCCTGTTTGCTTTATTGCAGTCAGAACACAGGAAGGATAGCCAGAGTGGTGTGAAGTACTGGAACCAAAGAGGCAGCCATCCTCAGAAGCCCTTTGTTCCTATTTACTGTACTTTCAGTTCTTGATGAGCTTGCTGTCTGTAATTAGTAGTCACTAAGATGTTCAAATTGCCTGTCCTCCCAAAAATAAGAGCTTTCATATTGCTATAGGTCAGTTAAATTAAAATGTATCAATCTAATTTAGGAGCTTAAAAACAAAGGCAGGAAATAACTGGATTTAATGGATATATTTCTAGAGTGCCCAGTAGAGTATAATTTTGATAGTGAAATGTTTTTCCTGTCCTGGAAAAAGGTACCAAGTTTTGCAGATTTTTTTTACCAGGTGCTTGAACGCCAGCAGGATTCTTATGGAGCACCTAGATTTACAACTTTGATTCAATAAACTTATCTTTTGACAACTTGTAAAATTATGGTCTTTACAATTCAATGACTGACCCTACTTTCCTTACCTGAGTTTCTGACGTACCTTTACTTTTTTAGGATCTTTCAGCTATTGAATTTTTGCTGAACAATTCTACACCATATTTGCATTTTAATTCAGCTGGGCTGTGTGGGTAGGAAAATTGGATGGTTTTTAGGTTTTGAAATATTTAGTGCCTTACTTTTTTTGTGCTGCTGCCACTGTGTTTGTAAGTCTTCTTGTTTAGTCTTGTCTTGTCTTACCATCCACTCTCCTTATCAATCCCTCAATTGTTTAAAGTTCCTCTCTTCATTTGTAGACTCATCACAATCTTGGTTTAAATATATGCACTGTTATGCGCCATTTGTCTCTCTTAGTTTTCTTTTTTTCTTACTTATCCCAGTTCTTTCATTTTGTATTTTCAGGTTTATTTAACATGACACTTTGCTCTTCTTCTGTCTGCTATATAAATAGTGCATTACATGAAGTAAGCTTGCCAACATCTTTCAAGTACTCTCAGTGATCCTTTCCGTAAAATTAATTCCTAGTATCACACCTGTGAACTAAACTCCAGAAGCCTTAAGAGGAAGAAAAATTAACTCTTTGCTCCTCTTCAATTTACTTTTATTCATAATGGTTGACTAGATGTTCTTTAAAGTTCCCTTCCAATTCAAACTATTCTGTCATTTTATGACCTTTTGGAAAAATTATTTACCGAATCTATCACTTCTTGTGGATTGGATCTTAGCCTTCTTAGACAAATGTAATAAACTTCAGTCTGTTTTTCTGTCAACAGGAAAGGCCCTTAAAAAAATAGTGAGAAACAGATTGAAAAACTTCAATGTCTTTTTTTTCTGGCTACACGTTTTCTCCAACAGCAATTGTCACAAAGAGTTATAGCATATTACATATTTAAAAAGCAATTTTTTACTAGATTCTAAAATATCTCTCTTCAAATATTATGTACATTCATCTTGGAAAACACTAGAATAGAATCTTTATTAATATTTCATCTTTGCTAGCATTAATCTTACCATAGGAAAGTGGAATAATAGCATTAGCAGTTCTGGTTATGTCTCTAGATTGGTTATACATAGCTCTCAAACAGTTTGAAGCATCTATTTTGCTGTCCTGAACAATAAACCTGGGCCCTCAAAGTTGTCACCAGCAGTTCTAGTTCTGTGTGAGATTACATCAGCATCTACACTTGCCCTTTTGAATGCTCTTATGTCCTTTTTGATAAAAGCTATACAGTATTTTTACATTGATTTTTTTTTTTTAATGCCAGAAAGGCTTACAAAACATCATTTATATTATAACAATAAATACAACTCAGTGAAAGGCAGATTGGCTTTTTAGGTGTTTTTTTTTCTTTCTAGTCCAAAGTTAAGCATGCATTGCAGTTAACAAATTCAAGGAATATGGACTAAAATTTCTAAATAGTTTTCTTCCCAGATACTTTCTAGTGTATGTTGAACCTAGGGAATACAAGCAGCCTACTGAGTCTGACTTTATGAACAGAGACATGTATTGTGAAGACCATTTAATCATAAAATTCTCACCTATTGTTTTTGTAACACTAAAATATTAAGTAGGATAATAATGTTTAAAATTCAGTTCTACACCAATAGCTCATCTGCATTACAACAGATTATGTATTATGAAACACTTGCAATCTGAGATATGTTTCAACAGAAGCAACAAATGAATCATGGAAGAATGTAAGGCAGTGAATGCTGCATAGACTGCATTACAAGCCTCTGTAGAGAAGAGCTTTTCTGAGTAAAAGAGTGCAGTCTCTGGCTTTGAGAAGAAAAACATTTATAGTGATAAGTTTTTATCATTATGCAGAAGATAGCTGTATGTTTCAGGAGGAAATAAGAATACAAAGAAGATATTTATTCAGATAGTTGGGTCCATGTAAATGATGAAAAAATAGTACAGAATACCATCAGTACAGCAGTTATTACTGAACCTTAAAAATATTTCTGTGTTTGAAGAAGAATGAAAAGAAATTATCAATTTTTGTTTCACCTCTTAAAACACCTGAGGAATTCTTTGTTCAAAAGAATACTTTCTCTGTCATGTTGCAGCCTTTGCTGCAGAGGAAATGTCTTTTTCTCTATTTGTTGATAACATGGGCTGAATTTTTATGCCTGAATCCTGTGGATGATTGCTTCTCAAAGCAGATGCAGAAAACACACTTTGGTTACAGATTAAAATCAGCTAGAATTTACCACTGCCTATAGAAAGATATCTTACAGCATTAGCACATAGAGTGGATTACTTTTATCCCTACTAAAATACAGATTTCATTGTATTACCAGATTACCAGCTAGCCCTAAATGGGAGCCTGTTGTGACCCAAAAGCCCAGTAACTTCAGACCTAAACACTGACAAGGGTTTTATTTTATTGTATGTTGATACCAAATGCCTTGCTCTAAAATCTGTTCTTTCTGGGCTCTCCCTTGGTTAAAAATGTTAGTCTGTGTATCACAAAAATCCCCCTTCCAAACTGAAATTCAAGCCATGTTAAATAGTCCTTATGCTAACTGCCTAGGATCTTTAACCATTTTCCTTTCTTTCAAAAAATTAATTTATATATTATTTATAACTTTTTGCCTAAAGTTATTTACACATTATTATAATTCTTCAAGCTTTTCTTTCATTTTTGTTTTCTTTCCTAATATATACTTTCCATTTTACATGTTTATTCTCTTATTTAAATTTTGAATGTAATACTTTTATTATTTAAAAACAATAAAGAAATTCTTCAGTATAATTTCCCCAGCTGAAAAATCATCTTTCTCCTCAAACATCCAAATTCTCTCAATGCTTTTCTTTAAACTAGTCAAAACTAGTCAAAACTATTTTTAAATATAAGCTATATCACTTCACTTTGTAAGTAAGGATGTAACTTGATTCAAGTTTTATTTTCAGATAACTAATTATCAATAGCACTCTCTTTGAGGAAAGTTAAGGAAATATGAACTTGGTGTGTTTGTTTAGATTTTACCACAGTGCTATATCTATGGAGTAACAAAGGCATCAAAAGGCAATGAAAATTGCAATGAAATTGCATTCCTATTAGACATGCTCTTTGTGGATACTTTTCACATAAGGGGATCACTGGTTGGGGTGAGTTACAATTGTGGTAATTTAGAGGAGCACTTCTAGAAAGGAAATGTAGCAAGAAAGACTGATAAATTCCAATCAACAGTGTGAAGAGGAGGCTAATTTGGGGGACTTGCTGGACAGAAATATATATGGAGAGTGCTTAACTAGGAAGAAATATCTTTATAGTACCTGTGGTGGTTTAGGGTTTTTCCCCCCACCCAAGCTTTGCATGTCATGCTGGATGTAGGAACAGCACTGAAAACTCAGCAAGCTTTAGTTACTGTGTGGGAATGCTTTTCCATAAGAAAAGAATTGTCTCAAGTGTCATGGGCCCATAAATACAATTAGTGCTGCAGAGCTAAATATGCCTGTGAGAAATTGAGCTGCTATGCAGCAAGTAAGCAGTTGTTCCTACTGTAATGTTTACTGATTCCTTTGACTGTACATTAATTCCTCCCATATTTGCAGAATAATATTTAGTAAAAAAAAGGAAAAATCCCCAAAGCAATTCATAATGTATTTTCAACTTATAAAGCATTCAGATATCAATAATTCAATTTATTTGATCAGAGACTGTCAGCAATTTTTTTAGAGGACATCTAAAATCTTCATTTAGATGTGCAAATCAGCCCAGAAGCTGAGCACATTTGTATGAAAGAACTGAACTCTCTCTAAAGTGCCCATATGTGAAATGTTGGTATGTTAGGCATTTCTGGCAATTTGATTATATAATTGATTTTAATTAGTGCTTGTTCAAAGCCCAACCACTGTGAGTATTAAAAAGTTCAATATCTGAAAGCTTGATGCTTCAATCAAATACAGATGTTAAAGTGGAGAAAACTCCACTTAACATCGGTGTCAGAAACAGGTCAATTACATTGCCTATGATGAGCAGCCATTCTAGTACTGCCTTTCTTGAACAATTTTCATACTAAGAGTTTCTTTCAAGTAAATCAAGCAGCAAGGCATTTAAATTAAAATCTTCATTAATACACTTCAGTTAATTCTTTTTAGGCCTATTTTAGGGCTGTTTGATATGAACCTAATATTTGGAAATTTGTGATTTTCTGTAATTTTGGACCTGAAAGATTCATAATTTAATAACAATTCAATCATCAGTATTTACTGAATATGTAACCTGCATAGCATAATATTAGCACAGTACATACTGTGTGGATTAATATTTTAAGTCAAATATATTAATAGTCTCTCTTAAATCAGATAAAACTAAAACTTCAGGTCTGAAGAAGCTGTATTTAGTGTGCTTTGTAAAATCCCTCTTTTCATATGTATCAGTTTTTAATGAAACCTTCCCATGACAGAAGAAGGTGGTGGCATTGCAGTTATCTTTGTCATGTGTCTGTCTTTTAGGTGTCTGCAGCTCACAGTTGTTTACCACTGATTATGTCTACACTGATTATCAGGTTCTGTGTACCCTCTATGTTGATTTAAGAGGCTTGCCATAGTTACAGAGCCTTTGATTCTATGGTAATGACTCAATATTTATAGCTGCAAGCAGGATAATGTTTATCCTATTTTTACTACTGCTATAAATATCTGCTTTGCTCAATAGCAACTCATTGGTCAAGCTGCCCTAATGACCTGTCTTTTCTGTCTATAGTTTATTTTCACAAGAAAATGTTTTTTACTTAACTTCTCTAACCTTATTTTCAGGATGTGCAATAGTTTTTGAAATCAGAAGGTAAATTACCTACAGTACAGGCAGTTAAATCAGAGCTACATTAACTCTACAAAACTGAAGGATAACTTTGAAATTACCTCATTAACACATGTTAGTGGGTTGTCTTATTTAAACAGTTCTTTTCAATGTGTGGCCTGTTGGAAAAAGAGGAGTTTGTAAATATAATTATTTTTGTTTTAGGTAAATGGATCATAAATGTCAATTTTTTTTTTGTAACAATATTATTTGACAACATTAATCTATTTATTTGATCACAGCTAAACACCTCTAGTTTTCTTCAAAAAATGTTGCAAAAGTTTATCAAGATTCAGCAAAATTGCTAGGAATGCTGGTTGTTTCTGCCTTTGTTATTGTTATAAGGAAGCAGTACCAGAGTTAGTTACCAGAAAGCACTGCATGACTACCTCAAAATTGATGTAAAGCACATATTTGATCAGGATTAGACTTGACAATTAATTACAAACTCATATATTTTGATTTATTGCAACAATATTGCTCATTTGGTCAACTACAATAACAAATTAGAGCTGGAAGAGGCTTTCTGTTCCAAAGTAATTAATTTGTTTCTTTGTGCAGATGTAATAAGTTCAATAATTTTGATTTACTTGTTCTCACTTCTAGGAATTTTTTAGACTTTTTTAGCATTTTTTAGAATTTTAAAGGAGGTTTTTGTTTGCGTTTTTTTAATGGATTACCTTGCCCTTCATTATGTTTATTCACCTAGAAAATCTTGGAGTATTGTTCATTCCCCTCATACTTTGATGTCTCTACATATCAAATATTATATAAACTGCTGACTTTTTCAAAGGATTTACCTGTTTCTTCATGTTACTACTCTACATTGTTTTTCATCTCCAAATTCAACAAATTCTACTTGTGTATGCAAGGAGATCTATCTAGATAGACTATCTCTTTCTTTTATGTCAATAGATATGCATTTTTAGGATAATAAGGCAATATTTCTCTCCTTTATTGTACTGTAAATGTTTTTTTTTATTTCAATATCTAGAAGTTTATAATAACTTGCTGCTCATTTATGTGTGGTGGATTGACTCTGGCTAGGTGCCAAGTGGCTGCCAAAACTGCTCCATCACTGCCCTCACAGGCTGGAAACGGGAGAGAAAATATGACAGAAGACTTGTGGGTGGAGATAAGGACAGGAAGAGATCACTCCCCGTTATGGCCATGGGCAAAAGAGACAACTCAGAGATATTATTTTATGGCAAATAACAGAGTAGCATAATGAGAAAATAACCCCCTGAAATTTTAAAGCCTTACCCCCATCCCTTCCTTCTCCCTGGTCTCAACTTCCCTCCTGGCTCTCTACCTCCTCCCTCGCAGCTGCACAATGGGGATTGCAGTCACTTCATCACACGTTGTCTCTGCTGCTCCTTCCTCCCTTCACTCTATCCCTCTGCTCCAGAGTGAGGTCCCTCTCATGGGAGACAGTCCCTCATGAACCTCCCCAATGTCAGTTCATCCCATGGGCTGCAGCTCTTCACAAACTGCTCCAGCATGAGTCCCTTCCACAGGGTGCAGCCCCTCAAAACTACTCCAGGCTGGGTCACAAGTCCTGCCAGCAAACCTGTTACAGGGGGGGCTTCTCTCTCCACAGGTCCACAGGTCCTGCCAGGAGTCTGCTGCAGGGTGGGCTCTTCACTACTGTTCCTTTAGCTCTTTTACTTAAAGAATTGCAGAATTGCAGAGTGTATTGATTTCCAGACTGACTTGCAAAAAATTTATCTCCTACATTTTACTAGTGAGTGAATAACACCCTGTTTCAAAAACACATAAAATTTCCCCTATATATTTTTTCAGTGCTTATGATAATAATTTACTTCGTATATAGGATAAAAGTTGGTATTTCATTACTGACTCTTAGCTGAAGGCACGCATGACATGATTTGACTGTGGTGTAGTGAGGAGAGACTATGTCATCCTCAGCATCATTATATTAGTGGAATATAAGGGTGATGTGCTTTTTTTTTTCCCTTTAGTACACATGCCAGATACACACAAAGCCATTTATACTAAACATAGAAGGAAGAAGTTGTTTACGAATTAGAATTGTTTATATATATCCCTGGTTGTAAGGCCATATAGTAAATATGAGTACTCATTTGAAAGTATTGAACATACTTGGAACCATAAAGTGGAATGAATTAATAAGGTTTTGTTTAGGTTCTAAAGTTGAAAGTATTGAACATACTTGGAACCATAAAGTGGAATGAATTATTAAGGTTTTGTTTAGGTTCTAATGAACATTTTCCGGGAAGAAAAATAAGAAAATCATGAGCAGAAGATTATTCTACTCTTGGAAGATTCTCATGGGAAAAGTATAACAGTTGCATGAGCCAGAATTTTTCCAGTGCCGGGTGGATTTCTCTAAGTATTCTTTTTTTGGTTACTGTCTTTGGAACAAAGAAATCAGTTCTATCAGTTGTCATAGCCACCAGGAACTCTCTGAAGACCTATTCCTGCTAAGTGTTATAATCAGGTTAACAATTGCAAATCTTCAATTTCTTATTGTTATGTTTTAATTTCATCATCACAAAATTTGGGGAAACTTACTTGAAATTGCTGTATATGTAGTATTTTTTTTTCCACAGAGAATATTGCACCATGGGACAGTGAGTTCAACTTTTTCAATTACATGAAGACCATCACTTTTAACACATAAAGCTTTTAAAAAAGATTTTCATTAAAAGCCTGTGTTAAATGTCCATGTGGTAGCCTTTTAGGCCAGTGTAACTTGGAGGCTTTTGCTTAGACCATTTATGCCCTCCGTTAGGCTTATTCAAGATTAGTCCAGGGTGCTTGATATTTGTGAAGAAAATGTATTTTTAAATTCAGAATTGTGAGTGAAATCTGATGTCATTGGGTCATTGTTACCTTAAATATTTCTGAAATACAAATCTTTCTTGAACTCAATCTCATTATTTAACTCCATAGTAGCTTCCTATCCCAAATTTTTAAACTAAATTTTGGATTAATTTTTAATTATGGACATTTCTATTTGAAAAACATTTTACACAACATTTGAAATATAATTTTAATTAAAAATGCAACAATTAGGTTTTTTATTCTAAGGAAAAATCAGTTTAATTTGTTTTATTATTAATACATTGTATTAACCATAAATGGTAAGTCCCCAGTTTGGTGCATGGTATTAATTTCTATACTATTGAAGCATAACTATAGGAACTGTAATTGTACTTAAATACAGCATAACAACAGGAGTCAATTTACGTATGTGTGTTTTATTATAAAACCCAAGAACACACTATAACATTCTTGATCAAATCCTGAGAAACTCATTACTACAGATACGGCAGGAAGTTGAAAAGTGCAACTTCAGATTCACTGAATATTTACATTTCTTTTTAGATTACCGACATAACGGGAGAGATCTTCAAAGTTCAACACTGTCAGTGCCAGAGCAAGTAATGTCATCTAATCATTGTTCTCGATCAGGGTCCCCTCACCGTGGAGATAGTATAGGACGGACTAGATCGTGGTCTCCCAGTGTCCCTCCCCCACAAAGGTAAACTCTTGTTCAACTATGCAGTTAAATTAGTTAAACTGGTATTGATCTTGTACCAATACTGGAAATAATCTCCAGACTTTCAAAAATGAATTGGTTACAAAATTATGTTAAGCCAATAATGTTTTTTGTTTTTTTTTTTTACATTATAGTGTTGTGCCTAATTTATATATAATTCTGTGTTACTTATGGTTTATTATTACTACATTATTTAATATTATTATATGATTTCACAATTGTATCTTACTTCTGACTATTTATATCTTGATTTTCTTCAAAATTCAGTACAGTCCAATCTAAGGAAAGAAAAATATCTCTCCACATTTTCATTTCCTAGAGCTATTTACAGGTGCCATGTTTTATAGTATGTGATAGTTTGACATTACCTTAGCATTCATATGACAGTGGATGTTTTCAACCCTTTTATTTCTGTAGAATTAGGATTCTGGGTAGCCTCCCTTTCTGCCCAGAGTAGCTTCCTTTCTACTATTTCTTTCATATTTCTAAATCACCAAGAATAAACTGACAGACATACAATTTTATAGTGAAAGGTATCAACTCCTGATCTTGGGAGATCTCTGATAAGTATTTATCTTGAGAAAATTAGACCAGGAAATTTCTTCCAAAAACCTAGTACTTTTGGATAACATGTAATAATTGATTTAGTACTCTGCAGGATAAGCTTTCTTAAGAGAAAGGAAGCAGAGACATAGATGTAAATGGGAATGAAACCTGTTTTCCAGCCCTTTTGTTTCTATGTATGGGTAGGTTTCCAGATGAAGTAATTCAGTTGAAATGAAAGTGGAAGTTTTCTGTTTTGCCCATAATGTTCACAATTCCCCTTTGATACTGAAGATCTGTTATCCAATACTTTCTGGCAGGTCCATGTTCATCTCCCTTTCTTTCAGACATCCTAATTCTCTTTTGTTCTGCTTTCCTTTCTGTTATCTTTGTTCTTTTTTGTCACGGTTTGACGCTGGCACAATGTCAGTGCCCCCATGAAAATGCATTCTCCCTGGTGTCTGCTGTGAGATGTGACCAGTAGTAGAGCAAAGCAGGCTCCAGCTTAGGAATACAGAAGAGAAAACTTTATTAACCTAAAACTATATGTAAAAAGAAACACACAGAAAGAATGAAAGGCTTCCAAAAACATTCCTCCTCCCCCAACCAAATTTCCAATACATCCATCCCTCAGATCACCAACTCTCAGTCCATCACCACCCTTTAGATAATCAATTCTCAGTTCATCAAGGAGAGAGGAGTCCCTCTTGTGCCATAGGCTTCCCCTGGAAAACACAGCTGAGACCTCTTGTGTTTCCTGTCACTTGTGGCACCGCCTGGAGATCATTTGCCATCGTGACACCTTCCTTCCATGCCCAATGCTCTCACCACTGCCCAGGGACCAGAGCTGCTTCTAGGGTTTTCCTTTTAAGGGTGCTTTGTCCAGTTCCAGAAAGAGCACAGTCTCTCACTTTCAGGACACCTGTCCCCCCCACATTTCACCCCCTGGGGCCGAGGGGTCTCAAGAACAGAGATCTTCTCCTCCACTGAAGATCGAGGGCACCAACCACCCTCCTCACCCCTTGTCTCTGTTCATGCACTCCCATAACATCACTGCACTCTTTTGGCTCCAAGCCATTGCCTCCCCCTAAATGCAGTCTCTGTGTCACTGGAAAAAATGGTTCTGTCCATGGCTATACAAGAAAAGTCCAGCCAAAGGCCACTCCATCACCTCCTCCCACCCAAGATTCTTCTCCACTTCTCTTGTGGCCCATTTCCTCTTATCTCATCTCTGTCTCTCTTCTCATTCAGCTCCAGGAGGATCAGCATTTGTGAGGTTTCCGTCATCCAAAAAAAGGGTTAAAAATCTCAGTCTCTGCCTGTCCAGAACTCCCACACTGCCCTGCTGGGCACCTTCTCACCACACCCCCCTCCCCTTCTCCATCTCGGCCAGCTGCTATCAAATTTCAAGGTGGCACAGGCACAGGCACCGGCTCTCTCTCTCTCTCTCTCTCTGTCTCCTGGGGGGGATGGCTGCCTGATGACTCTCCAATGTTCCTCCACCCTTCCATCCTCAAGGGCCTCTTCCCCTGCCCTCTCTGTCCCAGGCCCTACCTCACCCGGCCGCACGGCGTCCCCTGCCCCGCCCAGCCACAGCAGCTGGGCAGGGGAGAGCTCTGCCTGTTTCCCCGCTGGAACCCAAGAGAGAGATTTCCTGGGAGTGCTCTGCTTTTAACCCCCTGTGTTCTCAGAGGCATATCCATGTCCCCAGTGGCCACACCAGGTGCCAATATTCAAATCTGAGCATCTATTGGTTTGACCACAGCATCCCAGAAAACTCACTTCCTCTCAAACCACGACATTTTTGTTAAGTTAAAATTCTCTTGACTTCATAATATCTTACTTATGTTTTTACTTACCATTTCCTCTAATGGATGTAGCCTATATGATAGCCTTTTGCATTAGTGAGATATTAGGATTTCAAATTATCCCCCATCATCTCATACAGCTAAGAGGCAGAAACTGTGTGTTTCTACTTGAAATCTAAACCCACCTAAAACCAAGTCAGCCTGACTTGAAATGAGACATAAGTGATAGACACAAAGGGGCCTATTCTGATTTTTAATATACTGATTTCAGCCTAAGTAATTGCCTACACTAAATCTCCAAAGGTTATTTGTCTTGGATATAGACATAAATATAAGCAAAACCTCTTTGTGTGTGTGTGTTTGTGTTTTTGTGTTTTTCTGTCTGCATGCATGCTGTGTGCATTTTTGGCAGAATTTTTACCCAAGCTGATGATTAACACTTGTTTAACACCATTGAAAAATCCACTTTTCATTTTCTTGTAGTCTTGGATTTCTTTACATGTTCAAAATCTCTTGCTTTTTAACTTTCCTAAAGCTAAATTTTTAAATATAGTTTTGAATTTATTGCAGCTGTTTCCTACAATGTCAGAATCAAATGCATTATTTGAGTAATATTTCCCTGCCCACACACCAAACAAATTCTTTGAGGACTTGTTGAGCTCAGAAAATTTGGTTATGAGAGTTTGAGGATTTGCAGAAGAGAATTATAAGCTATGAGTTACAGAAATATCTTTTTTAGTTCTACTTAAAATGCAGGTCTACTCAGGAAATCTATAAGAATTATCACATTTTGCACCCTGTTTGTTATACATGTGCTACTCTATAGATGTCCAAACTGCAGTGAGCATTCTGCATGCCCAGAGATTTTCCTGCAGGCAGGAGGTTTTGGGCCATAGGAGTTGCTGTTATTTCTTAGAAACCATTTTGCAGTCCTCAATCCTACATAGTTTTTTAATAAACTCCCCCAAAGGCCCACTACATCGTAGCTGTCAAGATCTTGTTACTGCTCTTGTTACTCTTTACTAGCCAGAGTAAACCCAGTATTTGGATTCAAGAATGCCAGAGTGGAAAATGCTTTGTGACAAATGAGGTAGAGCTGAAGGCAAAAATTTATGTGTAATGCAACATCTTTATAGCACTTATATGCAGAAATAAATAATGTCATGGCAGCAGCAGTACAAGTTAACATTAGTCAGAAATTGGTAAAAGACAAAGGTTAAATATGACAGGTACCAAAAGGGCAGACAAAGTGACAAGAAAAGAAAGGGGAACTGAGCCATAAGAAACCAAAACAATAAAGGAAACTGAGGCTCACACTAGAGCAGATTGTAATAAAGGACGGGAGACAGAAGAATTTATTGGTCTTGAACTTGTGTGGAGTGAAGCATCCAATTTGTTATTTTCAATTTGATGCAAAACAATTATGTTTTTATTATCCAATAATT
Source organism: Agelaius phoeniceus (assembly GCF_051311805.1). Taxonomy (NCBI): domain Eukaryota; kingdom Metazoa; phylum Chordata; class Aves; order Passeriformes; family Icteridae; genus Agelaius; species Agelaius phoeniceus. Next base: position 129,470,256 of record NC_135265.1, on the reverse strand, counting down.
ATTACAGTTAACCATTGTCTCCTATTTTCCTATTCTTGGATTTGTTTTACAGAGCACAAAAAGTAAAATGTGTGTCAGTAGGTATTGATAGATAAACTGAGCAAAACAATCGATTGGCAAAGCACTGGTCTCAATTAGAACAGGTGATCTTTACCCAAGCCTGCACTAACCCACTAAGTGGGTACTACATACAGTCCTATTTTTAAATTCAAATGACCATGTTTTCATCAGGCTGCACTCTACTGCAACAGCCACAAGTCCCCATTGTGTCCTACTACAGTTTACATCTTTATAGTAAAGCCAAAATCAAGAATTCATGAAAAATTATTTACAGTGCATGTTTCCATCAGAAATGAATTTTTGCTTGAAGTCTGGAAAGACTAATGAAATGTTGTGCAAGATTAACATTTTTAATGAAGAAATGAAAAAGCTTTCCTTATATTTCTAGAACACATTGGAACAAAAAAAGAGAACCTTATCCCTATCATGGACTTGGCACCATTTTCTAAATGAGACTTTTTTTTTTTACTTTAAGATTTAAAATTATTTTACTTTAAATGTATAGAAAAGTCTGGTCAGCTAACAGACCTTGTTACCAGTGTGGTTGCTGATAATTGTTTGCACAGAGCAGTGAGAGGAGGCAGGCAAAACTCAGTGTCTGATATCTTTTATCCTTAGTCGGAATGTGGATCAGGGACTGCGAGGGACTCGATCCACCCCTGCGCACTACAACACCCTGAACCGGATGGACAGACACCGAGCAGTAGAGGACCACTACTCCCCAGACAGAGAGAGGTAAGTACCTGGCTGGAATTAGGAGCAGCTGCAGCCTACAGGCATCAATGTGAGTAACTTCAGCAGGGTAGTTTGCTAAAATAAATTACATACCTAATCCCAGAGATTAGCATTTCTCCTTTATCCACCAGTCACATGACATACATTACAAAATATCAGTGCACATAAGGCTGACAAAACTGTCCAGTGAGTGTATGTTTGCCAGGAGGGAATCTGAAAAAATCTATGAGAAAATGTATAATATAAAATTTGAATAGTTTAGTTGTCCTTTTTCATATAAAATATTTTTGGTTTGTGTGTTTTACAGTGAATTCTTTAAGTACCAAATATTTTTTTAAAAACTTCAGTAGACTTGATTGTTTTTGCTGCTGAATAAAGAGGCATAAAAGTAGATAATTTCAGCTCAGTGTTAATGTAATACTCCCTTTGGATACAGTGCAGTTCACATATGTAACAAAAGTATATTCTAGTACTGTGTTCTGTTTTTGTCTTTGCTCAACCTTCTGAGACCCTTGGTAAAAAAGAAAAGGAAAAAATTATTAGGACAGCATGTATGAAATCAGAGTCTTTGTGTTTAGAAGCTACATCTCACTATGAATTATGTTTTGCCTAATGGAACTTCCCAAACAGTAAGTAGAGCTTTAGCAACCTCTATGAATTTTAATGATGTAAAAAAGAATTGCAGCAATAATTGAACAATGTAGTTAATTTAGCTGAATTAATTGCGGCAATGACTTTGTTACATTAAAAAAATTATTGGTCTTTTCCACCTCATTGTCTTCAGGTAGAAAATCAAAACAGAAAGCATTTATTATCTTTAATTGTAAAAATATTTCAGCTGTTTTGCACCAAGTTGAAATTCCTGCACTTTATAATGAGAGGCATAATGCTAGCTTTTGTCTTATTTTATAATTGCATATACCAAGGAGTAATACAGATATGTTTTGTAATCTTGAGGAATATAGGACTAGCATTTGAAGTCAATGCTTTTACAGATAGCTATCACAGGTTATTCTTCAAGTAACATCAAAACACATCTCTAGGGTTTCTAACAGTAATACAAAGAATTTGAGAAATCAGTGGCTTTTTGTTAGCAATATGGAACAGAAAAGATAAATATGTCTTAAGAGACCATATTTCCTAAGTAATGTGATCATCAATGATCATATGGAATGCAAGAAAATACTTTTCAAAACATTATATCTTAATTTCATAAGATTAAAAAATGAATTAATTTTTCCCAAAGACATGTTACAAAAAAGTATCAAAAGGAATTAAAACCCAAATCTATTCAAAGTGATTTGTAATTTAATTTGGTGAATAAAAAAGTCAAATGGGCAAAAATAAAGCTAATGAAAAAACAGTGAAATGTTTATCATCTAGAATAGGAAGCGTATTCATCACAAGTAGATCATAAGTGTGTTCATCACAGTAGATCATAAGTCAACCTCTTTTTAGCATTAAAATAATTACTATTTCTGTTTAAATTATGGAAAAAAATATATTCACTTGATTCATTAGAATATGATTTTCATACAGAAGGCAATAACTTGAAGATTCTGTGCTGTTTCTTTAAAAGATGACTACAGAATCCTTTTGGGATGCAATGTTATGTTGATTTTTAGACCAGTCATCCTTGAAACAGAATCTAAACTCATCCCTACAGCCTGTGTATGCCTTATGGAATGCTCTGCATTTGCTCACTGTGCAAGTTCATTTCCTGCCTCCCAGATAAATACGTAGCTGTGAAAGGTTGCTTGAATTTCAGTACTACAATGTTTTTCCATCCCTTCAGTCAAATAATCCCTCCTGGACTGACAGACTTGATTTAGAGAAAAATAACTGGGTTTTTTAGAGCACGTCAGAAAAACAATGTCAGAAGGTTGTTGGGGATGAGATTATTGAATTTTCATGACCGTTCTAGATTAATAGGTGTTTGCTTGAGAGGGGTGCTCTGAGTCTCTGAACACAGTTTTATACATTGTCTGTATACTGTATATACTGTCTGTAACATCTCCTCTTCTCACATGGTGAGTTGTTGCCTGTGCAAGCTAATTATTGACTAGCTATGCCTCTATTGCAACATGCAATCTCTGAACAGGAAAAGACTATTTCCAAATATTTATATTCTTTTATATTCATTGTTAATTTGACAGTGATTTTTAGCATGGAAAAATTATTATATTTCAATTTTTTTAATGATTATTTATGATACTGTCTCTGCTATATAATAAAAACCCAATGGTATCCCTAAAGCCGCTCTTTAATAGTATTGCTCTTGAAAACTTCTAGAATGGCAGGCAGTTGGGGGAAGTTGAAAAACTGCATTTTTGTATAGGTTTGTAATCTGTCTACATGTTATCCACACTTTGCTTTGAAAACAAATCACATATTTCCTTCCCACAGTTCTGATGCTTCTTGTTTCCATGAAACAGCTTTTGAAGCTGCTTGCAAAAAGAGGATTTTGAAATAGTCTTGTAGACGTGCTCAGATGCTAAGTTAAAGTGTGACTGAGAATATGAGTAAGAAAATTCTTTCCTTCCTTTTCTAGATAATTCAGCATTAAGTTCTCAAAAGTATATTGTGCTGAGGAGTTAGTTGAAACCACATAAAAAAAGTCTATTGATCTCAAGTCAAATGACAATGAAACATTCTTTCAAAACTGAAGGCATAGTTAGAATAGAAAAAAAAAATTTAAAAACCCTGAAAGACACATTTGGACATAATTTTAATTTCAAACACCCTTAATTATGTAAAATATGGCCATATAATATAATCAGTTTTGTAAAATGTGAGGGTAAATTAACCGTTTAGATTTGTATCTGTTGCTATATTAACAAAAGTGTGAAATTGCACTATGTATACTGCTAACTCAAATTGAGAAACCATGTCAAATTTTTACCTGTATATTTAATATAGATCTACTCGTTAATTGTTATCAAAATGTGAAGTTTTTTGTGGGCACTCACACTCCTATGAAATAGCCAAGGTTTGTAATGTAAAGAAATATGAATGCTTATGACCTAATATGGACCCAATTTCCATAAGAACATTTTCTGTAATGGAATAACCTTGTAAATGTCAGTTTGACATGTTTTGATAAATTTTCTAAAACTGATTTTACCTCCCTTGAGAAACTGAAACTATAGAAACTATTGAGAAAAATTTGGAAACAGTTGGATTTAACCTCAGAGTTTTATATTTAAACAATCAATATAATTAGGTGAATTAGAGGAAAAATGTGAGAATATTAGCATAGTTCCAGAAAGAAAAAACAAACAACAACAAAAACACCAAACTATATCTATGTTTATCTTTCCTGCAAGATATATCAACAGTTAGAAACTGTTAATTGCAGTTAACAACTGTTAACCAAGACAGTGTGGGAAAATTGTACTCAGGCCCACAACTTCAACAAACTTAGATATTATTTAACAAGTATTGATTTAACTATATTTAATGTCCAAGGTGGGTTCTCCCTGAGGAATAAAGTTTCCCATGGGCTATTTAGGATAAGTATTTAAAGCCAGAGCATTCTGAGAATGCCTAACTCAAGTAGTCCTGCAGGAGAAATGTATGAGAAAGCTCCTGGAGTAAGTGTTTTTGAGAAGCACCTCCAAGAAAACAAGAGAAAAGGGAAATTATCCACTATTTGTTCATCAAAGCTATTGCACACTTTCCATTTGAAAGAAGAAAAGTTGCTACCTGTTTTGTTAAACTAATTGGGTAGTCATAAGCATGGTTATTTAGAGGAATATTGTCCATTATTTTAAAATCACTTTAAAGATGTTATCTGGATGTGCTGGGACTAGCAGGACTATCACACCCTGTTAATGAGAGGATATTTCATTCACATATTTGAATACACACTTGTTTGTTTTTTTTTTAATTCTGTTGAAACCATGTGACTTGGATTTTTTTAACATAAAGTGAATGTTGAAATACATGCCAAACAATTCCATTTGCTAAAATCAAACCAGTGAGGACCAAAATAATTCACTACAAAAAGCCTGTTAAATGTTAGCTAAAACACAGTGTAAATATCTTCTTCTATTTTTTGACACAAAGTTAAAGGTGGGCAAGAGCAACATAAATTTTACATCTCTAAATGTCATCTTAAACTGTGCAGTTGCTTCATCTATGGGTAGCAGACTCCTAATCTAATACTGTTATTAAATAGATGCCAGATTAGGTCAAACTAGGTAAAGTTTTTTTGATACATTTTTCCATATTAAAACACTGAAAAGAACTCTTTTTTTTCCCCCCAGTCTTTATTAAATACAGACCTGAATAATAGGTAACTACGTAGCCATTTATTTATTATTTAGTTAAATTTTACTGCAAAATCGTTTAAATGCAAATTAAAATACAAAGATATTATAAAGTATAAAGAGTTCCTGAAGCTTTGTTTGGAAATTTTGGGACAATTTTTTCAGGTTTCAGTAGTGTGTACTGTGTGGGTAACATGCCCATATGGGGATATGTAATGTCACTGCTTTGCTTCTTTGAATACCCAGTAAAGTAAAAGAAATGCATTGCTGAAAATTTGCTTATAGCTATGGTATAAAATGTTTGCACTGGTTTGATTCTCAATAATTGCAGTGTGTCTTTAAGTTCTTTTTCTCCTTTCAAATCACTGTTTAATTGCACAATTATCTGCACCACCCACCTGGTACCTCAATGAGTCTGCTGAAGGATGATTATCTCCAGCAGGGATGGCGAAGTAGGAAGGTGGTAAAGAAGAAGCTTTGAGTCAAATTTTCTAAAAAAACCCCACCACCAAGAGTCATAGATATATTCCTCAGAATAAAATACACAAAATGCACATACACACACACACACACACAAAAACCCCCAAAAAACAAAATAAAACAAAACAACCAAAAAACCCCCAAAAACCCAAACCCAAGCCTGTGTTAAAAACAATGCAGTTCTGATAAAAGACTTCAGTGTTGCACCTTTGGAGCAATGATTTAAAAGGCAGTATGGGAGCACTGTGATAATGTGATACTGATTTTCTTATTTAAAGTCATCTTGATTGAATGTGTGTCAGCTGATAATTTTCTGCTGATAATTGCTATTGTTTCACAACTAAAGTCTTTAAATTGTCAGTTACATTCAGATGGAACATTTCTAGGATTTCATCTATTCCAGGAGATTAGCAGAAATTTCTATAGAATCAGTTTAACAAAAAGCATCCATACCATTATTGGTGGAAAAATTGTTCATGTTTATAAGTAAAGAAAATCTGTTTTTTTCTTTTAAAAAACCAATTATTAAATAAAACTATTCTATTGATGTATTCAGTGAAATGTAGCAGGGGAAATTACATAACCAGTGCTTTATTCTTGAATGGCATTTGACATTTTCTAAGAGTTAAGAGCTTGACTTCACATTTTGTTCACATAGTTTGTTGATGTGATTTGCCAGGTGTTTGGGAAGCAGCATGGAAAACATTCTACCACAGAGAACATTAACTGTTGCTTTATTCAGAGGAGAATATAATCTTTTATAATGGCATAACTGGACCCTGGAAAAAGTAGTTTTAGTATAGTTGCTTTCCATTGTTGAAATGAGCAAGCTACTCACAGAGCTGTGCCTTTTCTCTGAATCCATATCACTTTATTATTCCTGCCTCCTTTTCCCTTGAACAATTCTGTGCTCAACCTCACAGTCAGTGTGATCCCAAGAACAATTTTTCACTTCCTTCCTTACCATAGTGCTTACCCTAAATTTCGTATGGCAGCTTTCTCTTTTCTACCACTTTCAGTGGCTCTTTCCCCCCTAAATTTCCAACTGGTTGACCCCAAGAACCACCTGTTTCTTACTCTGCAGTCTGATTAAGCTAATTTCTGTTTTATCACGTTGCTAGTTTTCAGAAAATTGTAACTTGAGAAATTCGGGAGTGTTTGGTTAAAGGCAGTTCATACCAGTAAAAAATATTTATTTTTTAATGATTTAAAGAATTTTATAATTTCCCTACATTTAATTTGTTATTTCAGTTGAAAAAAATGTAAAGGAATGTTACTGAAAATAGAGGATAATACTATTGCAAATGATACAATATATTGCTTTAATTGCAATACACTGTAAATAGTTGAATATGGGAATAGATAAACAGTGATAGGATGAGAGAAATTTCTTTGAAGTTTCATTCATGCAGGCTTTAACAGAAAGGAACACAAAGACTTGTTTTGTATTCAGAATTATTTAAGGATATTCCAATAAGCACAAGGGTGTAATAATGCACAGCACTTTAGCCTTTCCACAAAAACATTTGGGCCTCTACTACCCACTGTATTAGTGAAGGTGGAATGTCAATCAAACTTTAGGACCTGGTCACAGAGAGTGAAAATTGAATGGAATAAATTATCTCCTAAATGCCTCTTCTTCACTATTAAACAAAATATCCCAAGCAATGGAGAGCAGGTTAAACTCCCCTTGCTGCATAGGAAGGACAGAAAGGTATTCCATGAGGCTCAAGTGAGGTACTCTGTGTGTGAGTGTTTTCAAGCATGCTTCTGAGACTCTTCTGGTTTTCTAAGCCTGATCCTGGATACTAATCAGTTGCAATCTAATCAGTTGGCAATCTAATCAGTTGCTGAATCACTGATTTCTTACCCTAATGCTTCACTGAATTTTGTAAGAAAATGGACAAATAGGTGAGAAATATCAGAAAATTTTTAATTAATTTTCTGTTCACTTTTAGAAAAAGGAAAGCTATCCTGTTTACCTATGTACCTGGAATCTTGTCAGAACAGTGGAAATCACTTTTCACCTGATATGGTGTGGAAGGGGAGATGGTGGTGTGGATGTGTATAATAATGATCATATTGCAAAACCTATAATGCTGCCTTATTAGAAAAACTTCATTATTTTAAGTAAAATGATGAATTGTAGCTGCAAATTTTCTGTCTATTCTATCTGTAACAAAATAGGTAATATTTCATAAGTCTGTTAGGATGTGGGTTAGGCTCATTTTGCCATGCCATCATTTTACATACTAGTACCATGAGGTACTATAATGTAGGAAGTAAAGAATGTGTAATAAGAGGCTAGAAATCTAAATCAATGTCACAAAAAAAAAAAAAAGAAAAAAAGAAAAAAGGTATCCTGGAGTTCTTTTGTCATATTAAAATCTGACAGATCTAAATTTTGTCCATGTCTCCATTGTCTTCTGAGCATTCCCGTGTATATGTGCATATAGGGTAATGATTTTTATTAACAGCTCAAATGATATATTTAGTTGAGATGGAGATCTGGAACATTACTGGAGTTCTTTTGCACTTAGGCAATGCAAAGCTTAATGTTTTTACTACATTATAATACATTTACTTTATGATTTTAAGCAGTTTGTACTGGGGATTAGCCAAATAAATATGATGTATGTTTCAGTTTTGAGAATGATTGAGATTCCCATGATTGAGAATGTCATGGGCATTTTTGGTGTTGCTAACATATTTATAAAAGCAAAAGGAATTTATTTGAACCTAAATATATAAAATGATAAAAATGTATAGTAATATATTTAATGGTAAAAATCAACTAGTATGGTATTGGCTGGATGCTCAGAAGAAAAATGACATTGAAGCATTTTGCTCTGTGTGTTGAATCAGGCTGGATATTAAGAAATATTTTTTCACTGAAAGAGAGGAGAGCCTATGCATTAGAACACACTCTCCAGGGAAATGGTTGAGTCACCATTTCTGGAAGTGTCCAAAAAATGAGCAGAAGTGGCACTTTACAATATAGTTTAGTGGGCTTATTGTATTTGGTCAAGGGTTGTGTTTTATGATCTTTGATAGTGATTCTATGATTCTGTCAAGTTAAATAGCATGGTTAACATGGGCTCTGAGAAAAAAGGAAAAGTATGAATAGAAAGTAATTCCAGAGGGTCAGGTCAACTATAAGCTCAAGGTAACCCCACTCCTATATACAGATAGGCAAAGTTCTGGGTGATGAAGAATCTTATTTTAAACTTGTTGCAAATTATTGCATATCAAATTGCCTAAGTGGTCGTCTCTAAAAGCCATCTAAATGCTATCATACTGATTCTGAAATCCTGAACAGAATGAAAAAAAAAAAAAAAAAAAGGGAAAAGTTTGAACTTCCTACCAGAAATTCCCAAGAAAAATTCCCAGAACTTGGTAAGGACACTGGAATTCTGAGTTTCTAGAAGTATTAAATCAAAACTCAATACCAGAAATTGGGCAATCAACATAGTCTGGTGGAGATATGAAAAGCTATTAGGACTGAAATCCTAAGCAGAACATGAACTGATGGTGTCTCATTCATGTCCAAATCAGTGAAGTGAACAGTCTGGGGCGTTCCTTCTTATGGGCAGTGAGTAATCTACTTGCAAATAGCATGTGCATTTCTGTGCACACTCATGGTCTGCAGCACATGTTCTGCCTAAAGTCCTAGTTTTGTTTAAGATGTTGGTTTTTAAATAATGGTTAAATATATTGCATTCATTTATGTCATATATTTTTCAAAAACTACCAGGAAAACTTGTCAGCAGTTCACTGGAAAGATAAAGTGAATTGTTAAAATTAAAATGTCATCTACCAGCTGGAAACACTTCATTGCTTATTAATAGTAGAGCAAGAGTTTTGAGATGTTAATTCCAGGGTTGCACCTGTATAATTTAAAGGCATATTGATGTGGGCATAGCCTGGCAATGTATCCATGTAGTGGAGAGAATAACCTGGTATGCAGTTGTTTGCCATCATCCTACATTTAGCTCCTGGGGGTAGACTCCTAGATTTTTATTTGATTGTTCTTCCTGTGGGTGTGCATAAATTCCAAAGAATATTTTAAGATCGTGGTGAATTTTTTTTAATGTTTCTTGACAACATGCTGACTGACAGGCAGTTATGGGTAGACTGCTTTTGATACTTAGGTCTTTACATTACTTTAGAAACATTCATACTTTTTCACAGCTTGCAGTGTAAACTCTGTGACTATTTTAATAATTATTAGTTCTTCTTCAAATTTTAACTATACCATGTTAAATTGGGCCCTGTTGAATTGTTTACAGCTCCTCATTCTTGTAACAAACTGCAAAGTTTAAATTGCATAATCAGGGATTTAAGTTTGTTGTTTATAGTGGAAACTCTTTTGCATTTATTTGACAAGAAGTGAACACAAAGACATCTCATACTATATATAATTGACATAATATAAGGAATATTTTAATGTGGGTGATGCTGCATTTTATCCTCATGCAAAAGAGGTAAATATAATAAATATATGTAATATGCCTACTGGTAACAGTGTGTTTGATTACTGGGAAAACAGTAATCATAAGCAAATTTTAAGATATGAGAAATAAAAATGAAGGGTGAGGTTTTCCATGTTTCTTGTGAAGTCAGTTTACACTTCCAATGTGGGCAGTTGTGATTAGACTTCCCTTTGAAATAATCCCAGCTTCATGGAAACTGTAGTCACAAACTCCTTGTCATTGGTAAACCCCTCTCTTTTCCAAACCCTTTTCCCTGTACTGCGTGCTTATATTTGTAGTAAAAGTAAAATTACTTTCTTTTATTTTTGCTAATTGGAGAATGTTTAGAGTAACCAATATATTTAAAATATATAAATTTTGACATTGTTTCATAATACAAACAAAATATAAATAACTTACTTTTATTATTTGAATTGCATTTGTTTGGGTTTTTTTTGCATATTCTGGTACTGAGGTTACATCTCTTAATTATTTATTTAAATAATTAAACATTTTGATCTAAGTTCACCTTTTATCACAATATGATCAGTATTAGGAGAACTCACATGTGGAAATGTGAAAGCTCTGGAGCTGCGTGGGGACAGATTTCAAAATGGTGGTAGCCTTTCAGACAGATTAGGTAAATCTCTTTCAAAGATATTATTCATACTAAAGTTATGACTGCCTTCAAAAAAGGAAATAAGCAATCCAACTTCTGATTTGCTTTCAGAGATTTATGCATTTTACTACAGTAAAATGTATGCATTTTTTCTACAGTATTTCAATTAGGAAGAAAAATAATTGAAATACTGTAGAAAATCCCAAATTTTAGCTATCTTCTTGATCCATAATCTCCCACTGGCTTCTCAGAATAAATATGTGAATCATCTAGATAATTTATGTTTAGAACCATATATCATATTATTTTGTTAATAAGTCCAGTGTTCTTAAACCATAATGTTATGATTATAATGTTTTCTGTTTTGTGTTGTGTATCATTCCTTCTCCATCTTATTTTCTCATATCTGTATTTTTCTTTCTGCCATCACCTCAGTCATTATGTTACTTTACCTCGTTCCCGGTACACCCAGTCCTCAGATCACCATTACAGGGATGTCAGGTATATGTTTTCCTCTGTGTGACTATGTGTGGGTAATGCATGTATTTCTTGTACCTACATGTTCCCTTCTGGTTTTATTTGTCTGTGTATAGTGGTAGAAAACTTAGAAGTTGAATTAGTATCATCCTTAGATTTGTTAACATAGTGTGCACTGGGTAATTCTTCCTGTGCTTCACTTGAATATTTTATCACTTCCAATAGTCTATAATTGATGGTCCTCAAAGATAATGCCTTATTTACATCACTCTGATGTCTTTTAGAGAGTACTTAAAGAAAATAATTTAAATAAGCAAACACTAATACCTGCTAATACTTTAGTATTATTTTAGTATGCATAAAACCATATATGAGTGGCTGTGCTAAAGGTTATGATAAAACTGGAGAGTGATACCTTTCTCAGTCTAGTAGCTCTTGTAGCTGTGAGCCAATATAATTAAATTTTTAAAAGTAGTTTTCAAAGTTCACCAAAGTTCCAGTCATGTTCTGTTCCAGTGTTTTGTTCTATTGCTGACATTGCTTGCTTTTCATATTGTTTTGTCCTTGTTTCATCTTTTTGTTGCTTTTCATTGTGTTCACCCATTCTGTTTTGGCAGCCAGGATCACACAATGTATCCTCTATTTTGTGAAGATGCAATCAGATTGCTCCGCTCCCGTACGATGTGCCGTACCTATTCTGAGGGTGCTTACTATGATCTTGAGAGGTATAACTGATGTGGAGTGTGCCATTAGCTCTGCCACGCTGACACTGCCATGTTTGATTTGCAAACTGGGAAGGTGATCTGTGTTTTAAGAGATAAACACATGCAGTAAATATATTTTTATAGTACTTGATGATTATGAATGCATCTTAAAACTGACTACTTAGGGCCATGGGTAAATCCCAAGAGGTACCAAATAGCTTTGCAGAAGCCAGCTTTGCATAGATTATATGGATATTACATATCTGTGTCTTTTATAACCCTTATTTTTGCTGGAATTTTCCAGAGCACTTGTAGTATTTATTATTCTCTTTGAAATAACAAGGAAAAGCCTATCTACTTTAAAGTACACAGAAAGAGTGTCTGCTGAAGTCTTATACTTTGCTTAACTGAAAAATAGAGTGAAAAGTGTATGCTTATGTAAGCTCATGTTGTTTATATTTGTATAAACATATATTCTGTGATTTAGGAATACTTGTACACACTCACAATACCTGTGTGTGATTGCAGAACATCGTAGTTCCTATTTACACATGAAATATATGGAGAGAGAATTTGAGCCCATGACAATTTCTGTGAAATAACTTGCCACTTGAAATACAGTGGCTTTTAAGTTATGCTGCTCAAGTACAGTAATTAAGATATTTTCAAAATTGTTGCAAACCAAAAAAGTTTACATAGCTGTGTGTAAATAGAAATAAGAATATCAAACTGAAAGCTGTGAGCCAGTAAAGAGGAAGTGGTGACTTCAGATCAGATACAATGGTTGATAGAGGTGTTGCTTTAAAAGAGGGGCCATATAAAAAATTTCCAAAGCAAGTAAAGAACTCTTTATATATTAACTTCATGGCTGCCCTCTGGATATGAGTCTGAGAGGTTCATTAATCCTTGCTCTGTATTCAGCTCATATGTCACCATATATTTAAGTGAATGTGAAATTACTTTTGCGTGCAGAAACAAAAAAAGGATCTGAAAAATCCTTTGAAAGAAATATTCCTTTTTTAAAATTCTCCAAAACTATGGTATATTAAAAATTTTGACATTTAGAACTCAGTCAAGCATTTGTTTTGAAATGATGCTGTTTTACATGAAACCTAGTATAAAGGAAATGTATAAATATTTCTGTCCACATGTAAAAACTTCGATAAGGAGAGGATTTTTTGTTTTCTTAAAATGCATGATGAAGTGTGCTCATCTGTATGCTATTTCAATAATTCATTCTTATACACTTTTTTTTGCCTTAGAAATATACTCTGATTTGCACTAGTTTCTCTGAACTTGTTTCAGATTACTGGTTATGTCTGTGACTATTCAGATATTAGTGAAATTTGGAGCTATTCTCAAATTGTTTTACTTTGAGGTTCTTGACTTGTAAATTTCAATCTTTGTTTCTGAAATTATTCTCTCAAAAATAAAGTCAATGAAAATAAAGAACAAAAGTTACAGTACTTCATAAAGATGAAAAAGCTAGGATTTAAGCAGTGGGAAAATCTTTTCCAAGGCTTTATGGAACTGAAGGTTATTAAAGCTAATTCTGCCTGGATTAGAAATGAAAATCCGACATGAAGTGGAATATTTCTAGCTCACTGTTAGAACAGTATCTCAAGATTCCTTGGGCCTAGGAACTGATCCTGGATTCTATGATCCTCTAGAATCCAAGCTGCCTGAGGGTAACATTAGTGTTCAAGTTACTTGAGTCATCCTGCCAGATATGTACTCCTCTCAATACCTCAAAGCCACAATTCTAGTTCCTGGATTTTTCATCTTTTTTGTCTTCCTGTACTCTAACAGCAATGGAAGAACAATTTATAGCATAATCATTATCCAGTTTCTCCTTAGACATTGAAAAACACTAAGTAATTTTCTATTTCACAATTTCATTGTAATTATATGAACAATTACTTTTAAACAGTGTTTCCTCTTTTATCTTTACAGTTTTCCCAGTTCAGTGGTTGCTCTAAAATACATTATTTTGTAGGCCAAGGTGTTTTTCCTGTCTTCTTTGTTCCATCTTCTTAATCAATGTCTTGTTGATATCAAGCAACTACATTTCTTCCTGTCTTTTACTTTCACTTTATCATGCATATGAATCAACTTTCCAGTTTCCACTATTCACCAAAATAGTGAATATTGCTCTGTACAGTTCAGCATTCAGGAAAGAGTCTCTCATCTGGGACAGAGAGTTTTTTATCTCATGTCACTCTGAATCCATCAGTGTCTGTGTCCTGCAGGCAAATAAATGATATAAACATATTAGTCAAAATTGCCTTTGTTATTCATGGCTCCTTTTATTGCTTATCTTGTAGTCATTCACAGCCACTCCATTAACTCTTGTGGTCTCTTCTAGCATTTTTTCCTTTTTTTTTTCCCACAGAGTGACTACTTGGTTCTCTTTTGTCTTTTCTCTGCTGAAGTTTGTGTCAGTCACTGTTTATCTGATATGACAGACTTCAGTTCATTAGTTCTAGGACACATTAACATTATAAAACCCTTAATTTCTGAGGTCATTCTTAGGTTATAATTTTTTTTTTCTGATAGCTCCCTCCTTTTGAAGAAGTCCAACTGTTTCCCTCCCAAAAGGAACAGCAGCATAGACAAGATATTTACTCCAGCCTATGCCTAAGAAAGGCAATAAGCACCTGTGCATCTTCAGTGACTTCAGAGCCCTTAGGACCTGCGGTCTTGCCAAGAGCATCCTGCTGCTCTGTGCCACACCCCAAGGTCCCTTGGCTGTTCAAAGTTCCAGTCAGCATGGTAGCACCAGCTGGGCTCAATTCACCCTGCTGCAGCTACTCACACTGCAGGTACACAAGGCATCATGGCTGGACATGCTGAGCTTTACTTACACTGCATCTGTATCCCCCAGCTCAGAATCCTGCAGAGTTATATGGACTAATTCATAATTGGACAGTAACATTTTAAATTGTCTGATGCACCAATGATCTCAAAAACAAAGTAATGTTCTCAAGGTTCTTATTCTTAACCTTTTTCTTGTGTTTAAAAAAATATTAGCAGTTCATTCCAAATAAAATTATGCTGAAAACCTCACTGAAATGAAATTCTTTCTCAGCTTCCCAGCCTAAGAGCACAGCTTAATCAGCAAGAGCACCACACTGTCCAATTTATTTTTTCCACTTAGCCTTTGAGTTTAGCATTTGTAGGTCCATAAAAGCTGGTTTGTGTATGTTTTGTGCAGGATGTGAGGTTTCTTTCAGCCAGAATTTCTGTTGTTTCACTTAAGGAAATTAGATTTTGCTTCCATTTTCTTTCCTGACTTTTATTTTACCCAGCAGACATTTTCTAACATCAAAATCCTTCTTTTGTTGAACATTCTCTGTTGTTCAAGTACCAGTTTTCTGTCAATATAACTTTTTACTTCCATGAAATATATGTGCATTGATCAATTGTTCTCAGTAAGTTGTTACATATTTCGGAATTGAATTTGAAAGCAGGATTTTAAATTTCATATATATACATATATATATATATATATGAAAATATATGTTCAGAGTATATAGCTCAATTGAAGATAAATTAGCTCCATCTTCATCACATCTTAATAATACAGTAAGGGAATACATAATGAAAAAAGCACCCTCTAAAATGTCTGAAATATCTGTGCTATTTATTCCACATTCAGGAGGACTAGGCAGGAGAGAAGAGTGCCTAATTCATATTATGATGACACAGCCTATACTCCTGAAAGGTATTTTAATTTATATAGTAAAAATAGATAGAGTTGAGTAATAAATTTTTATGAAGCATAGTCTAAAATTCTAATTGACCTAGACTAATGATATTTAAATTTACAGTGCACTTTATGCCATATTTCTCTAAATACAGAACAACTAATCTCCATAGTTTTAAGTACCTCATTTTCTTTTTAGCCCTCCATTAATTTGACTTTTGGATTTTTTTAAGCATAATTCTTAGCTTGAAAAAATTTTTATTCATTAGATGTGGGAGGAAAACTGAATAGTACAGAGGAGCTTAGGTACAACTGAAGGGTTTTTCTAAACTTAACTGCACCATAATTCTAATGGCTAACCTTTTCTGTCACCAGAAGTGGTTCAAGGGCAATTTACAGTCCTCAATTTCATTCCTTCAATAACCTGAGTACCCTAAGATGGTGCTCAGTTTTTAGCATGTTACTGCCCACATTGACTTAAAAAAGGACTACCCAAATGCTTTCAAATTGGTTTTGAGTGTTTACCATGCTAGGAATCAAAGTACTGTTGTTCTTCCTAAATTTTGTTATGTGTATAATGTATCACAATGAGCATAATATCACTAAAATCTGACATGTAATCTGAAAAGTTTTGGAGTGTCTCTGGCAATAGTTATTTGATAACAGCTGTTCGTGTTTAAAGAGCTAGGCCAAAAGAGAAGGAAATGTGAAGAAAAGAGGAAATCAATGTTCCTCTCCCTCTTTAAATGTCTGATTTTTGTCTATGTTATGAGAACAGTTAAAGCAGGGATCTTTTCCTAACAAATAGCGAGAAATTTTGTTTTTATTTGATTGCTATAAATAAATACAGTCATATTTAAGAAAAAATAAAGTGCACTGCAATTTTAAACCCATATTTATGTATTTATGGTGTCTGCAATGTAGTAGTTTTATCAAAAACTCTTATTTAAAATACTGGCTAACTGGAGAGACTGGCTTTAGTTTTCAGGATATGGATTATCAGGCAGAGTATAAAGATGTACCTGTCATACTCCAGCATTATTCTAATTTATATGCGATTAAGTCTAAAACTCAAGTAGATTTAACTTAAATGACTTTCATCCAGCCATTGATCTGGCTATAAACCATGAAAAAAAAAAAAAAAAGTTGCTCCCCATACCATCCAATTGGACAGAGAATAAACAAGGGCAGCTGATTGACATTCACATATATTGCACCCCATATGGTCTTCCCTCAACATAATATCCAGGAGATGTGGGGTTATTAAGTTTGTAAACATACTGCAAATGCTCAGATTCTGCACCATGTGAAGTTTGGAGAAAAGGCAGACAAGCAAATTGATCATATAATGGTGTCTTGATATTTGCTGATAATCCCTGTCTTCTTACTCATTGTCATGTGGAAATCATTGAATACAGACAACATAAGAGTTCCTGGCTTTACCCTAGTGAGATCCTGAAAGTATAAAACTCCAGAGATTTAGCTGAAACTCCCTAACCAAATGGTGCATGATTTTTATCTACTTTTAATTTTTGATATATTGGAGTAGTGGCACATAAGAAGTTTATCCCCTGATTTCTTAAAGCAACCTTTTTTGTCGCATTATTTCTTTTCTCTATGTTTTCTCTTAAGATAAAATACTTCTATATGTGTTTTATGTTTTCTTCAACTGATGTGCTGAAGTGCTGCTGCAAATGCTTGGGCACCCCATATTCAGTACTTGGAAGAACAATACCACTATAAAATTTAATTAGTTTTCATTGTTTGATCACTGAAGCAAATTTTCTTCTGCTTCTTACATACCTGTGAGAAATCATCTACCCTACCAAACAGAAAAAAAGTTTACAACTGGCAAGGTCATGTATTTGAAGTTAAAAGCAATATTTTAAACTCTTAATGTATATTATGTTATTTTTGTTAATGTTTTGTCTCCACAATTAATTTTTATTATTCCACAAGTTCAATGGCCATTGAAAACATGAAGACATTTATGTATGCAAAGAGATCAATTAGTCTTTATGTAACTGAAGTTTATGGCTTAACTGCTGAAAAGACTAGAGATAAAATATTATATTTATATAAGGGAAAAAAAAGCCCTATGATTTTCTTGGTGTTTGGTTTTGAAAAAGTTGGTTTTCTTCATACCTGAAACAAAATATGAAATGTACAAAATTATTTGAAAACATTTGGAAATCTTCCTATTTTGTTGAGAAGTGGTCATGTCACATGAATTAGAGTGCTAATAGTAATAGTAATACATAATTTTTTAATAACACTTCTTTTATTTTGACTGCATTGTAAGGTGGTACAATGGTGCAAGTTCATGGGCAGATGATATAGTCAATGGTTCAGCTGAAAAATATGGGTAAGTAAAGAGTGTAGTGTTACAGATAAAACTAAAATGTATTTTGGATCTTTATAATATGAGTTCATTTATAGTTGTACCAAATTTATTCCTAGTAAATGTCTTTTTCTTGATGTCTTTCTTTCTTGACTCAGAACTAAGGCACTTATGTTCTAGTCTTTTTTCCAAGATTAAACTGTTTTATTCAGTTACAAATAGAAAAAGAACATTAATTATGTTTGAACTATTTTTAAAACATGTTCTCACTGTTCAGGGCTGCTTTGATGAAAAGCAAGTTTTTAGTGATACCTGCCTACATCTGCAGGGCTGGGGAAGGTGCCTTTGAAACCTAATACATTTTTACTTTTAGAAATAATCCCAGTTCTATCTGTCTAACCTATCTTCCTTTGTGATTGATGCATAACCCATGCAAAGTGCTGTGTGCCTTAGAATCTGTAGCTCTTCCCAGTGGTGGCTGGCTTCTGATCAAGAAAGCACACAAATTTTCCTTGCTTTTAGTTCGTTGACTTTACTGCTTCTCCCTCATTTTATTATTGCTCTTGCAAGAATTTTCTTTTTTTTTTTACTTCCTTTTGAATATGAACAGAGAACATGAGACACAGTTAAATTGAAATTAGAACCCAGATTTAATTAATCAATATTCTAATGTGGACTTTTCTCCTCTTTAGACAGGAGAGATCTGTGAAGGTCTTTTGGCTAAACATTAGTGCAGTTGCAGAGACTTGAGACCATATATATTCTCTAGCTTTTTGAACCACAGTGCCACTGTTCCTTGGCTCTTCATTTTTAAGTGCACAGCAAAGGCCATACTTATTACTTCATCCTGGAAACTACATAAACAAACTGAAAATGAACAGCATTTAAAGGAGTTTGGAAAGTGCTTGGTGTAACTAAAGCTTTTGCTTTCGATAATCACATGAAATAGTTGTCTTCTCTTTTCTTACTTTTTATGCTGAATAGATGATGCTAACATAGGTAAATATCAGGAGTAAATATCTAAAAATAGTTTTTTAGCATGAAAAAGAAACTTATTAGTTACTACTCTCTTTCTCCATTTAAATTTAGCTCCTAAAATGTTTGGCAAAAAGAAAAAAAGATAAAATAATTTGTTGTGAACCATTATGACTTTTACATAAAACATAAGGCATAGAAAACACTTCGTTAGAGTAAAGACTGCTGAAATGGATCAGATTCTGTACAGATCAATGGATTTAGAGAATGCCTTTAACAAAAACTGAATGCTATTTTGTTCATTCATAATTTAAGAACTCTAAAGATGATAAAGCCTTACATACCTGCTCCTGTTTGAATGATCTGATTGAAATCCTGGTCTCATCAAGGGACAAAACCCTTGATATCAGAGAGGTCAGAATTGCAGATCTGTTGCCAAAAGTTAAGAAGAAGGTAAATAGGTAGCTGCAGTATATATATACAATAACTTCATAGTTACAACTCTTGTGGTAATTTACTATTTAAACATCTGCCATATTATTGGTGTTTGAAAATGCCACTGAAAAAAAGGCAACTATGTGTATGTGGCATATAGAAATAAAGTTATATTTAAGATCTGAGAGAAAAAATCTCACAAAATCCATCAAGAACCAAGTACTTTTCATATTTTGCATTTAGTACTGCACTTTTAAAAGGCATATTTAAGTTTCATGCTTAGTTTTAAGCCTGAACTACTTCAATTGATTAGTCTAGGTGCTCTGCTGAACTACATTTGAATACTCAAGCTCTACTAGAAAATTCTTCTTTTTCATTGCTCCCCTCTCAAGATCCTCTATGCATTGTCTTATGTACCACTATATTTCAGTCATGAGACATATTAATTAAAACCCAGGCATGTTCCTGGTTTTGCTCATGCATCGTGGTATAATATTCAAGTTGAGTGGGTGAAATGTTGTGTTCTGAAATGGGAAAAACTGTGGAATATGTTTATAATATAAAGCTGAAAGTGTTATATTTTGGAATATTTCCAGTACTTTAATGGAAGTTTAGATTATTATCTAGAGAGAATCACTGCAGTAGATTCAGTTATAAAACTGAGCTGGGGTGAAAGAGAGGAGAGGTTTTCAGCTCTCATCTTTGAGAATTTTGAATTCGCAGCTTTTGAATCCTAATCAGCTTTATCATGATCTTCAGTGAGTCATCTCATGAACATAGAGATGCTTATTCCTGCAGGGTGATTCTTTTACATGTGTCAGTTGAGTGTCTGTGTTAAAGGATGTTGAAAGTTAGAAGAAGTTGTCAAAATACAAGATATTATATAAGGCAGCTGGCTATATAAGTCAAAAGATATATTGCAAGTACCAGAAGCAATAAAGTAAAAACACTCTACAACTTTTTTGCAGATAAAAATGACATAAAATGCATATAATTTCAGTATTCCAAGGATTTACGTTACTTATTTGGTTTATTTATATTTGATTGTAATACCTAGTATAAAGCTCTCTAAAGTTTGTTTTTTCCAACACAAACTATTTTATGATTCTTCTGCATCAGAAGAATCATAAAATAGTTTGTGTTGGAAAAAACATTGTCTCCTCTAACTCTCTGTGAAGCATGACTTTGCTATTCCTCAGCAAATATATCAATGATGACACATATTTTGGAGAGTAAATCTCCATGGGCGTAGATATATATGCTTTCCTTAAGCATTTTTATAATTGTACCATGCCATGTGTTAGCATGGTCATGAAGTGACCGCAGCATCAGGTCCAGATGATGCAAGCTGGGAGCAATTTTCTGTGGCTGCAGCAGAACCCAGGAGTGTGGGGCACAGCGTGCCTGGGATCATGGCAGAGTTCCCTGCTTTGTCTGCTGAGTTAGCAGAATAGTTCAGACTCTGTCATGTTGCGATTTAATCATGACTGTCACTGGCATGGGGATATACTGGTAGTTATCCCATATACCACAGGGTATTAATGCATGTGACCAGATCATATCAGTGTATGGATGCATATATATATGTGTATACATATGTGTGTATATATATATATATATATATATATATATATATATATATATATATAACATATATAAAAAACATTACAGAATATTACAGCAACCAAAATATCTTTCTTTACCTTTTTTTTAAACCAGAGTACCTAAAAGCTTTACATTCTTGTCCTTGAAAAACTATAGCAGCACATGATTTTATATTAAGCTCCTTTATGAGTATAGATGAGTTTTCCTTTATGAGTACAGATGAGTTAGTTACTTGCTGAGATATCCTGTCACCAGTTTTTCTAGAGATTGAACAGTGTACTACTTCCCATTTTCCACTGCAATATTTATGACTCAAATTTAAGTTTTTTTTTGGTATTAGAAATATCATTTGTTTTTAGACATGCCTATCTATGTTATGCTAACAGAGGATCTTGTGTCTGTGACTAAACAGCAAAGTTCCTATAGATAGTAGAAGAATAACATGTCCAAGGATTGAAATCCAGCAGCCATCCACAGACACTGACAGGTATTGCCATTGTATATTAGCTGGAGTTTGAAATTATGGTACTTAGAAAGTGTGTGGTTGTATTTTTCTTGTTCTGTTCAGTGTTTATAGATGAAAAAGATACACTAGGAGCTGAATTGTAGTGTACTGTAATCCTACAGCAATTCTATTTTTATTTCTTCAGTTTTTTGTTACAAGAAAAACCTAATGCTAAAATGGTGATTGATATGATCTCATTATTTTTACAGAGTAAAAAAATTTAAGATGGGCTTTTAAATAAATGGTTTTCAGTAATTTTGGGGGGGGAAAAATGGTCTATTTGTTATGTAAGCTGTTACAATTGCTTACTGTTGGAAAATGTTAATCTTTTATAAAGCTTTCTCTATCCATAAGTTTAGATAAATGACTATAGTAATTTGTTGAAAATTCTTTTTTATTTGTGAAGAAAAGTAACGAATCTGAAAAATTAAAAATCGGAAAGTTATTTACTGCGTTGGGAAAAGAGTTCACATTTGAAATTTGAAGTATATATATATATGTATATATACATATAAATGGAGATAAATCAGTATATAAAATAAAATCTGGGAGCACCTTTGGTTAGGTACTACAGCAACTAAAGTTTACAGTGGTACCTAAATGATACTAGATTCTATTTCTAATACTTGATGGGTTTGGAACAAGAAGTTAAACTGTAAATACTCACAGAGCTTTCTGTGTAGTGACTTACAGAGAGCTCAACCAGTCTCATAGGGATTGGCTTGCTTGGTTTAGAAGCAAACACTGCTGTACCTTTTCCTCAGAGTAAGGGACTGTTATGCTTACAAGTCTTGTAGACTTTGGCATGGAAATTAGCCATCTCCCATGCCTGTCTTCCCTAGCAAAAATAGAAGGGTGCTATAATAGCTAGTATTAGATGGAGGAGGTCATTATTTGATGTTTCATTAACTGTATTTTCATAATGAAGGTAAACAGTGCTAGTGTACATTAAAATATTATATGGATGCTGAATAGTTTAACTAAGACTACCATATTTCCCTCTTCAAAAATCAGTAATTCATATGATATGATTTCTAATGAGAAAAGAAGAAAGTTTCATCTAGATAATTTGTAAGCCGAAGTCTTTAAGAATGATATCTGAAAATTTAGAAACTTCCATTTTTAATTTAACTTCCTCCCATAAGTATGGCTGGATTTTGATATTCGAGCATAATTGGTAAGGAAGGGGTTTCCCTGCACAAGCAGGTTATCAGATAGTTTTTCTGTAAAAGGGACAATTGCTGAAGCCTGGGATGATGTAGTACATGTGTTTACTGTTAAAAGGATAAAAGAATAAGTGAGGATGAAGAGAGTAAAACTATTTTTGAATTGCTCTTTATATGCGTATGATGCAAAACCACAAAGTGAAGCTTTCAAGTGGAAGATTGTCCCCTTGACATAGCCCTCCATTTGCTGTAGTGTTCATTGGGAGGATTGCAGCCTGATGCCTGAACCTGAGGGTGATAATCAGTTTGGCTTCAGGACTCAGTCTTCAAATCCTTCAGTCTACAAAACAGCATTGCCTCAGCTTCAAAGGTTTACTGGCAAAATCCACCCTCTCCTTCACTTCGGGGAACTCCTGGTTGTTTTTGCACTTGAAGGAAATGCCCACTGGAGATTGTGGCAAACAGTATATTAGCTACTGAGTGTGACATTTTTGAGGCCTTATCTGTTTAGCTGCAGTTGCTCCATGATGTTCTGCAGAGCACAAAATCTGCCCATTAAGCCATTAGTATTGATCCCAATGGTAAGAATGCCTACTTTCCTTCTAATCAGGCAATAGGTCAGACCCCTAATATCCTAAAAACTATTTTTTATACCTATAGAGCTAAAGAGAATGAGGCCTTTAGAGTAACAAATGGAAGCCTTAACTTCTCATGAAGTCTTTATGAGAAGCATGTGGCTGCCACTCACCTGTTCCTCTGTGTGTCCTACTGGCTGTTGGAAGGAGAGAGGAATGGAGCATGGAGTGATACCCTCACCATATTGCTCAGTCCCTGCTGCTGGGTGCTCCAGCAGTTCTCTACTCACTGAAAGGAGAAAAAGTGGCAGACCCAAAAAAGTCTCAGAAGGCTCATTAATATTCTTAAATATGTGGATAAACATGATAAGGGTGGGTTTTTCAAGACCTGGATATAATTATTTGTAATTTTGTTGAATATTTTTTCTTGGAATTTATTCCTATAGTCAAAGAATGTATTCTATGTTCATTTCTTGGCATCATGAAGATGGGTGACATTTTTCTCACCTTCCATAACACAGAAACCTCACTTAAACTGTCACTTAAACTAAACAGCATTCATATCAAAGCTAAGGTTGTGTTTCTCTGTCTATCAACAATGTTAAAGAAGCGAGACAGTGGATGTTTTTGCTGATGAAGCTTCCTATTCAGAAACAGAACTGATAGAAGAAGAAGTGAGGTAATTTTGTTGTGGTTTTGTGCCAGGCTCATTGTACTTTTCCTACAATCTTTAGTGCCTCAGCTTATAATTACCATTTATGTGTTACTGTGGTGTGTTTGCTTGTTAGGAGCTTATAGATGTAGGTTCATGATGTATGGTATTGTTCTGAATCTGTCTGTGGCAAGCCCTTTGTATGTGCTAGGAGTGCAATTATGACCTCATGGAAGGCCTGAAAAGACTGTTTTTAATGAATATTTTATAAACACATTCGGCAAAGTCAGCCACTATACTCTTTTTCAATGCTTTTAGAAATAAAATGCTGTTACTAACATAAAAGTCTTCATAATAAGGCTGTGGTATGTCTCTCTCCTTTTGATACTAATTAAAATTTGACTCCTTGTTACTCTTAATCACCATCAAGCCACTCATTGTATTAACTGACTTCATTGTAAAATGCATGACTTCGCTCAAGGAAAAGTCCTGAAGGGTACACATTCCCCATTTGTATTCTGTATCTGTTCAGTTACTCAAGGAGAGCTGGGAGGAGTGTGGTTTTAACAAATAGCTCCATTAGGCTATGGATTTTACTTTTAAATTGCGTTGATTTAATGTATTTCAGGATATTGCTAACAAATATTACTCTTTGAAAACAGACCAATTACATTGGGAAAAAAGGTGGGGCTTGATTAATTTCTGAAAGTAATGACCTGATTAATAGCCTGAGTTAGTAGAAGATATCACTGCTTGATCAAAAAAATCTCTTTTACTCAGTCTAATTTCTTCCCATTACATCTCCAACAATAACTCTTTCCACTGCTGTTTTGGTACAGTTCCATAGGCTGTGGGTTAAAAGAATTTTTGAATTACAAACCAATTTTTTTATTGTTGTTGGAACCTCTGTAAGTACTAATGATATAGATTTTCACCTGGTTACAGTCTCAGCACCACATATGAATCTATCACTTATTGACTAGCCTATAGACAGACATCCCCAAGTCTAATAATAGTTAACAGTGCTACATGGTAATTATAACATCCAGATTGTGGACTTTGCTACAAACAAGAGTGCTACCTCTAGAGAGAATGCAATCTCGAAGAAATATGTAAAAACCTATTCATTTGAGAAAAAAATGCACAATTAAACTGCACTGTTAATGAGTTCTTAGCTTTATTGAGATTTAAGATTATGTCAGCTACTCTTTTTTCACAGGTTGATACATTAATAGACAAAATAACAATATTTTAATCCAGAAATTGTCAGGAAACAGACTATTGCATGGATAGTCATTACTGAGACATTGGAAACATTTCAGCCCATTTATCAAGAATATGGAGCAAGTCAAATCATACGTGTAAACAAACTATATGTTATCAAGAAGTTATCTCAGAAAATTTATTCCCCCTAAAAATGTATGTAATAAAACGATTTGCTCCAAACCAGTATCATGCAGCATATTTTATAACTAATAGAAAAGCTAAAGTTCAACTGAGCTGCTTTTTGACTAACGTTACAGGAATTGTGAAGCAGCAGATAGACAGCCATATCAAAGATCCAGATCAACAGAGCAACGTCCTGTGCTAGAGCGGACCAACTCCCGCTCCCGATCCACAGAGCGTCCTGACTCAAACCTCATCAGGTCGATGCCTTCATTAATGACTGGAAGATCTGCCCCTCCTTCACCTGCCTTACCGAGGTGAAACAGACAAATCAATCGGACTAAACCCCTTCTGCCCCACCAGCTCACCATTTTATTTTCCCAGTAGCTGATTGGTATCGCCTCATCCTTAGCCGATCACTAGCAGCAATAGATACTAACCCTTTCAGTGTGAACACACTATTTATATTCTACTCTGGATATAATGGTGTGACTACCATTGCAAATTGCTTGCTAACAGTATTTAACTACGTTTGTTTATGATTTCTCATTTGTCAGGAATCCTGGATGGTTTCCACATAAAGCACCTCATAACTATCATATTCTTCTCTTACAGAATGAGAAATTATTTGTGTTCATCAGACATTGCTTATGGAACAATCATCATAACATCAAATGAAACTATTTTTTTAAAAAAAAAGTTTCTTTAGATGCACTGTACTAACTTTGTCTATTATTTATCATTTTAACCACCATTTTCTCTGACTACATTTTACTGTGCCATAGTCTGTACTGTTCCTGTTTGAGTACCCCTTATTGATATTTTGAGGATTTCTATACATTAGTCTTAGCTTAAACAAACATAATACAATAAAAAGATGAGCACATTCTGGTCTAGATCATGTTCAGGAAAGCCTCTCTGTATTTTAGAACTGCAGAATACATTCTTTTGTTTTCTGAAAGTTAGAGTTAGTATCATCAAATCCCCAGTGAAAATTGGGTCAAATATCATTGTCTTTCCTCAGTTCATTACTCTGTTTAGAAAAATTCATGTAATCTCACTGCAACTCAAAGGTAATTTAAAAAAATACCAGCTGAGTAAAGATAATTGAATTTGACTTGTGAATAAATTTATGTGTATGTGGCTATTATATCCATATGCACATGAATATGCACACAACACATTTTCTGGCTTGCCTGTGTGAAAAAGCATCTTATGGAAGCATCCTCAGCCTCAATTTGGCTTCCTTTTAATGGAGAGATTTCTCTTTTTAATCAGGTCTTTTTCTGAATAGGGATAATAGTTTCCCTCTGGGACTGCAAGGGTCCCAAGTGATGTAAAGTCTACTTAGTTACATGATCAGTTCTTGACGATATTTAAGAATGACTTGGTCGTTTAATGGCTGTGGTTTGTTTTGAATGTGTCTCATAGGTCACATCCTCGAACTGGGTCTGTCCAGACAAGCCCATCAAGTACTCCAGTAGTAGGGCGAAGGGGCAGGCAGCTACCGCAGCTCCCACCAAAGGGGACGTTGGAGAGAAGTAAGTGGATGGTTTTCTTCCTAATGACATTGCCAAATTGCTCATGAAGGTCGATGGTACTCATTATTTTTCTTTTGCCATTACAGTTGAAATCTCTTGATTTTTTGTGTACAGAGTTGGGATTTGGTAATGGTATTGCATTTTGTACTGTTTTCTTCTATTATGTTTTAACATCTACGATACTCTTGGCTGACATGAATAATTAGCAGTATAATGCACACAAAACAAGGTGGACTATTAGCATGATCCTATTCCTTTTGAAGTCAGTAGGTGTTTGGTCATTGACTTCAACAGGCACAGGAAGTGATCTTTAGTGTATTGTCTAGTGACGAAATTCTGGCTCTTTTGGGAGTCAGGAACCTAGTTGATAATTTGTGGGCTCACATGGAGTGTATTACAGAATGCTGATATAAAACCTCTGCATCTTGAAACAGGAAGAGCAAGAAGACAGGTAATGATTTTTAAAATAAGAAATGTCAGATATTTCATGATTCATGTTTTACTGGTACTGTAATTGTGCTTATTTTTAATGTCTATTAAAAGCACTGGTTGATGGAGATATTTTCTGAACTGTTTAGAAACAAAGTATATAAATACATTCTTGACAGCAAATACATTTTCACACTTCTGTTTTTAGTAACTAGGTGTGCTGTGCAAAATCAGTCTAAATGGACATATACACTCCTTTTTTTTGATCCTTCTTAACATGTATATTGTATCTTTTAAAAAATTCTGTTGTTTTTAACCCCTGTGCTTTGGTTCCTTTTTTTGTTTTTTGTTTGTTTTGTTTTTGTGACTTTCTGTAGACAATGGAGACAAGGAGATAGAGTCTTATGAAGGTCTGTACATAAAGAAGGGCTTGTTTTTCACCTGGAAGCCTTTTTTCAGAGGCTGTATAGGGAAAAACAAACCCAGCTGCAATTGATGTTACTTGATTGCACAGACATAGTCAGAATTATTGTCATAATGAGTTAGTGTTTATTTTTAGCCCTGTGGCTCATAAATTCTACAGGATTCTGCATGAAAAAAAGACAATATAAATAATGCTATCTAATTATGATTGTCATTAGAAAAGTACCTAGACAAGTACCCATTTTTAAAAACCTAGAATTTACCCTATGGCAAATAAAAGCATTTCAGCAGTTATGTATGTACCTTTCCCAGATTAGCAGATATTCAGGCACATGTTTCTATATAAGCATTGGAGGATATTTGACATGTTTTATGCTAGCCATTCATTTAATCAGAATGTTTTTATTCCAAATATTTTATAGTGTGATACATTTGCTGAATTAGTAGGTAATTTGCAAATATTATGGGAAAAAATATTCAATTGAGGTAGTCTTTCAAAAAGTTAAAACATTTTTGCTTAAAATAAAATCCCCTTATATTTTGCAGTATTAAAACAATTTAATTTGCTTAATAGCAAGCCACAAGATATCAATTGCAGTCCTTGGTTGTACCACTGAGGGTCTTTATGTAGTATTACTGTGTTTGTCTCATCAGACTTTTTAATTTAGTATTTCCAATGTTTACAATATTTATTTCCATTTTGGGAACAAAACTTCATGAAAAGAAAACTCTTGTTTTCTCGGATCATCACTCTTATTAAATTAATTTCTTTGTCACCTTATGTGTTGTGAATTGCTTATATGAAATAGAGTTTAGATATTCCAGAAAATAATCACATCTAATCACATGATGTTTGCTGTCATTGCCATATATGCTTTTATGTTTTACCACTCTTCCCTGCTCTTTGCTTAGTATATCTATTTAGACTGTGAGCTCCTCAGAGCAGCAATTGTGAAGTGCTGTACTTTTGCTGTGTTTGATTAGAGAGGGTAAAAGTCTTATTTATCATTTATGTCATAGGTTCTATAGAGAGAAATGTAATAAATACAATAAAATAACTATTTTTTATAGGAATTCTAGAATTGTTTCCTCTGGTAAGTATTGCTGGGACTTGAGGAAATCTCTTTTTACTCAAAAACTGAGTAATATTTTCCTTTTACTTTGTCTTTTCAAAAAAGTAGTCTTTTGGAAAATCTGGGTTATGGAAAATTGTCAGATCCACAGATTCTGATGTTCTAATATACAACCAAAGCATCATAAGTATCATCGAGATACAATAACAAGATACATTTCATATTGAACTTACACGTACAAAGATGGTAAACACTCTTTAAAACCTAATCCAGAGCTACAGCTTTCATACAGCATTCTATGTAATTTTCTGTCATGAATTAAGAGCTCATATTCTAATACCAATAGAGTTTTTCTTTGAGGATTTTCCTGTCCTTCTCTAGGATTTTCTAATAATTTTCTTTAAAGGCAGTAATAATTTTCTTTAAAAAGGATAGTCTTCTGCAAGAACAGCAGATTACCTAACTTTGTTCAGTGGCAGAAATAATTAAGATTAATAGCAGTCTTTTTACTGTGGAGAATTGAATTTTACAGAAAGTTATTTTAGGCAAATGAAGTACTAGTTACAAAAACTGAAATTTAGTAGAATTGGAAACACTGACTATAATAGAAGGAACTTATGTTAATATTTAGCAAATATAGCACCAAGTAAACCTGCAAGTTTTGTAGATATTTGAGTAAGTTTTAATGCCTTTTTTAAGCCTCAGTGAATCAAAACTTTTGTATGTGGTTGGGGAGGCTATATGACCATATCTAAAAATGTTGTCACGGAGTTGTCACTCCTTTCTGTCTTGCAGAACACATACTTGACTCAAATGAGAAAGGTGTTTCTATATTGCAGGGGAACGTGCTGGGAAGGTTAAACTTTCTGTATTTTGAAATCAAGATTTTATTGTTGACTAGATAAAATTAAAATCAAACTGATGAAAAGAGTTAGTTAAAGGTACCTTATAGGCAATGATGAATTGGGAGTCATCCTAGCTTTGTAAAAGAGAAAAAGAAAGTAGGAAAAACTTATCTGTAGCAGACTCCTTCTGTGGGCTCATTTAGCTTGCATACATTTGAATAATTAGTATTTCTTACACGGTTGTATCTGCATACCTTTTCTTTAAATGTTGTACAAATGCCAGAACTCAAGTAGAAAGAAGGGAGTAATTTGCTGCTGGAGATATTTTTTTGTTGCAGGGCAGCATTCACTAGAATGTGGAATATGGTATGCTTATGGCTGTGACTAGAAATGGAAGGGAAGGAATCTACAGGGAAAAACCCAACCCTTTGGGTAACTGCTTTCCAAATTAGGATCAGAAGTAAAAAACATTGATTTGGGTTAGCTTTAGTTCCATGAGCTGTATTATGTGGTTGCGAGTTTTTGCTCCAGGACATGAAGGTTCCTCTTGAATACTTTATTTCAAAATAACCCAAACTGTTTGCTTTCAAGAAAGCTACCTGGGAGTAGCTAAGAAGGACCACACCTATCTGTGGTGTACCGGTCCAAACATTTTAATCAGTGTCCCACATGCTCAGTAGAACATACACTATCCTTAGTTATATTGCATTTACAGCCTTTTATGGTTATGATCTTTTTGCTAATTCCTTAGGTTGCCACTGCTGTGTTTATTGCAGTATCAGTTTTGCCTGTTGAGAAGAATAACTGGGTATTTCTGAAATGCATGTCATTGCCTTGTCTACCCAGGCTATAGCTTAGCATCTAGGCAGTTTGGGTTTTGCTTTAGATTTTATTACTTTGGTATATTTTCATGTTATGTGGCTTGAAAATAGTTCTGAAAAGATGTCTGGGGCCACTTAACAAATTTTCACTACTGAAATGCCAAAGACTTTTTTTTCAGCTAAACTTTTGCTTGTATATTTTTTAATTACATGAGAGATAGAAATATCTTGCTGAAATGAACATTTGTAGAAAGTATTGTTAAATTGAACTTGGTTTTAGTGCTAACATGTTGATGTATTCTTAAGTGTTCTGCATTTTTCACACTAGTTGACAAGAAGTGAAAAGTGCAGTATTTATAGTTCTTAAGGGTCAACATTATTTTTTTTTCATTTATATGTGGCTACAATGTATTTCTTTCACCTTACTCACCGTGGCAGAAGGATGAAATCACTGACCACTTGCTCCTAATTAAAATGGAGCACCATAAAGTTAAAGTATTCAGTATTCACCCTTTCAGTTCATTGTTAATTACTAATCAGAGAGCGAGTACTTTTTCCTAATATAGATTTTTATTTTTCCTTTTAAAAATAAACACAGCCCTTTCTTCCTTCTTTCTACAAAAACATCCCCCAACCATTCACCCAATCCTAAAAAAATAGAAAATCATGTTAGGCTAAACAGATGTAATAAAACCTTAGAATTTGGAAATGAAGTGCTCAGAAATTTAACAAATAGAGCTCGGTAAGGATTTGCCCTTCTATTTATGCTCTATCATAAAGACTTTAATTATATGATCTCATAATAATCTTGTGTCTTGGGAAAATTATTTCAGAACCTGTTAGGCCTGAAATTAATGCTGATTAACTGTCCTCTCTTAACTTCAGGTGTGGGTAATCTTTTTCCAGAATAAAATTAGATATGAAAATTAGCAGGAATATGGGATTAACAGGAATGCTTGATTAGGTTTAATCAGGGATAGCTAGAAACCATTAGTTAGGGTTTGTATCTCTCAGGTACAGATTGAAATCTCTAAAAGGGACAGATGTATAGTGAGAACATACTTTTCCAACTCATGCAGTCTGGAGTGGAAGCTACAGAGACATTCTGATGGTTAGGAAGGCACAGATTATACTAACAGAAGTGCATATCATTTATTTTAAGGGGTTTTATCTCATTTAGAATGCAATTTCATTAAATGAGAATTTATTTTGCAAAATGGAAAGGAATCTTATTGTGTTTACACAGCCCTACCCTAGTTTGATGGGAGACACAGAAAGGTGGTTATAATGCAGAAAACCGGTGTTAAGAACTGGTCATGATTCAATCATACTCTATCAGATGTGATTTTGCAGGGTTTTAAAAATATATGGCATATGGATACTTTGTTTTATAAAAATGATTGATCATATGTATAAAATATAGGATATGGTCTTAGATTACTTCAACTTGGCTGTGAACTTGATGTCTTAGGCAAACACAGCGGCCCAAAAGATGGAAATATAAAGCTTTGCACCAGCCTCTTTTTTGTGTGACTACTTCTGTGGTACTGGCCTTCATACTTGCACAGTGTAACTTGCATTTTGTGTGCTTGACAGCAAAGTAAACGGGATGGGTTAGTTAACATCAGTAAGGCTTCCTTAGGATACTTTCTGAGTCTACTCTTGGGTTTTGATTTCAACTACGAATTTGCAAAAACTCACCTTTGGGTTTCACTGTGGATGATCAGTTCACTGCCCTGAGAGGCAGCAGACCTTGAAGAGTATTAAAATATTTAAGCTGCATTGGTACAATTTCCATAGAAAAACTTGAACAAATGTTACCTATAACCTAGAGTTTAAAGTGCTTACTTAAAAATTCTGATCTTTCAGGGGAAGTAATAGCTTATAAATTTCTCTTGGATTGGCAAGAGAAGAAATTAAACAGCTTTATGAAATTTGAAGATCTTGCTGTATAGGTCTGAGACTACAAAGGGCATAAAAGGAAAATGACTGAGAAGTCATACAACTGTGCTTATGACAGCCATTGTTCATTTACCTTTCAGGGTACCTACATGCCAAAAACATATTAATTCAACTCTACTGAAAAGGGTTTTTTAAAGTCTTAGGCACATCTTCTATACATTTGTTTTAATGAGAGAAGGTTGACTGTATAGATTACATCCCTGCTGAATATTTTAATTGAAATTTTCAATGTCCTGATTTCAATTGGAATTTAAATGTCCTGGTTTTATCATGGAGTTGGAGAGCAAAAATCTAAGTGCAGAGTAGTTTGCATTGCACTGCATTGACTATAGCCTGAATTTCTCTATTAACAATACCCTCCTAGAAACAGTAATTTTAAAATTACTATTACATGCTAGCTAAACCCAAAGTCAAGTAATTCAATGAACTATTTAATTGAACATAAACTTATACATGTAATGAGAGAACTGGAAAGAATTCTAGAAACAGAGAACATGAAAAATCAATAAGCAATCAAAATCTAAGCCTTGAAAAACTACACTATATTGCATCACATGAAAGCTGTTTAATAAATAATTGACATTTAAATTAAAGTAGGCATATGGCATAGCAGTAATTCAGTTTGACACTCTTCAATATTATTACTGTTGTTACCCTCATGAGCTTTGTCACTAAAGAAAGCTGTGGTACTTTATTAATGACATTAAAAATATATTGGTGTTTCTTATCATTAATAGCACTTTCACTGCTGTTCCCAACAGCATTCTCTAGTATCTAAATATGCTCTAGGCAACTGTAGGTACTAGTGGAAAATGTCTTTCTTTTTGTGTTCTAACTACTCTGAAATCCAGATAAAAAAAGCATATTATCTGGCAAATTTGGGATATTTTTTTCCCAAGCTGAAAAAGCATTTGCTTTGTTTCTTCTGCTCTTTTTAGGTACCAAGTATGTCCACTAGTTTATGATTAATATACAGTTTTAGATATGGTGTTTGAGAATGGAAGCTTGGACTTTTTTCCCAGATAAACTAAAACAAAGCCAAGCAGAAGATTTAAACTAATTATCTACCAATACCTGTCTGTTTTCTCTGCTTTGCTACTTATTTTCTGCTTTCCAGTGCTTAAAAGTTTAGTAGGAAATTGGTGACAAAGAACATTAAGGACTGCATACAAGCATCATTACTTGCAGAACGATCTCATTGGAATTAGCTAAAGATATAAATGAAAAATAGCACAACAATTTATTTCATCTTTGATTCACTAAAAAAATAATTTCTGCCATAGGCTGAGGGTTTGTATGTTATTGTGGAGGTCTTTTGTTTGATGTTTTTCTTTTATTTGAACAGCTTGTAACAAAGCATGCGTGTTTTTGTCTTGCTTTTTCTCCCTCTCCCATCCCTTGCTTATCTAATGCAGCAGGAGCTGAAGAAAACAAGCGTGCTGGAGTTGAGGAGGCAGAGGTTGAGGCAGGTCTGTCTGACCACAAGTGCCTATCTCCTTTAGATATGTTTTCCCCTGAGTATATAGGGAAGATTTACCAGCAAGCTTGTAAATATATTGAACATAAAAAAACCCCCACAGAATATTTATATCATTTATATTCTTTTATGAAAGAACAATACAAACAAATTAATTGAGTTTATTTGCCAGTTGTGAATGCTTAAAATAATTAAATGTGAAAAAAAGTACCCAACTATTTTACTCTTATTATTCTTTTTTATGAAGTTACTCTGTCACTATGCTCAAGTAACAGCCTTGGCAGATCTGGGTGGGTACCTCTTAGATGTGGTACTTTGCATTAATAAGTTTTACATGCAGGGAAGTAAATTATTTTGTATCATGACAGGTTTTTTTCCCTTAGTTTGTGTTAGCAGACTGATGCTGGACAAAAAATAGTAGGCAACTGCATTAGGTAGAAATACTTCAACCATTTTGTATGATGTCCTCCATCCTGCTCGGAAGACAGTTGGTAGTGTGATGACAACGAACAGTTCATGATCAAATCAAGCAGTTGCAAATACTTTTTTCCATTCAAATACAATGTGATTAAAACATAAATTTAACTTCTAACTTCAGGAAACACCCAGTACTGGTTCAAAGATATGCAGAGATCTAAAGATATAATTTCTCTATTCAGTTTCCTTCTCAAAGGAAGAATCATAAATGCATACATTTGCATTTACATGCCTTGTTAATAGGTTACATTCTGTTGTCCATAATGAATTAACAGTTAATAATTTCCCAAAGTGGTGGAGGCCTGGTGCACAAAAATAGATGAGTTGATCAAGAAACACATTTAGTACTAGCTGGTAGGAAAAATTACTAGTTTACAAAGGTATGCCTAAGATGCTAAATGCTGCTTAAAATTGTGTCCGAATCCTGTGCCCTGAACCTTCTTTCATTGTTATTGAAGAGAAGAAAATGCAGATTAGTATTTGTTTCTATGAAGAAAAGTCAGGAGTGATGGGATGTGATGGGATTCATTACTTGTTCAAAACACGTAATTTCACGATTTCAGTGGTGGAAAGTAGGTTTAATTTAAAAATTTAAAAACTTTTTTTAAATTTTAGTTCTCACTTAGGCATCCAAATCGTCCTTTAACATTTTCCCATTTTTTGTTATAGTACAGTTTACTTTTTTATTGCTTTTGTTAGGATTCTGTCTCTGTGGTGTTCGGTGGGCTGTGTGCTGTGTGCTCTTCTCTCTGTGTGTTTTGTGGTAACTCTAGCCTAGTGCATGGAGTTTTGCTCACATAGCTTGCAACAGTTTTGTGTGTGCTTGTAGTTACATTGTTCTTCATAGTACCTGTTCCAACTGTTAATCATCATTGTCTGTTTTTAATGTTGTAAAGACTGTGAGGAAAAACATCAAACCCCACCTGTTAATGGGCGAAAAGGCAAGTTGATTATGGTATTGCTTATGAATTGTGGGTGCTTGAGAAATTTAATTTTTTTTTTTTGCTGCATGTGTGTGTGTTGCATAGTTCTACTAGCTCAAAATTAGTAAGTTCACATATGTTCAATTCCAGTGTGTTGTTTTACTTCTTGGATATAATTATTTTCAACTGAGGTTTAAAAATATTTATTGGAATCAAAACCTACAGATGTTTATGTTTTTGCAGCTAACTGTATTACTGAAGGTATAGTTTACACTAGGCTGATATGTGATCAGGTTGGCTATGGAGAGCTAAGGGGGTAGGTTTATATTTCTTCTTATTTTGGAATTCCTAGGCTGCCTTGCCCTAAGAGGCCAAATAAAGTTTGCAGACACCTGCAAAATTGTCTGCGTTATCTTCCACTTTTTACCAGGTCTATATTCTTTTACATTGCTTGGATATTTTACAAGCTTGGCACTTTTTAATGTGACTAGAAAAAACTGACCATTTTAATTATCATATACTTTTAGAGAAAGGCTTATGTTATTAGCAGTCATTTCTATTGTCTGGTTTGTAGTCCTGTTTGATGTTCTTTTTCAAATTCTGTAGAAATAAGCTTAATTCAAAGTGCTGAAATGTTAACATGGAGATTTAGGTTTCGTATCTAAAAATTAGAACAAGAAAGTTACAATGAACAACCATAGCTTACTTTGAAGTTTTATTCGAGTTCATGCTTCTAAATTGCTTTGATAATTTTGAAGAAGTATGTTACTACTTTTCCATGTACTTCTAAGACCCTATTACGTGTATATTTTGTGTCATTGGTGTCGTCTGCCAGTGAATGAAATATGAAGTAGATAGTGTTTTGGATTTATTAAAATTTGGGTATTCACTCTTAGAGTTCCCTCTCTACCAGGAGACTACAAGGGGTATAGACCCAGTTACATTGTTATGGACCATATCTAGCTGTTTATTCCCCAGAACAACTTAGCAGATGGAATACAGATATCAGGAGAGCAGGGATTCTTTTTTGCCTGTGCTAGTTTGTTGTCTGGGAAGGACAACCACACCATTTTTAATGTCTCTGATATCAAGTGTAGACAAGACCAAATGGAGTGCCTTTGCAGAGAAGGGGCCGTGTCACCAGCCTGAGGGGTCACCTTGCCTGCTCTGGTGGCTGTGCCAGCATAGTCCTGAATGAATTCAAATCTGAAAGTCTGCTTTTTTAACTGCAATGTGTGCTACTAACCAGATAGTTCAGTGTCTTACTTTTAAGATCTAAATTTCAATCATAGTAAGATTGAAGACTTCTGCCACTGACCTGGCAAAGCTGACAAAACAATTAACAGTGATTTGGTCATGCTAAAGTTGGTTTTGTTCTTGGTTTGTCTTCCACTCCTTCAACAAAACCATTATATCATACACTTATAGAACCTGAAAGGTGTACATTGCACAATAAACTACCTACTGACCTTTATTTAGATAGTTTGTTTCATACTTTTATTAAGTTCTCAAAGGTGTCCGTTTTATGTTTTAGAAGTTTTTTTCTGTAGAGCTCTTAAGCTTCAAAAAATGATCAGTTTCTACTATTGAATTTCAAATATTTGTTACCCAAACTGTCATCCCTTTCCAATGTTCCTGAGGTCTTTAGCATTTCCCTTTCATGTTTTTTTTATGACATCTTTTGATCATTTGAGTTTGTGGGAAAAGGATCCAGTTAATTCTGCCCTTTGCTGTCTTGATTTAGGTGCATAGAAGATGATGAAGTTACTAAAGCAAAATTTTAAGTGTTTCATATTCCCTCACTCTTCAGAATATTTTATAGGATTACATTACAGCATGTCTGTATTATGGAATTAGGAATGCTTTGCAGTTCTCATCTCCCAGAGTGAGAAGTGTCTGGAGCATATTTGTGTCTTGAGTTTATAGCAAGACAAGAACCAAGTCTCTGAGTCCTGCCCTTTCTGTGCACTCTGGTTTCCTCATGCATGGGAGTCCCACTCCTCTGTGAGCAGTCTGGATGCCTAAAGGAATAGAACTGAAACTATTCTGTATTCCAGATTATTCTAAACTGTTGTACAGTTTAGACACAATCTAAAGAATTTAGGTGACTGAAAGGCAAACTAGGCAGAATAGAGGGGCTCCAGTCAAAGAAGCAATGACAGATGGACCTGCTTAACTGACTTGCAGAAGCAGTATTCACTTTGTTGAAAAACAAGCAAGTTCCTGTCAGGCCAGAGGGCATTCTCATCTTAATGGCTGATCCAAGCATCTTTTTCCATTCTAAGACCATTTGGATTTGTGGAACTGGGGCCTACACTTTGCCTGAACTACTGAACATGACTGCTGTGAGTCTCCTAGGTGCTTTCTCTTCCTCTGGCTCACTGACTCCAGACTTCACTAAGAGACCACAACAGCTTCTGAATTTTGCATGAGAAATTATACTGGATGTGTTTTACGTGGGCTGTGAGAATACTTAACATATTCCTATGTGTTATGAGTACCTAGAGAAACACTGCATTTTAATTAAATTCTAGTTCAAGCAAAGTAAGGTTTAAATAAAGTAAAGACCTGGTTAGATTGTGCTAGTTGTGGACAGGCACATAACTTCAATTTGCATGCTGGGAAAGGAGTGAAATTAGAATACCCCCACAATACAATAACACAAACCAGGAAAAATGAAGTACCTCTAGACTGAAGAACCTACATTCTGCTAAAATTCCTTATGATATAGGGGGCTATTTGACAAATTTAGCTCTAAAACTGCCAGGGAGATGTTACAGATGAGAAAGAGTCTAGCTACTAACTTGTCCATAAATACCTTCAAATTTTACTTATAAAAAATTTGAGTTTTCATCTTTCAAAAGTACATGGCAATACCACATGGCATTTCTGAGACTGGTATGTGACAATGGGATGTCATTTTATCTTCTAGACAAACACAATTTGTCTGGTTACTAACCTAATGTAAGTAATGCAGAAGAGTGAAACGGGCCTTTTGGTGCAAACAGTATTTGCACGTAAAGATGCAAGTACAATTTGCATGCAAATTGGAGCAATAAGAAAACTTTTATGTTATTTAGTAGTAATTGACATTCAGAAAAACCTAGATCTTTCTGAAGAAAGAAATATGTATTTTTCATCTTTGTGTAAGCCATTTATTGTAATTTCTTTATTGGTTGGTATTATTGCTTACATCTTTTGGCTTAGTTTCAGACCCCTTTCGTGAGCAGAATGACTTTTTTTACAATTTAGAATGGTACCATAATCTTCAATCTTAGCTGCATCTTAGCACCTTGCAGAGCTTTTCTTTTTGTGTGGTGTGTTTGTGAGAAATATATAATCATATAATACAAAATTATCTTTCTGCAAAATGTTTGAGGACTTACAATAAGATTGCATCTTTTTCAATAAATATAAAAATAACATGGAAAGAAAATACTAAACCCTATATCAAGCTAAACCTTGCCTTCTGCATTCTGCAGAATGAATTTGTATGCTGTTCACATTTTCTTGTATGCACAGAGTATTCCCTGACATCCAGGGCATGGAAATGCAAACTGAGGAGGCACTATGGAAAAGAGGTGTAGAGCAGAAGCTTGTTCTTTGCTCCATATTTATTCCATATTTATTTTGGACATTACTTGTAATTTTCTTTTTTTTTAATTAATTATTCATTAAATTCTGAAGATATTTTGATTTTTATTGTGTTTACCTATTGCAGCAGTATGAGGATTCCCATACCAGTTTCTGACTAAAAATCCATGTAGCCCAGTGTCTGGTCTTCAGTAGACCAGGTGTAGATGCTGAGGGAAAGGGAAATAAGCAGGACAAGTATTCCTGTACTGGGAATAGTGTGGCCAGCAGGAGCAAGGAGTCATTCTTCCCCTGTACTCAGCACAGGTGAGGCTGCACCTTGAGTGCTGTGTCCAGTTTTGGGCCCTTAGTTTGGGAAGGACGTTGGGACGATTCTGCGCATCCAGAGGAGACAACAAGGCTGGTGAAGAGTCTGGAACTCTTCAAGTCCTATGAGGAATGACTGAGGCAGCTGGGGGTGTTTAGCCTGGGGAAGAGGAGACTCAGAGGTGACCTTATCACTCTCTACAACTCCCTGAAAGGTGTCTCTAGTCAGTGGGGATTGGTCTCTTTCTCCAGGCAGCAACTGAGAGAACCAGAGGACACAGACTCAAGCTGTGCCAAGGGAAATATAGGTTGGATATTAGGAAAAAGTTTTTAATGGAAAGAGTGATAAAGTTCTGGAATTGTCTTCTTGGGGAGGTGATGGAGTCACCATCCCTGGATGCATTTAAGAAAAGACTGGATGTGGCACTCAGTGCCATGGTCTAGTTGAGGTGCTGGGACGTGGGTTGGACTTGATGGTCTCAGAGGTCTCTTCCAACCTAGTCATTCTGTGAATTCTGTGAATTCTGTTCAAGTGTGTAGTGAAGCTTATCCAGGATCCTGGCTGCCCAGTCTCCTAGGCCTTGTGCCTCAGGAATCTGCATAAACAACAGTGGTATCTTTGCAGGGTGCCTTCATCTCCCTCATAGGTTCTCAGTGTTGTTTCTTCCTCCTTAAATCAGTCCTTTCAAAATGCCCCCCGGAGTGCTTATCCAAACAAGGGCCTTGGGGGAGCTGTCCTTCCAGATGTCCCAGAGAAGCCAATTGAGTGACCCCGCTCTAGCGCAGCCTGCCGTGGTGCAGGCGTTTAACCAGAAGGGGGAGCAAAGCTGCCGTATTTTAAAGACATGAAAAAAGATGTGAAACGAACAAACAACTCCTCCCCATGCCCCAAATGGTACCGGAAAAAAAAAGTCTTGGTAGTGGCTTGCAAATAATATCTTTGTGTTATTTAAATATACTTTAATAAATATTAATGTACGCATATTTAATGTAACATTAACTGACTGTTTTCTTCTTAGCCATCTGGAGGATTAATTTATTTTCTGTCATTTTTTCATGTTTTACAAATCCATTGTATTTATAAAAGTAGCAACATGTTACTCTGATTTTTAGCTAAAGATAGGCTATGACTTTACTGATTGATATTTCAACAAGGGCTCTCTGAGACCTTGCTTGAGTATATCTAATTTTTTTTTAGATAGAAGATTACAATCAATTTATTCCCCATATAGAGAAATCCACTAGCAAAAAATTTAAAATATAAATTTAAAATATAATTGACTGAATTTGCAGGTAGAGAATATTATAAGAAGAGACTGCTACTGGACTAGACTTAAGTGATTTGCAGTTACAAATAATGAATGTAGCCTTGGAGTCAGCTTGAAGAAAACATTTCTGGAGTAAGGAATAATCTACAGCGCATTATTATGTTTTTAATGTTAGTAACAACAGTATGAAATGTAGATATGTTGCAGTACTTTTTATTGCTGACCTGGTGATTTACATTGAAGTTCTTTTAATGTATTCCAACTGCAGCCTCAGGAAATGAAGCTCAGGGTTTGGGTACTGGGGTTTTTTTGTTTGTTTGTTTGTTACTTTTTTTGAAGAATGTGTATGTAGTTTAGTAAGAAAGATTAAATCAAAACAAAATAAATAATTAAGATTGCATTGGAACACTCTATTCATTAAAAAACATTATATAAGCCATTAATGAACAATTTCTTTATTTTAAAATTTTAGAACATTTCTTAGTATTCATTGGTTGATTTGGCACTAATATGCAAACTACTTTCACATGAAGGTTGTGTGTGCATATGTGTATGTGTGTCCCTGCCTCCCTGCCTTTATACTGTCCACACTTTATCAGCATTCAGGGCAATGTGTTAAGAGGCATTTGAGATTTTGAAGGAAGGACAGATCATCGGTTCTCAGATAAATGCCTTGATCTCTAAGGTACAGGAACATTCTGTAAAGTATTCTTCCAGTGTATGGAGAAAAAAATGTAGATCAACTGTTACTGTGACAAAAGAGGAAGCTAAAAGATTATGACCTCAGGTTGGCTGTGGGTTGCCTGGGGAGGCAGGAGGTCTTGTTCTGTATTTGTCAGAGAAATACTACATGTGTTCCTACGTGTGTTGTTTTTGGGTACTGGATGAGTTTTGTTCCTGTTACATCAGGGTAAGGAAGCATCAACACTGTTTTAATGAAGCACCTGAAGGTTTCTCTGGTGTAGGAACATCAGCAGTCTGGCATTAAAATCTTGACTGCTGACTTTGTGTCACTTCGAGTTGGCCTTGATGCCATTAAGCAGCACACTGGTGCTGCAAGGTGGGACTGGATTCATTCCAGACACAATTCGGTACATCTGGGACAATTCATACATCATGGTTTGAAGCCATTTGCTTTCCCCTAGTAGAGGTTTGACACACTGAAAATATTTCTCTCTGTGTGAGCTCTAGAGACCGATGTTCTTTAATTTTCTTACGGACCTTGTTTTGCAAAAAATAAAACTTGTATGCCATGAATTTAGTCTTAATTAATTCTTCTTCTTGCAACCTGCATGCATGAATTGAGATCTTAAGTATATGATTCAAAACAGTTTCTCATCTTTTGACAGTTTATCCCACAGTTTAAATGACTTCCTATTGTGCTGCATTGGTTTAAGAAGCACTAGCCAAATCCACTTTTGACTTATTTTTACAGTAGTTGTCACCATATATTATTAATAACATAATTTCTTTCTGAGCATTCTTCATATAAAATTAAAAATAGACAGAAGTTCTGAGTACTTTTCATTTGCAGAAAAAGATGACTAAATTAAGTATGTCCTAATGAAAAAGAGAAGGCTTTATGATAACCTAATCAAGTCTAAAACTAGAAATGCACTGATAAAAATTGGTTCCCAGAAAAGTTAGGTGCTGAAAAAAAGATAAAAGCTGACATGGTTTTCATTAAAAAAAAAAAAATAAAGACAAAATATAAAAAAATGTTTCAAGTGAAGGGTATTGTGAGAAACACTATTACTGTCTGTAGTATTGAGAAAAGAAGAGAGAAGGCAAGTATTGGCATAAGAAAAATCCTCATCATTAGTATCTGGTATTTTGCTGCATCATCTTGTACTTCTGCAGTTTGCTGCACCATTTCCAATTCAACTGCAACATTCCTGGTGCTAAGCTGGCATGGTTAGAAATTCAGAAAAGCTGAAATATGCAACTATTCTTCTCAGATATTATTTCCACATTTTAAATGTTTTCCATATTAAATATTCTAAACAAAAGTGTGAGAAATGCTGAGGTTGTACATGACACTGAGTCCTGGAGCACACCAGGCCCCCTCTCCCAGGCAGCACAGGTGAGTGTCACTCTCACAGGGAAAGGCACAACACCAAGTGTCACCCCAGCTGCATTATTCACTGTGGTGTGCAGTGCCCAGGGGTAGGTGCAACAATTCAATCTAAAGAAACAATTGCATCTAAAGATTGTCCATTTCGTTCTGGTGGGAAAAATCTGCATTGGGCACCTGTCAAATCCTTCTGGCCCTAAAGGTGCATTGGCCAGTTGAATACTCTGACTCAAGAATCCCATATTTTATGTAATCTATATAAGATCTTTTTGGATAAATATTTAATATTTTTTCATCTCTCTTTATACATAAGTCCAAGCTGATTATCACAACAGATGATAGGATGAAGTTTATGTTATGGGAAGTGAGAGTGATAATAGGAGACTGATGATCTAGAAAATGTATGGTTTCTTTCAAAATATTTACTATCTGACCAAAGTTGGCTTTGATTAAAACAACAAGGGAATAGATGGTGGCACTTTGCCTTGGGGAAAAAAAAAAAAAGATTTTAGAAACTACATTGTGCAAAGTACATTGTTAACTAAACTTATTTGTCTAACCAGAGAGTTAGAGGGCAACACTGACATTTTGGCACTTTGAATAAGCATCAGCATCTTATGCTAGTTCCCAAACAGAAAGCTGTCCTTTAAGCTCTCCTTAAAACATATTGTCTCATCTTTGTAAAACATAGAAATGGAAATGAAATTAGGAAATGTTGAAAAAAAGGTCAAATGTTTGGTTAATTCCAATGGGTAGATCTATTTTTATTTCTCAGTTGAAACAATAACCATTATTAGTAAAACTCTTGCAATATTCTAGAAGTTAGTGGAGTTTTTGACTTGATCTGGAGTACTGCCAAACCCCATATACTCAATCTAAACGTTGTACTTAACTTCTGATAAAACTAAACAGCCATTTGAATTTCATGCTGATATGCCATAAATTTAACTGAAGCTATAGAAAAGAGGTCATTTGGAACCTTTTCTGGAAGTGTCTGCATGCTCATGCTATGACTTTCCTCAAAAACATACAGTAGCCTGTCTTGCTTTTTGTAATGTTGTTAGTTTTTCTTTTTAAGGTTAACATGAGGCAAAAGTATTTATTCAAAGAATGATATTTTTATTTGATTTTTATTTCCTC
Organism: Agelaius phoeniceus; assembly: GCF_051311805.1. NCBI lineage: Eukaryota > Metazoa > Chordata > Aves > Passeriformes > Icteridae > Agelaius > Agelaius phoeniceus. The sequence continues at coordinate 129,426,739 of NC_135265.1, read as the reverse complement.
ACTCTTGTCAGTTCAAACGTTATTACAGAGTGTTACTGAGAGGGTTAACTATTTTCTAGATGCTGAGCTCTCAAAGAATTATCAAGGTTTAGTAAAGCTTTTCTTTTGATAGGGAACTTTTTTTATAATAAGTGACTTTGGTGGCTGCGACAACTACAGTTTTTAGGTTCAGAACTAAACCAGGAGGTCTGAAAAGGATGCTCACCTAGAGTCAGAGAGAGAGAGAGAGTCTCTTCTAAAATTTGCATTAAAATAGCATGGAAATCAGTGGACTTCCTGATATTCTTCAGTGTTCTCCAGTATTTAGATTATTTGTTGTGTATTATGAAAAAAATCCTTTGGATTACTGTATGCCTACTTTTTACCTTATTCTAAGTACAATCTCCCTATTTGGCCTGAATTACTGTTAATGGTATTTTTTGGTAGCAGTGACTATTCCTTAAATTAAAAAGTAGTTTTAGTAAGGTCATTGAGTTTTTTGATTTGTGAATTAAGAAGATACTTCTGGACTCATTTGAGAAAAAAGAATATTTTATTGTTAACTGTGTATATTCATAGAGAAAAAGAAAGAATCACATTCTCGCTAGGAATAATCATATTAGGACTTTATTTCCATGGTTTGGTAACAGAATGTTCTGTTTGAAATTTCTCATTTAGTACTCACTACACATGGTACTTCAAAGATGATAGAGACTGTTTCAGCTTGCATATCTGTGGTGTCATGAAATCATTACAGTGACAATTTACTTCAACCTACATTTCCACCCATTTCAAAAACCAAAGCAGCCTTTTATAGGACACCAGCCTGTCATGGACCAACAACAGCCACAGAGAAAAGGCTGCAGGATGCAGACAGATAACACTTTCACAAGTTTGCATTTTGAATGTTAGATATCCATCCATTTTCTTGAAAAAGGCTAAAATACTTTGTGTCAGTTTACTTTGAATTGGTAAGATTAAAAACGTTTTCCATATCTGTCATATTATTCTCCATCACTGGGTATTTCTGCGACTGTAAAAGTGATAACATCTGGGGGCAATGGTTGTGAGGAGCTTTGCACTTTACACGATAAGCAAAGTAAGCAGATTCTTAACAGCCCAAAGCAAAAATGGAACTTGGAGTATTGGATCTCTCCCGTTAATTGGTGTTGATTTGGTTTTGCCATGAGATCCCAAAGGGTTTAAAACTGATAGTATTTATGCTAACTACCTATTTTGTCAGAAGATAGAGAATTAAAGTGTAAAAAAAATAAATTGACAACCTCAAAATGCTAACAGCTCTCAAGTCTAGAGAATGTAGTTCTGTGGAGCAGTGTACATGATTCTATCTATAGCTCTTTTCCTGAGCAGTTACATCAGAAATGCCAGTTTCAGATACAGGACAAATTGGTGCAAAAGTTCTTATTGAGTAGTTTAATCTGCTCAAATTAAAAACTTAATTTAAATCAAGTTCCAGATTTTGAAAATAAATCTGACTTAGTTTTGGCTTAAGAATTAGTTGTTAAAAACACTTTTTCAACTTAAATTAGGCACGCATTGTTGCTTGTTCAGGCTTTTTGTTCGTTTGCTTATTTGTTTGTTTGTTTGTTAATTTATTTTGTTTGGTGGGTTATTTTTGTTAATTATATCTTTGCATAGAATTTTTTACCAAAATATTTATAACTACCTGTATAACTTACAGAAACACAATGATAATAAGAATCTATAGTAATAAGCTATACATATACTATAATCTATGTATAAACTATAAGCTATATGTGTATTATAATCTATAGTAAAACGCTATAGAATGTAAAGCAATAATTTTTTAAAATGGACCAAATTATTGTGTAAACAAGCCCCTGCTTTGTATGTCAGTTGTTAAATACTAAAGACACCAGAATATTTGACAATTTACATAGGCACTAACTTTCGGATAAGATGTTCTGTTCCAGAGTGTTTAAGATATGTAATTATTCTCTTCACCCCAGGCCTCTAAGAACTAATCTAGATTTTATTGTTAATGATAATACATTTGTTTAGATCAAGTTGTCCCAGATGATATTAGGAGTATTATAATTTAAGTTACATAATTTTTCTGATTTTTTTTTTTGATTTACACTAGAAGTTACATGGGAAGACCAGCAGAAAAAGGTGAATGGTACAATAACTGATGACAAACCATTGCCGAAAAAGAAACACCATTCTGAGACAGGTTTGTCAGGGTTTGGAAAACCACATGAAAGCATGAGACAATAAGACCACATTTCATGCTTTTGTAATGCGTGTGTGCTTTATGTACCTTATTTTTTCACTTTGGTGTGAAATATTTAGCATGTAGAGACCATTTAGATGATATAGTTTTGTTTTAGAATAGCCAAAATAGATTTGCTTTTGTAAACAATTGTATTAGAATGCACATACATTAGAAAAGAAGTGTTCCGGCACAGTATTAGACATATTTTGCTTTTAGTTTTGAATTTTGTTATGACTTAATATGTTTGTGCAAGCCTCAGGAATCCAAGTATAATCTATGCTGATTCTTATTTAGTTGACCAAACCAAGGTATCTACTGCATGTATGGTGAGAAAATCATCTTCTACAGACTTAAATCTGAAACCTTCTTTCACCATCACACATGGCAGAAATAATGTTCCAGTGTAATTTTTTATACAAGCTGCAGTTTATATCTTCATACTTGGAAATTCTCAAATCTTAAAAATCTCTTCTTTCCTCCATTCTGTACAGAAATGGATTTCTTCTGAAACTAAAAACTGTCATAAACCTTTTTTCACCTCGAATGGCAAGTTCAATTATTCAGCTATCTTTGTTCCTACAAATGCATAGCAATAAAATGTAAACCTAGTAATAATAAAAATGATGATAATAATAGTGTTATTCTGTCTCCATAATCAGAGAATAAAATGTCCTAATCACATTAATTTATACACTTGCAAAGGGCAAGCACACTTTAAGGAGTAGAGAAGGTAGGGAGAAGAGAAGGAAGGGGAGGGGAAAGAAAAGGGAAATGGGATCTTTATATTGCAGGTTTCATCCTGTTTTTAAAGATTGATCCAATCTACTCAAGTCAATGGGATTTTTCAGTTGCGAGAATGCCTTGGTTCAGTTTTGTGTTGCAAATAACTCTATTGGGCATATTAGTTGTCTCACTCTAATAACAACCCTTCTCCCAGTTGCACAAATTAAAATTTACAAGATTGGCTGGCTGTGTCACCTCCTAAATTAATAATGCAATCTCACCTACATAATAATAGAATACTGATAATATCCAAATGTTTTGCTGAAGTTCAACTACTGTACAGCTGAAAGTGCAAGACTCAGAACTGAAGAAAACCAGTGAAATCTGTCTTGATTCTAACCTAGGAATTAGACAACCTAGCATTAAAAGTCCAGATGTGCCCTTACATTTCCTGTTCCCCAAATTTTTGGTGCATCAGAAGTTACAGGATAAAACAAATACTGTTTATGAGAGTCAGGATCAGAATATCATATATCTTCTTTTCTAGCTGTTTTAACTTTTACATGATAGATTCAAAATACAATGTCTACACATCTGCACTGTTGTCTTTCCAGGGAGAGCTGAGCAGAATAGTGCCTGTGCCCTGACTTTTCTCTTATGTAGTATCTAAGTAGGAACAGTAACTCCATCTTCCAGCTGAGGTGGGCTTAGGACTGTGTTCTGGACAGAAAACTTATTTATAGTTATTGGCAGTACATTTAGGGCCACCTTTCTCATATTTTAGAGAGAGGTAGCATATTTTTTAGATGGCTGCTCTTGGGGTATTCTACATTTTGGAGGATGAGTAAAATCTTATAATTGAAAGAAAAAAACAGGCAGAAGAATAGAAATTAGAATCAAATATGAGCAATGAAAAGTTCTCACTTTACAGGTGTTCTGTATATTAAAATGATAGTCATCTGATTTCTATCTATTTTTCTGTCTGGAACAGAACCAGTGATCTCCAGTCAGACTTGGTTTGAAAAGCCACAGTCACCATTATCAAAGTCTAGAATAGATACAAAGTTAAGTAAAACTTGTGTTCTTCACTTTACAGTCCTAAGTCTTTTTGTGAGGGCTGATGCCTGATAAGAGCATAACTTCTCTTTTAATTTGCATTATCAACAATGTCTTGTAATCAGTAATGCATGGGATGGTGATACACGAGGCAGAAACGTTGAGGTGCTTCTGAACAAGCTACAATGGCCCTCAAATGGCACATCCCTGTATTCCTCAGATGCTTTTCCAAACTGGATCTTTCAAAAACCTTTATGTACTTCAGTGGTAGGAGTGGAGTAATGCAACTTGCAGGACTGGCATAATCTGCTATGTCTGCGCACTATTGTTCCCTGTAGACATCCCTGTATCATTTCAGTTACCTTTCAAGGCAAAGTAGTCAGGACATCTAGAAGAAGGTGCCACAACACTGTACTCATATCTGGATGTTGAACTATATTGTATCTATGACCATGATCTAATGGTGATGCAGCCTGGCAGAAGCTACCTAGGAAGCTTCAAATACCTTGAACCCTTACAATATAGGATTTACCCTCTGCACAGGACTGCACTTTCTTTCATCTGTGAGTGCTTTAAATGTTCTGTCTGCGCAGAAAACAGTGAAGAGATACTAATGAAACTTAGCTCCTGAATGCAGAGGGTGCAATGGAGGCAAGAAGGAATAGGGACCACCTCATATTCCCCTGTTGTGATTGCCTTTTCATCTGTTGATGAGTTTTCTGATATGATCTGTTATGAAAGCTTATACTGTCTTTAAGTGCAGTTTGTCTGTTAAGAATTCAACCTAACCAGTGCCATGGAAATAGCCATGGCAGTAGTATAGCTGAGAAGACCTGGGAGAGCAAATAGGCATTGATTACATGAGTACCATGAGTGCAGAACTGAGATCTGTGAGCAAATGAATAGATAACAAAAGAAATTTCAAACCCCAGAAAAATAACAGTAATACTGTACCTTGTAAAGCATTAATATTCAAGAAATATGCATGACTGGAAATGGGATTAGCAAATTTGTTGGAGGACAATTGAAGGTCATTAAATTACATAGCGAAATGGTTCTTGTGTTGCAGACTTTTCAAAAGAAGTTGATGATAAGATTTCTCTTCCTGAATATCAGAAACCAAAGTGATGGGGTTTTTTAACAGTGTTTTTAAACTCTAAGTTCTGATGCAATTTGCAGAATTAGTGTTAAGCATATTTCAAAGACTCAATTGTATTTATGTGAAGATTTTGAAGGATTGGAAGGGTAAAACTACAGAATCGTAGGTAAGCATAGCATAAAAATTCAAGCCATATTTTGAATCTGTCCCCTTCCTTTGGCTGATGTCAGTACTCTGTCAGAGAATACTGCATTCTAGACACCACTACATCAAAAAGCATTAGAAACAGTTACTTGTTCATACCTGAGATTATTAAGTACCTTCAGCACTCACCACTGCATCTGAACTGTAATAGAAGGTATTTGAAAGAAAGTGAATAAAACTCTGGTACTCTAATCAGATTTTGTTTTTCAGTGAAAAGAAAAGAAAAAGAAATACAGGAAGCAAACATTTTCACGTGGTTTTGCATTTTTATATATGAGGCCTTAAGAGAAGAAGTTGGAAAAGAAGGTTATGTGTAGAGAATGTGTCCTGTACTGATATGGATAAAACTAGGCAGGATACTGTTTTTCTTCAAAAACAATTCTTTTAATCAGTATCATCACTAGTGTCTTTTGACCCGACCAAAGTAATTAAAATGGGAAAAGGACATAGTTTAGGGTATCATGGCAGAGATACTCATTTCTGTTCCATTTCACGATCCAAAATATTGGAAGCTGAATACAGCCTAGCAACCTGTGTCTCCACCCAGAGGTGACAATACAGAAACTGCCTTTGTAGGATAGCAAAGAGGGCAGGATTGGCTTCCCCCTGTTTTTCCTACAGAGAGGCAGTAGATTTGATGGGTATTACCTGAAACACTCCTGTAATGGTTTCATTATCACTGGCTGTTGAGCACATTGCAGTGTCATCAAATATCCAACCTTTACAACAGAAACTTTGGATTTCCAAGGAGCAGTTGAAGAACAGAATGGTGAGAAAGTGCTGAACATATATTAATATTATTGAACAAAAGAACACAGGGTAGTTAAAATGGATTTATAAATCTTGGACTGGAATTAAGTAAAAATTGATTGTCCTTGTAATTAATTTGGGGAAAGACATATTTCTGTAATATGGAAGTAAAATAAAGTTTTAGAGAAATCATAGCAATGGTAGATTAAACACATCAAAAAATATAAAGTTAATGTATACTTAAAAATGGTAAGTCTTTATATGGGTAGATTTGCTTTCCATTTAAAGGGAGTCATGCTTATTTTTATCTGTGGAACACTTAAGTCTCTCTCCTGGGTAGGACTATGCCATGACACCTACATAGACAAAGACTTTCACAAATCTAATGTTATGTAATGAAAACTAATTGTAGCTTATCTATTACCATGAATTCAGTTGTAGTGTGAAAACAGTAAGTCCAAAATCATTCAAAATTGTGTTTATTTCACTAGAGGTTTGTAGTCAGAATTCACAGTATGACAGATTGAAAATTATGAAAAGGGAGAAAAGAGTTGGAAAATAGTTAGAAATGAGTTGAAAAAGGCAAAGTAAGGATAGGGCAGAGAGAGAGAGGGCGAGAGAGAGAATTAATTTCCTTCTCAGGATTCATAATAATTCCAATCCAATGTGTACTATAGTGCATTAATATTTTGAAGTGTTACTATTTTTTCTTTCCCCCCCCTTATAAAATTACCACGTGAACTTTACTCAGAGAAGCAAAGCAATAAAAGCTCTCTCTGGATTCTTCATTTAGTTTACCTTTTGAGATTTACGAAAAATTTATGCAATCTACTTGGTTTAATTTGAATTAGAGATTTTATGATACTGAGAATATTTACAATTTCTTCTGTTATTTTCTACCATTGTATCTACTATCCTTGTCTTTGGGTAAGAGTAAGATTTTTCATATTTACTGTCTTTACCTATTGTGCTTTTTATGTAGTGTATATTACATATAGTCTATATTATGTAATTGCAGAATTAAATGTATTGCTTTAGTCTTTCCTGTATTTTTTGATGTATTTTTGAGTAAAAATGTCAGCATACATCCAGTATACAGATGCTATTTTGTGTGTATAGGTTTATGCTTTAAGGTAAAGAACTCTAACTAAGAGGGAACTACCTCATTAAAAAGTTCAGAAGTGTGGGACAGGCTCTGTATCTAGTTGTGGTTTAATGCTTTTGGAGAATATTAAGTAATACTGATTTTATTCACATCTCAATGTAGTAAAATGGCCTTTCCATCTAAATCTTCTGCTAACAAGTATTTGTACTCTTAGCTTTTCTATCTACTCTTGTTTATATGTATCCTTAGCATTGCAGAGTTAGAATAATGTCAGGGGACATCTTACCTGAGAGTTAAATGTATTATATCAGTCTTCAGGTCTAATCTCATCCAGATTGATGACATAGAATTATGGAACTTACAGACTCTATGGAGCATTTCTGTCTTAGAGTCTATTCCGTGTTTTAAGATGATGCTTATTTGATTGTGCTATTGCAGATCATATTTTATGAAGAGTGTCCAGAAATGAGACTTTACAAATCTGAGCTTCTGTTTGCAGTGAAAGATCTTTGGTTCTTAGGAAAAGATAAAAATGAAATTAAGAAAACTCTTGAGGAGAAAAAAAGCCAGTAATTTACTTATATCTCTCTTTCCTTTGCTTCTGTAAGAATTTTAGTTGGGTCTGTTTGCCATGTAAAGATATTTTGAACACTGAGTTCCTAAATACTTCTCTTCAATGGGTGACATTACTTACAATGAACAGCTGTATGTTGAAGCATGATAAAAGAGATGGTACTTATTTTGGGCAGGTTTCAGACTTAAAGTTTTTGTTAACTTTTTATGTTTATTTATTGAGATTTTCATCTGTTTCTAAATTTGTATATAATAGCCTTATACATACTACTCTCATACATTGAGATGAACAATTGTTGAAAATAAATGCTGGTTCCACAAAAAAAAGCAATAACTACAAACGGAGACTGGCTATTGACATGATGTAAATTTAATAGAATTGGTGATGTTGTTTTATTCTTACATTTAAACCTATTTCTATCAAAACTATTATTTTTTAAATTAAAAGCTACAAAACCAGAGAATTTTCAAGCTATTGTTTGAGATTTGTGGCATGGTGTCTTAATCAAGAGAAAAAGTGATTCACATAAGTTGCACTGCTTTTAAATTAATCAGTCTATTAGTACTTTCTTCTTCACATCATTATTTGGAAGAAGCTGGTGCATTACCATGCCACTTCTATGAATTCTTTAATATTTCCAACAATAAATACAAAAATATTATAATCCATTTATCTCAACAGATGAGGTAGCTGTTGATCAGGTATCCACAGTGAGACAACAACTATTATCTTTTTTCCCCTCTGGCTTCTATTAGAAATATTCTTCTAATATGTTTGATAAGTAAAAATCTAAAACTGGAAAATTTTTGTAATTAAGAATGGTTTTTGTTTGCCGCTTTGAAATGTAAATTTTTTTTTCATAACAAATACTTTGCATGAGGACTTTTAAAAAGGCTATTTTAAAAAAGTGTTGGTATATGTGACTGATATGCATGCAAATACTGATAATTTGATCCTAAAATATTCAAAGAGACGTCCTTGCTATTCAGTTGTGTTTGTCTGGCATTACTAGAATACCTTGCATTATCTTACCAGACATGTTCCAAGTTTGGAAATAACATGATTCAATACTTTGAAAATTTATAGAGAAGGATTTATCTTGCTGCAGTATATGTCTCAAAGCTACTAATTCTTATGGATATTAAAGAAAATAAACCAAGGAGTGGGGTCTTGGTAGAGACTTTCTAATAGCTGCTTTTGCTACAGTAGGAATGCTCACTTCGGGGCTATACATAAGTAATATCAAATATTTTCAGATCATTTTGAATACTTTTAGCTGTGTTTTGATGGTGCTAAAAATGATTTATTTATTTATTTAGCACTTACAGCAATTATAGCTACATTTTATTAGTATGAGTGTAACATGACATAGAGAATTAGATCTTTCTATTTGCTTATTTGTATTTCTTCCAATGGATTCTTTGTACTTGCCCAGATAAAAAAATATTTATACTCCATTATTGTTTTTTTAACATGCAAAAACTTAGCAACTTTTGTCAAAACTACAGCTGCTATGCTTTCACACTACATATCTCATATATAGCTCTAATGTGTGTTCATTCTAATTGCCTAGAAATGCATTCTAATTATGTATATTTCAAGCTGCTTGGTTTTGCAACAACTTTGGTAGTCTTGGCATTTGGTAGTAGATTGAAATATAATCTAACACTATAATATAAAATTGTTAAGTACAGAAGACAATGGTTATCAGATAAAATTTGGTGTTGTCTTTAATTTTGTTTTACTGATTTATGTTGCTTATTCTAATTTTGCATTTTTTCAATGGTATCTTGATATTGACTGTAAAAGAATGATAAAATTACAGATATTTTTGTGATGTGTAAAACTTTCTGGACTTCTTTATCTAGTATCTTCAGCATTAATAATTTATGAGCAGTGTTTTGTGACTTATTAGAAAACTGCATGTTGAAATTAGACCAAGCTTATAGATTTTTTTTTCTGTTTCTGATGATTTTTGGGAGAAAGCATTTGTTCTGCTAGCACCAGTGGCTTCACAGTTCTTTGTAATTGTTATTACTTTTCAAGATGAATTCCTCCCATCCTTTAGCTACAAATAGATTTTCAGTACATAGTATGACACTGTCCCTCAGATGTTTTCCATGTCTAAAATGGCAGTGTCCTTTTGAATGTGAAGTAACAACATAAATGATGAGATAGTTGCTTTGGCATTTGACTTGCATGCATTTGTAGTAACTTAGACTTGTGTGAGATGAGACCAACATTAGTTCTGAAAAAGTATTCTGAGCTGACCATGAGAGTTAATAGCTATACATTCTCTTTTCACACGTTCTGTATTTTGGTTTTGATAATTTTGCCTTTGGCAGAGCATTAAAATAATGCAGTCCTTTCCAGAGTGTGTTATGTGGATTCTGAAATGTTTGAGCTTGTACATACATTTGCAAAAAAAAATATTATTTTCTGTTTTGGGTGTCTGAAGTTTGGTTCAGCATAAATTACAATAATTTAATAATTGAAAAATCTAACAGCAGAAGTCCCTTGAATATTAAACTGAGTGTTCAATACTTGAAAGAGAAAAATAATATTTGCATTCAAGTAGATAACATTCAAAAAAATGAACAGTCATGATCAAAATTATTTATGCTAGTTAACATACCTTTTACTATCCAGCTTTTTCTTCAGCATCATTACAGGGATTGACTTTGCTTTCAATTATAACTTTTATTATTTCCTCAGCTTCTATACTAACTCTGTCTTTACTGTTCTTTTCCAACAACAGTAGTTTAACCACTTCTTTCTCAGCTTTCTTTTTTCTTCTAGTGTCTTTTTTTTTTTTTTTCTCCACTTACTAACTCTGCTCTGCAGACTTCTCTCTAAAACAATTTTTGGCCCTTTCCCTCAGTGTCAGTTTTAACCTTCTGAATACATCCTCTCACGCCCATCTCCTTTGTCTATGTCTGTACATTACACGATGTGATCACAGAAGAAGCGGAATCATCAAGGAGAACAAACTCAGGTCTGTCTCTTCTACTGCTTTTCTCTGTGTTATTTTTTCATTTTACCTTTTCTATAGATTTTATCACAGCTCACTTCACATACTTTTCCCTCTCTTCCCCCTCAATAAACTGGCAAAATATTGACAAGGTTTAAGAATTTTAGTTTAAAACACTTATGTAATTTCTATTACCTATTAACTATGGACTCTATTAAAGTCATGAAAGGTAGCTGATGACAAGTAGGCTATACCTTAAGACTTTAAACTGATTTGAATTCTATCACATGAGTTCTTATTTCCCATCTCAAATCATTTGAAAATTAGCCCTTAAAGTTCCAGATAACACATGAAAGCAATCTATAATTTGTTTTATCTATGCATTTGAAAACTGCTACAAAAAATGCCGAAACTCTTCTATAACTAGCTCTTTTTGACTCTGGGAGGATATAATTTTAAAACGGAATAATTTCAGTGAGTTAAATTTCATGCACTGAATTCCAAACTTAGTGTTTGAATAAAACCTGTTTCGAATAAAACCTGTTTCAATTAGAGAGTTTTTAGTGGACGAAAGCTCTTTTCTCATGCCAAAAAGTGGAAATCAAAAAGTTATGATAGTATGAAAGCAAGAAGTCAGAACACTGAAGGAGTCCTCACTTAGCTGCATTGTTTATGAGGCATATTGTACGTTACTTATGGTTTCTTTCATAACAATTTTTTAAGCTGCCATTTAATTGAATTTTCCATGTACTTTATATTACTGGCAGAGAACTAATATCTATCAAGGCACCCTAGCTCGAAAAATGCAGTATTTGTTCACATTACTCTGTTTGTTCAGTTATGGTATGTAGAACAACATACCACAATTCCCCAAATTTAATTAAATTAAATTCAGCTATAAAATTCAAATTTTACAATTACTGTGTAAAAGCTTTAATTAATTTCCTGTTTCTCTGCTATTATCCCAACAAATTAGAGAAGCCACTTGGATGCCATTTAGGTTAGCAAATCTGGAGAAGTTTTGGGGTATATTGACTGGTCCATTAAATTTAGGTGATATTTAGTGAAACATTTTTGTCTTTTCTATACTATGACTGGCTCCTTCAGAGCTCAGTTTTACCTTTCATACTGGTCTTCTCCTAATTAGAACCATAGATTTTTTTACAGAATCTTGCAGATGTTATTTGCTGTGGTTTTCATCTTAAACAAATAGCAATATAGAAATTGTTAAAATTACAGGCTAAAAAAAAGTTGAGGATGGGTAGGGAAGACAACTGGCAGGATTTTCTGAAAGTGCTCTTTTGTAAATCACTATTATTAGGAATTAATAAATTATGCTGTGGAAAGACTGAGTTTACTTACCTTGTGCTTATGATTCACTGCCAGTTCCTGTGCAGTGATTCTGAATCTCTTTTATTGCAAAAATGAACTAGAAGATTGGGTGACCCATTTCCTATCTGTTCATAATAAAAGCTGTAGGCCTTTTTATTCTGAAACCTTCCTCTGAGTTATTGATTGAATCCATATATTAAATCAGAATGTGGAATCAGTCCATATCTGTCTCAGTACTCAAAGAAATCAGACCTTAAATTGGTCAAAAAAACCCATTTATTTTCATCACCTGTGTTTCTTGAACATATATAAGTAGTTAATACTCTTTATTATTAAAATTTTTGACATTGCAATTCTACAAAACACTACTTAGCTCACAGTGTTAAGTAAATGTATTTGGCACTGATGAATTTAATTGTCTAGCACAAAAATGCCAAAGCATGATCAGCTCTGCAGTTGCAATAATTGTTATTAATACCCTTAAACTCAGGAGAAAATTGTTGTGTGTATAGTAACATATTTTCAGATGTACATTTGAAACGGGTCCTCTTCCATGTTTGCCTTAGTAACAAATTAGGTTACACGTTTCAATCCAAGGCACTTGGAGCACAGCTAAAAAGCAAGGGATTCATTTCAATGGCCTACTTTAGAACAAAGTGTTTTCCCATTGCTTTAGAATTTGCTTTAAAAAGTGTGAATCTAGGATTATCAATTTACAGGTTTTCTTAGCAGATGGTTTTCACATAGTTTATTTATCATGGTTTATTTTTCATGCTACCAGACACTAATGTATTTCAGAGGATTAGCTATTCATTTGAGGTGTTATTAAACCAAGAAGTCCTGTGAAAGATAAATATCTGAATATGTTACAACTGCATTGATAGAAAAATGCAGCAATTTATTAAAATCTATAATTGTAAAAAAAAAATATTCCTTGAAAAAACTTAGCTTTTTTTGTTGAAAAGTTTTATGAAAGTGTGTGCAAAGCTTTTGCTGTATATTTCAAGCGCAAAAAACAAAACAAGTTCAGAAAGATGAGAAGCTAAAGAATTTTAATATCAGTTTTGTTATCTGACAGCAGTACAGCTTGATAGCATCCTTAATGAGTAAACCCTGTTTTTCTTGGGTGAAGGAGGAGCTTTGCGATCCAGGGCTTTCACAAACCTGCTTTGAGATGCAGGGTTTTCATATTTTCCAAATTAACATGTTTCATAGGTTTAGATGTTGTCAAAACTGTTGAGAATGTCTTCACTAAGAGTTTTTCCATTCAGGAGAAGTGGAAGTGAGCCCTTGTCTACCCAAGAGCCTTAGTGAGAAGCATACATCTTTATTTTCATCTCTAAGATGGGTGAGACCAACCAGTTATCATCGTGGCAAAAATTACTGGCAATTGCACATAATACTTACTGGTTCTTCAAACATATAAAATACAGAGAACATTCTTCAGAATTCCAACAATTGATCTAGCTGACTCAAGTAACTGCCCAAAAAATGATCATCAAGGCATTGCAAAGGCGGATCCATGCCAGTCAGGGTATGGCAGTCAGGGCACATACAGCAGAAATAGTGCTGAGTGAGTAATTCTAGGATGAGAAGGACTGGCATAGTAATACCCAGGCATTCTAAACTTTCTAACATGAATGGAAGTTAGAAGAGACTGTTCCATTTCTAAAGGGCCATCAAAGGAATGGAAATAGATATTGAAGTCCTTTTTTGCATCCTCTGGCATAAAACTGTCATGTTAAGAGCACACAAAGGCTTGATTAGAGTTTTTGTTGACTTTCAGAGTGAAATTCAAATAGATAAGGACTTTGAAATACCATTTTTGGTGCTTAATTATGAAGTTTCTTTGTAATAACATGATTTATGGAAATGAAGCCTACAAAAACTAACAAACCCTACTGAGGATGAGTGACCAAATTGGAAGAGCTCATAAACCTGGACAGTGAAGGGCCAAACAGTGAACAAACAGTGTGGCAAATTTACTGTAGGAGAAAACAAGGACAAAAAAAAAATGGTACAGTTCAGAGTGTTTAAGAAATCAACTGCATTAGAAGACAAGGAGCACAGGTCTGTTAATTCATTCTTATCTTACAGAACCATGAGAGGTTTTTCAAGTCTTCCAAAAGAGAATCTTCTGTGATATACTTACCCTTTATAAACAGAACATGACACCCCTCTGCTTTTGAGTTATTATTACAGTCAGTATTCTGTGACACACTTTCCTTTATAGAACAGGATGATGCCTGTTCTGTTTCCATTTTCCTTATGTTGAAAAAACATTTCTGGGTAGGATTTGTAACATTTTAGCACAACTATGATTAAATTACTTGTGCATCTCTGAACACTTCTGTGATATTTAGTTTGACAGGCTTATTTAAAATCTGGTGCCTTAGACTGTGAAAGAGACATTTAAAGCATCTAAATCTGTATTTGGTCAACAAAACCCAAAGGTTAAACTCCAAATTCAGTCTAATTTTGTAAACTCTGAATTCAATCTACAGGTACTTAGCATAGTAATAGATGTATTATACTGGATGGCTGGGCAGCTCTTTGTCCTTATTTTTTAGTTTGTTTAGAATTAAATCCAGAAGCCAAAGACTTTTGAAGTAGCCATCTGTACTAAACCCCAAAAATAAATGCTGATGATCAGTCTGCTGAAGCTAAAATAGTAAATACATCAGATCATGTAATTTAAAATGACAGCATAATTTTGCAAAATGTTTGGTAGTTTAACTTGTAACTATTCTGAGTTCCAAATGCAGGTGATCATTTTGTGTTCTTTGACTAAACCTTTGAGTATCTTTCTAGTTATTGAGATGCTAATTGATGTGTTTTGCATTCTTCTATTGCTGAAGAATCTCTATTAATACCTGTTAGCTTTTCTGAGAGCAGAGGCACAATTATTACCAAATGTTTGTGCCTATGATTGGAAGTGGCTGTATCAGAATGTGAAATTCTCTGTGGTTATGCTGTGGAGTGTACCAGTGGTGGGAACTCTGAGAAGCATGCTTGGCAAGCAGGATATTGGAAAGCTTTATAATAAGACTGCTCAGGTTTTCCTGAAAACAATGACAAGCATATAGTGGGGCTGATCTGAATTGATTTATATGGGTACAGAATATAAGGGCCTACTGGCCACTCAGGTATTTTTCTTTTACACTTTCAAAATCCTATTTCATGTCATTTATACAGGGAGGATGTGCCAGAATTCCTGGGAGAGGCTAAATGGGATGTTTTAGCTAATATTTCACTTACTACTTCTTTCTTCCATGTTTTTTTACATGTAGACCTCAGTATTTTATGAAAGCCACCAAAATGTGTGTACACATTTGTACGAGGCACAGAAAAACATCACCAGCTACCCTGCAAAAATAATCACAGAAAAGGATCTAGGCAGCATAAAAAAAGGGTTAGCCATAGCCCTAATCATTACTTTAATAAATATGCAAAATAGAACTTTCCAACTTGCTTAAAAATATATTTGCACTTTACCATCTGCACTGATCTGTACCTAATGATGAAGACCTTAGCTGACCCTGTCAATTTATAAACCCAGGATTGTAGAGATTCTTTAACTTCCCTGTTTAGATTACCACACCATTTTATTTAGTTCTTTTACTAAACAGTGTCGTGTATTCTGCAAATAATCCAAAGGAACATTGTTAACATGCTTTTAGCATTGTGATAAAAATTTATTTAAGTGGCAAGAAATGTCCCCCAGGTTTTAGTCTTTCTTTGGTATGTCAAGCTTGAAACCAACAAGAAAAATAAAAAAAACACCAACAAAAGAAAAAAGCCATCAAGCAATCCTCAAATAGCAAACAGGAATGTGAAGCCATGTTCCCCGCTAGGAAGTTGGCTGGCTGAAATAGTCTTTTTTTGAGCATGTCCTTTTAAGAGAAATAAGTTATATTTAAACAGTAATATTAAGTATCAAGAATATATAAGTTAATATATATATATATATATATATATATATTGAAGAACCCTTCAACAACCATTAATTATTTTTTCTTTTCATTCAAACTGTGATGTGGATCACAGACTTGGAAAGAACTTGTTTGCGGCAGCAATATTTTTTTTATATTTGCCACAGATCAGAAAAGAACCCCCGGAGTGAAGTTCAGTAACCATTTATATCACAGCATCTGATACTTTGCTAGACCTGTACCAGTTAGGCAGTTTAATTTTTCACACTGTTGAAAGCCAGAATGAAAAAATTTAGAGCTAACTCCTTAGAGGTAGACTTGGAATTTAATAGCTCAGCAAACAGGAGGAAATGTTATCCTTTGAGTACAAGACCTTTAAGTGGCAAGTTTTGATGTTCAAAGCAAATACTTCTACATTTTATTATTTAATTTTAGGAGATTTAGGAATTTAATCTTCTTTCCTTTGCCTGATTTGATAATAAGGCTATGAGGATGGTGCAGGGGCTTGAGTAGAAGCCATACAAGGAATGACTGAGGTGACTTGGTCTATTCAGCTTGGAGGAGACCGAGGGAAGACCTTGGGGAAGTCTATAACTTCCTTGTGAGGGGAAGAGGAGAGGCAGACACTGATCTCTCTTTGTGGTGCCCAATCACAGGACCTGAGGGAATGGCCTGAAGTTGCATCAGGGGAGCTTTAGGTTGGATATTAGGAAAAAGGTTCTTCAGCCAGAAGATGGTTGGGCACTGTAACAGGCTCCCCAGGGGCAACAGCACCAAGCCTGACAGAGTTCAAGAAATCTTCAAGCAATACTCCTAGGCACATGGTGAAACTCTTGGGGCTGTCCTGTAAAGGGCCAGGAGCTGGACTCAATGATCCTTATGGGTCCCTTGCAGCTCAGAATATTCTGTGATTTTGTGATGTTGTTTCAGGGATTTTTTTTCAGAATAAAATTGATTTTCCCATATTCTCATGAATAACATTTCAAGAGAAATCTTTAGTAAGAAATTCAGCTAGCATTTTTTTGAAGTACTTACCCAAAGTTAGGATACTACATATATATTTAATTTTAAAAATAAAATGTTATTTAATAATTTGGACTACCTTGAGAAATCAGACTCAATTTTTAATAAAGCACATAAGTAGAGGAGGTAATTTACCCGCTGTAGAAATAGAATTCATATTCATAGTCATATTGCTGATACTAGGTGTCTGCAAATATGAAAAATAGAAGGATAAAACCTTTTATGTCATTGTCATATCTTGTGCCTAAACTCAGAAACAGACTAGGACTTCCATATCTGTCTCTTGCAGTGACATGTGTATCCTCCAGCACTGGAAGCTGCATTTTTTTTTCATTCAAAGCAAGGAGGTCAAGATTTATTTTAGACCTCTGTTCAGTTTATGCAAATCTCATTCACCTGGATCCCAGGTGAATGAGAAGAGAAAGGTCAAGACAGAACCAGGATTTAACCTTAAGTTTGGAGCAGTCACCTGTGAGAGAAGGGAGAAACCCTGGGAAGCCCAGCACCTCCCAGCTGTAACCTTAAGGCTGCACAACCAGGTTGCCCCTTATCTCCACCAGGAAGCCAGCAAGTTTGAGCAGTTGTTCAATGCTGCCATCAGTAATTTTTGAGAAATTGTTCAATACTGCCACAGTATCCATGACTAGGGAGAAATCTGCTATCCTGCTTCTTCTGTGGAACTGTTATTCTATTCTCTCATCTGTTCCAAGGAGTCCCTGCTACATGAGACTTCTTGGTTTGATGTGGGTGAAGTCTGATGGGGGTCCTGGCACCCCCAGGTACCCATCAGAAGAGTAAAGTTCATTGAATTAAGGCATTTCCAAGAAAATCAAGGCCATTTTAGATCAGTTTTAGTTCTTGACAAGTCTGCTCTTGTATTCTTTTCTATTCATTTTATCTTCCAGGTACATATTCGATTGTTAGATCTCTCTCAGAGATATTAGAACCAGTTAGAAAAAACAAGGAGTTAGACCATGGGAGCATGGCTGTGTCTACTATTAAATAAAATGTCAGTGGTCATTGTAATAGCAATGTCTACTTTGATGGTAGAAGAAGGTTGTGAGAGAGAATATTTTAGCATTTCAATCTCTCTATATCTATAGTTCATTCCTATATTTCATCCATATACTTAAATATATCTGTAGTCTGATAAAGCAGAAAACATACAATTTTCTGTAACGTGCAGAAATATCTCCATTAAAGCATTGATTTATTTTCTTCAAAGTACATTGCTCTGAAAAAATTAGTTCTTGAATTGAGAACATTACACCACAGGACACAATATATGCTTTTCACTTTGTAAATCAAGGTTAAATTAGATAATGTAGAAAAATAATGACTAATGTGATGATACTGGTCATATATAGAAAAAAAAATCAGATCAAGATTTTTTAGGAGTGACTTTGTCTTCTCATACTTTTCAGTTTGAGACATTTTAAAATAATCTTATAGTGATTTATGGGTTTTCAGCAGTTTCAAGACATTAAGGGTCCTTAGAGCTTTTTTGTTTTGAACACATTACAAACAAAAGCATTAATTACTTTAGTATCAACATCCTGAACCTGCTATGAATTCCTTTAGAGGTGATGAATAGCCCCATAGCTGCAGTGAAGATCTTTGCTGCTGTGATGTTAATATTTTTTTATTTGGTAAATGGATAATATCAGTTTTGTTCAGTTCTGCTGCTTCCACCCAAATAAGATCTTCCTCAATTCAATCTTCAAACCTTTCTAGTACTTCTTCAGGCAGCTCTTCACAATACATATGAAACCTCAGTTCATATGTATTGTGAAGAGTCGGATCCACTGTGTTGAGCCTTCTACTAAAACCTAAAGAATATATCTATTGTAGAGATTTATTACAGCCCTTCAATCACACTTTTAAAATTCAAGAATCAAATAGACTTCTATGTTTGCAAATGCTATGATATTAATTTCTATGGTCTGGTTTGAAAATATTTTCCTATATACTTTCTATATCTAGAACAAGAATGAGTGAAAGTCTGACAGGTTTCAAACTTCTTTATTTTGACAATGTATTTATTTAAAGATACGTTTGAAAGACATCTATACATAAGGATAAATGGACTTCTAGGCCTCTTAAAAATTATTACTCTGTATAAGATTTCTATTTTAAGATAATATTTAGGCAAAGTAAAGATTTCTTTTCACTATGCATATGGACCAACCTAGAAATGTCATCATTCTCTCTGAGCTCAAGCTCATGGGTGTTATAATGACTCAATTCACTTTCTTCTATTGTGCATTATGTTGGATCAGTGCTATAGCTATCAAATTGCTTTCTGCTTTAAAAAGTAATGCAACAATAAAAGATATTGTATTTGTAGATTATATGTTTGTAACAGCAATTTAAAACTAAAAGAAAAATAAAAATCTTTTGATTGAAGGAAAAGGTTGAAGAGCAAAAAAATTGATCATTCTCTGCTATTTTCCTAGCACTATCCACAGCCCACATAGATAGTAAGGCCAGGCTGCCCAAAGGCCAACTCAGAAGAACACAAAAAGCCTTATTTAAAAATGGTGTAGAGTGTGGGGCAGGAAAGGTCAGGGAATGGGAGAAGTTCCAAGAACTGATTCAATAGCCACTGATTGCTGAAAGTGTAGGCTTATGACCTGCCATATCTGTTTCCCATTAATTTGCCTAATAGTTCCACTAGAAATTGCCAGCAGAACAATAATCTTGATCCCACACATGATAGGAAGCCAGGTCCTATTGGAGTGTAGCATATTATTTATGCTCTCTGTAGGAACACATTTTTCTTTCTCATGATTCTACCTTGCTTGAGTATGATTTCTCTCTGAATTTGACTTCATTCTTTGCTTTGATACCCACTTACAAAATTATGTTTCCTTAAAATACAACAACTCTTGTTTTCTTCTTCAGTCTGTGTACTGTAAATTAGATCATAATTTTTTGAGCAATCCTCAATAACCAATAACTGGAAAAATATTTAGTTCTACTAATGCATACTATTTTTGGTGTGTAGCCTGGGGGCTGTTGTTCTATATTCATGGGATTGTTTTAATTGAATTTAATATAGTTTTGAAAAGGAAACAGAACCTATTTCAAAGTTAATGTATTTCTAATTTAAGTAAATTTCATCTGACTTAAAATTCTTTCACATTATTTACCAAAACTGGATTTCAGATTATTTATGGGCTGCCAAATTATTTGATAGGGATCCAATATATTTTCATTTCTTTGTGACAGATGAATGCCCTGAGCCATTTACAACCTTTGATATGTATTCAGAGTTGGCATCAGTCAGCTGAGTTTTTGTGCATGAACTGGGTTTCTGAGTATTGATTGTAGTGTCTTTGGTTCTTCATAATTTTTAACTCTAAGACAAGTTGCAGTAATATTACTATTAAACCTTTTAACCTGTAGAAGCTATGAGAATTGATTAAACCAAAGAAGATTTAAAGTAATTGCCAAAAGCGATTCTGACACATTCAATTTTTATGCCTGAACCATTAGACTGTGTCTTGTGTGTGCACTGCATAAAACCTACAGCACAAGCAAATTTTTTTTAACTTCTATTTTTGTGTCATCCTGATTAAGGAAACTGGAAAGTAACTCTACCTGACACCTACCTTGCTCTCTTTTTCTTGAGTGTGTTAATGATTCTGGAAGTGCACAAAATATCCATGGGTTCCCTTCAGTAAATGTTCAATATCAGCACACAAACGTATGCCCTAGCATGCAGTGAATATGCCTCTAGATTCAGAGCACCATCCTTGGTTGGTTGACTAAATTCTTCATGTTATATTAATTTGGTGAGTTTTGCTAATGTTTTCCTTTTTAATGCATTTTATATTACTTTTATTATTATTTCTGCATTTTTTTTCTCTCCCCTTCTTTTTGCTTTACGTATTGCTTTCATTTGTTTTAGAAGAAAAGAAAACAGATCCAGAGAATGGGGATACAGGTAGGGTGACTTATTAAAAATATTTTTGTGTTTTTCTCTTAAGTTCTTTGATCTGTTATGTTGAGCAAATATGCAGCAAAGAGTTCGAGTGCAATTTTTATGTATTTTACAGATTTCAAAATAGACACTAGGAAATGGAACCTAAGAAAGGACTTTCCCAAATGTATTTCCTTTGCTATTTTAAGGGTGTCAATTAAGGGTGAGAAATGGTAAGAAAGAGAACAGAATCAGCTAAATGCAGATATCATACACTTTAAGATGTCTTTCTGTCCTCCCCTCTCCAGACACAGAGCATGCTCATCTGCACATGTGTTTCTGCTCTATTAGAGGTTTCTGATTTCCAAAATATCAGTCTTTATCAGACTTTAGTCCCCTCATTATGCATTTTTTCCCCATGCCTTAGTGGCTGTGCCTCCCAAATTTTCTATCCCTTTTGTCCATATGTATTCAAAACTAAATCTGTTCTAATATTATAAGGCAAACTTCACTCTTCTTCCATACCAGATTCCCTTTAATTCTTTGTGCCACAGATGCTTCACTGTACAGCAAACTCCTCTTCCAAACTCAGATCCTTCAACAGGATCTCCATCACCAGCATCTCTAGGAACTAGAATGGTTTAGTACGTCCTACTGGAGAAGACAATGAGAGGAAGAATGAAAGAGCAGAGGTCCCAGCTGGTTATGATTTTTAACCAGATAGGTTTGCCTTAGCTGGATGATAAGGCCAGTTTGTTGTCCCTTTTGTCTCTGGTGTGGTTCACAGGCTATCAGCTGAAGAATCTTACCCTAGAGAGTAGCCAGTATTTGACCTGAAGAGCAAATACCAGTCTTTAGCTCTAGGCTGAATTCAATGATTGCTTATCTCCTTGTAAAACTATGACTCACTGAGCAGCTCAGGGGTTAGGAAAAGTTAGGTATTAACCAAATCACTGATTGCAGCCTTTCACTTTAGTGGTGAAGTAGCTGAATCTTATCTTGTTTCGTCTTAGCTTATTTCAAGTTAAAACATGAAAATAATGTTTTCTATTTGAAGCTGAAGCAGTGATTTTAGTGCCTGTCCTGCATCCTGTTGCAGGAGTGGAATTATACAGCCACTACCTAGACCATGGTAGGAATTATGTGGATCTTACCTCAATAGGACTTCTCCCTAGCTTCCAGTTCAATAAAAGAATCAAGCAGAGTTTCTTTTTCTACTATGTTTAATTGGCAATAGTATTTAGAGTTCAAGCTGGGTGCCTCTTATTTGGGGCCCTGCCTGTTGCTTGTTACTGGATTTTATAGTCTCTATAGGTGGCTTCATTTTCTGACTGCATTCCTGCTCATACAATCCTGTTTGCAGCATCTGGGGTCTTCTCTTCTGATTTACTCCCACAGCCTCCAGGCACCCTTTTGTCTGTGTCTTGAGAAATATCCCTACTTTTGTTGCAAAATATCCTATAGCTAAAGTTGAAATTATAGTTCATTGTCTATTAGGTACATTTCCATAGATAAAAGCAAGCATCAAATTCATGTGGCTCAAGGTTTAATATACTGTAGTCACTAGAGCTAAGCTCTGGCACAGCAGCCTCTCACTGCAGACATTTTGGATCTGAGATTACAGGGCTGCACTGCTCAGTACTTCTGTGCTTACTCTAGCATTTCAGGAGTCCTTGTTCTGTAGTTATATTACTTTCCCTTAGCAAATTCTCTTCTGAAAATATGGGGAATAGCTGGTAATGAATCAGCAGTTGTCTCTCTGTCAGCCAGGAATTGCATTGTGCCCATGAAAACTCCACTGAACTAACCTTCAGGCCATGGGTATTTAATGCTAGAGAGTTCAAAATAACCAAAACTCCAGAATGTTGCCTACAGTGCAATGCCCCCAGTTATGTCTGATGAGCAGCACCAGGCTTTGTTCTTCCCTTCAGTCTTAATTTTTTGCATTCATATGGCTGGAATTTTAGTGTCTCATTGGATAGTTCTATTGGAGGCACAACTACTGTTTATAAGCAAAATTCTGAAAGGATGTTCATGAAGAATTGAATTCATTTTAGCTGGCCAAAGTTTGGTTGCATACACTTTGATATATTGTGGCAGTACTTCAGTATATCAGAAGCAGCTTTAACTTTTCTAGTGCCAGTCTTTATAGCCCTGAAAATGTGTTGTACTGGGCTCCAGCTCAGGATCTAATAACACAAGGGCTCAGTCAGCCCTTGTAATTCAGGTGTGTGAAAGCTTATGCTCCTACATTTTAAGCACTGTTGATAACTAATGGTTAGATTCAGGTTAGTTCTTGTTTGTTGACACATGCTCCATGAACAGCTCCTGACTGCACTGGAGTCCTTGGGTAGGACCAATGTTCTGCCTTGGTTACCAAGCTCATGTTAAAAGCTGAAGCTTTAACGCACCCAGACTGTTACTGAGCTCTCCACAAGTATTTTTTTCTCCTGCTAAGCCCTCCCACATAGGTGTGAGCTAAGCAGAGGTTTGCCAGCAGAAGTGGAGGTGATGATGGCCCTGCATTCCCAGCACTCAGTGTGACGTGCTTTCATGCTGGGCCAGGGCAATGGGAAGATGCTCTCCAGCCTTTCCTGCTGCCATGCAGGTCCCAGCTGCTTCTGGCTGCAGTTCCAGTGAGCTCAGCCCAGGGCACAGAGTGACCCTGCACTCTCTGCTTGTCAGCTCCATGCACAGCAGAGCCAGAGCTTTCTGCTGCTTTATGAACTGTCCACTGCCCTCGGCTTTTCCTCTTTTTGCTCGTAACTGAATTCACCCACTTGTTAAAGACAGTTTCAAAAATACAAAGGAAGTTAGATTTTCCTTTAATAAGATTTTATGGGAATTGAATAATTTTTCTTCAACATTTTTCTGTCTTGTTTTTCTCTTGAGAAAAAATAAGCTACAAATTTTGTTTGTTTTGTTGCAGAGGACTCACACCAAGGCCTTATATCTTATGTTTCCCTTTTGAATGGCATATATTGTACACATCACAGGCAATTGGATGTATGGAAATCTAACTTTCACTTTGCTGACTGATCATAGATAAGAATGAATATTTTCTCAAGCAATTGTGAAGTTTCTAGTTTATGCTCAGGAACTGTTATTTCTTCACTTGCACTTTCCTGAAATTTGGCAGAATGTCTGGAGACAGAGAAAACATGCCATGGTTTTATAATAAAACATAAGAAAAATTGAAAAAATGTCCCTTTTTGTGAAAAATGTCTCCTTTCTTACATTACTGAAAAATGACAAGAAGATTTTGATTTCAGCAAAAGATGATTTCTTTCTTTGAGAGGAGGCTGGAGTATTTTACTTCAAAAAAAGCATGTGTTACTTCTGTCATTGAAAAAAGAAAATATTTTCCAGTGTAACTTTTTGTTTTCAAGAGAAAAAAAATAGAGCTTTTAAAACTAGATCCTAAAAAATTCACTTAATCTTAATGATAAATTGACAAACACTGCTATGGGTTCTATAATGGTTGAGGAAAATTATGATAGGAAAAATGAACTGTATTTTATTTTAGAAATTTTCATCTGCTGCTTTCTTTTTAATTTTATTTCTTCCTATAAAGCACCATTTATTCTTTCTCATTAATTTTTCTTCATTTTAATTTCTCTTAAAATTTTTTATGCAGTCTTTTCTTTCATGTTGTTGTAGAGTGTAAAGTTAGAGAGTCAGAATACAAAAACTAGAAGCCAGAGAGTTTATAGAGAACAGAACAGCTTAGTGTTTTTGCATTCCCACTTCCTTTTACCTCTTCTTCTTCCAGTTTTCCTATGAAGTGCCACAACCCCTACCTGGCAGCTCTCATAGTATATGCTACCACCCCTATTGCTCTCAAAAAAGAAACCACAAAGCTGAGAGGCCCAGGTTGTGTGCCAAGCCCCACTTTGCTGTTAGATAATGGCTTTCAACTGAGATTTAGAGTTTAAACCAGGTTTCTGTAGTACACTGAATTCCCTGAAATTCCCATCTCAGTTCCATAAATGCAATTCATATTGCTCAATACTTACAATATACAGAAGCTTCTGTTTATGATTAACAGGATCCTGAAATTTTTATCCTAGACAACTTTTGCATTAAAATTATGGATATTTTAAGACAAATGTCATTCAAAATTAATGGTTTTTAGCATTTGATGGGTAATGATTTATTCTTGACTTACACCAGGTTAAAGTGGAAAAGAATCATACTTATGCGTGAATGATAGCTAATTATATTATGTTTGAAAATCTTTTCTGAGCTGTTGTCTTCCTCTCATTTTTTCTATTTCTCAGTCTTCCACCTCAGCTTTGGCACTTCCTTATTATTTTACATTGTAAATTGTGGTACAGTACCAGTTTGTTGAAAGCAGATAACTGGCTGAGTCCTGTAGTGAGACCCCATCCCTGACTAAAGCCAATCACATATGTTATCCAAGATGAGTGAATCCTGGAATTGTTCTTGAAGCTGTGTTTCATTAGAATGTAATACAGTGATGCCACTGGGTGGCTCTTTAAGATTCCTTTAGTCATTCTTTGAATTTTTGGAGCATACTAAGAATATACTCAAATAGTAAATGGAAGGTCTGCTAGTCCATGGCTGTTACACTTATTAAGATTCTGCTGAAATACTTGTCTGCTATTTTCCTCCTGTTACAAGTTTTTGGTTTTCTGCAAAATCATAATTCAGGAACTAAAATTACATGCACGGAACTTAAGTAAATTTCATCTCTTTCTGTTAAAACTTCCATGAGCATAATTTTAACCTTGAAAGTGATGACTGCTTGTGTATTTATTTTCTTTTTTTCCTTCTGTTTTTAACTTAACAGGTGCACTGGATGTAGAAGAAAGGAATCGCCAAATGAAAATGAGCAAGTACAAACAGGTAGCAGGATCAGATTCCAGGCTGGAACAAGATTATCATTCTAAGGCAAGGGAGTTTTGTTTTGAAAAGCAACAAAATATGCTAAACTGAAATATCCAACATCCTATTAGAAAGTAATAGATGAGTGCCAGGTTGTTTCTTCAGTAAAAGTTTCTAATGTGTCTATAATAAAATTTTGGAAATGTGCAGCAAAACTCTTAACACACAGTGTTCTTGATTATTAAAATTTAAGAAGGATAAGTTAAAGCAAATGAAAGAAGCAGTGTAATTGTCTATCAGAATGAACAATAGTGCCATGATTTAAAAACTCAAAGAAGGAAAAAAAGATGTTTATTGAGTGACAGATGGCATGAGAGCTATTGAAACTTGTTCATGGCTTTCATATAGTTGAGCAGAGAGTTATCTTGATCCATTGAAAACTGGAAGATGCAGAGTTACTTCGCTTAATAGTGGCTTTTTAGGACTTGGAAAAGTATTTTGTACAGCAACAAAAGCTTTTACCCCAGCTGTGGCAGATTGCCAAGAATCTGAATATCTACGTAGTAATATAACCTTAAATATACTATCCAAAATTTCCTGGTATCTGGAACAGGGTCATGTCATATAGAGTATGTTAATTAAAATAATCAAGATATTTTCAATTTAAATTTCTATTATGCAAAAATAATTTAGTGTCCTCTAAAGGACTTCATTAATTGAGGTCGCATTTTAAGTGGAAAACACGAGACTTCTGACCTATAAAATTTGGCTGAGGAAAAGATATCTGGTTTAGACTTTTATTTCCAGGTTGTTTTTCCTTGCTCTCAGGATTGGCAAAGCTACTGTAAAATGAGAAATTTAGTATTTGAATGCAAATAAACCATCAAATTTCTTAATTATTAATTATTTACTATTATTATAATTAATTAATTATTTGTTTTGCAGATAATTTAGACTAATACACTTCATATAATTGCTTTCTAGAATATACATTTCAGTGTGGGAAAATAGAAGCACTTTAGCAAAGTCCATTTCCAAATGGAAAGCCCTACTACTGAAAATAGAATTGACAAAAAAACCAAGACCATGAAAATGGCTTAAGATACTTTAAAATTCCGTAGATGTGCTGCATGGTTATTTGGGTATTTTGCAAATGTAGTTTTAACTGCACAAAGCATAGGAATGTTTATTAACATGTAAGAGGGACTTGGGTACTGTCGTGTTTAGCTGTTTTTTCATGTGACACTTATGGAAAGCATTTCTATATTGTCGGCTGTGAAAGGCGTTGCCTTTGAGGGATGAGCGTAACACTGTGAGTGGCCCTTATCGTAAGTGCTGTGATTGTATGTACCACAAAAATATGACTTCATGTATTGTATGTACAACCAGAATTAATCTGCTGATTTTCCTGCTCCCTCAATGCTTAGC
Source organism: Agelaius phoeniceus (assembly GCF_051311805.1). Classification (NCBI taxonomy): domain Eukaryota; kingdom Metazoa; phylum Chordata; class Aves; order Passeriformes; family Icteridae; genus Agelaius; species Agelaius phoeniceus. The sequence continues at coordinate 129,399,533 of NC_135265.1, read as the reverse complement.
TGAAATTTGAGTCAGAAGTAGGACTGGTGCAGATTAAATTGGTTCTCATGTAAAGGAGTGAGATAGAACATGACTACCTAAGGAAGTATTTATTACCCTTGTTTTTCCATTTCACCACACCATATTATTGGGCATCACTCTACATCTTTTATCTCTTTAATTAAAATTTTGCCTTCAGTATTATTGGAATGTATTAAAGAGGAAAATTATAAATGGAATTATTTGATGAATATGGTGGTTTATTTATTGCACATATCAAACAATGTCTCCAGAAATAAACAGTTAATTTATTCTTCTGCTTAAGTGTAGTTTCAGTACTTGAAAGTGAGTTATTTGTTCTATCAACGAACCTGTGGAACTAGACACTGAATATTCACATATGTGTAGCAATTCAGCATGCATTCTTAACATTGTGTAGTTTCAAAGCCATGTGAGAACCATAAATCTCATAAGCCATATGAGAGTTTCGTCTTCACTTTTTTACTACCACTGCTTCAATTCCCGTTAATTAAATTCCTATATTATCTAGAGACAGAAAACAAGTAAGTAAAATTTATCTACCGGGTTTCTACAAAAATTCTTTAGAAATCATGAACTGAAACATGTATGTCGAATGCTGACTGTAATGTCCTGTACAGTGTACAGTGACTATGATTTTTTTAGACTTCTCAACTGGCACAAGCAGGCACTCATGATGGCCATGCTTGAGAAAAATATTGTTAAGTAGGCATTAAGGCACATTCAGAAAAGCCAGCACATAGAATTTTCTTTTACCTTTTCTATTTCCTTCTTTAAATAGAAGTCAACAGGTCAACAGCATCTTTATTTCCCTCTTGATTACTTTAACTTAAGAAAAAATATTGAGTATCATTCCTTGCTGAGAAGGCAAAAGGTATAAGAATAGGAGTTCTATTAAATATTGAAATATTAAAATAGTCACCCTGTTTTGTATCTCTCTAGCTTTGTTCTACCTCTGGAAGTCAGTACTAGAGGCTTTAGAGGAAGGTACATACCCTTCTGTGGTGCATAGTCATACATTAAGAAGTTTGTGGGAAAAGTTTAATTCCAGATCTCAGTGTTCTTAGAAGCTGCTGAAATATGAAATTGATTCTCCTTATATTTTTAACTCAGGGTTGATAAAGATTGTATCTCTATTATTCTTATACATTCCTCATTATTTTTGGAACAATAATTATTCTGCTTCCATAATATTTTGTATACATTAGTTTAGTAGGGTGCAAAAGACATTTCCTTAAATAACTTCCTTCAGAAGCTGCTGAAGTGTGGTTTCAGGACAGACATATGAAAAGCAAGTAATATATTAACTTTCATATGAATATTTACAGCTAAGCAGATGAGAGAAAAACATTGTAGGCACTAAGGATGAGGTAAATTAATTTCTGGTATTGGAACAACTATTTTTTTCTGCTTATTGGGTACTAGTAAACTTGTACTAAATAGGATATATATAGTAAATTCTGAATTTCAATGGTAGTAGATGCTGACATAATGGAAAAACTGAACTATAGAAATAAAGAAAAAATGCTCAGTAGCACAAGAGTGTTCCACCAGAGGCAAAATTAGCCATTTACCATACTGTGCCTCTGCAACCCCAGCCTGATTTGTGTAATTTCCCTCAAGAATCTTTCTGTGACTAGCTTATTGTTTTGCATAAGAGCTAAGCTTCCCAGTTCTAAATTTTTAAGCAAGATGTACTCTGAAGAGGGAAGGAGAAGATGGGAGCTGAGCGAGCCACATGCTGGACTCACACAGTTCACATTTTGTGGAGGTGGCTTTTGGAGTCACTGCCCAAACTCCCTCATCAAACCTCTCTGAACCTCTCTGCCTTGCTTCCTGCTCTTTACTCCCATCATTCTGGCAAACAAATTGGTAGTGCTGTGTTTGGTGAGCAGCATCTTCCTCTGGCCATTCCCACCAGTGCTCAGATACAGGAATTCCTGCTGACAAATTGAGGATGGAGGATGAGAGAAATCCTGTCATTCCTCTCTCCTTGCCCCAAGGACTAGAACGTGCACAGTGGATCGGCTGAGGAGAGTTAAAAAGCTTTGCTGTTGCTAAGAAAAAAAGAGAGAAGATACTTCTGGTATAAAGAACCCTAGAAGTGTTTGCAACCAGAGTGAAATCAAGAGAGAATTCCAATAACTCGGGCTAATGTTAGCCCCTACAGAAAGTCTGGTCACTGATGTCAATCTAAAGGGAGCTGGAATTATGTAGGAAAAGCAGCAGTGACAAATTATGGCTTTCTTTAGGAACAAAGGTAAAACAGAGACTGACAACTAGCTGACACACATTTAAACCTCTAAGTATCTTGAGACTCGTTTTATTTGTTTTATTAGGAAAAAAAATGACCTACAAAAAGGCAGAGAAATCCAGTTACATAATATAGCAATTAGTAATAGTCAGTAACGTATTAATTAGCAATAGAGTATGTTAGAGCAACAAGGAATAAAGTTGGGATAAAAGAAGTAAAAGAGCAGATAAAAACTTGACTTTTTTGCTGAACAAGCTTATTTAGCCAAATGTAGAAAAGACTACATCAAATACAGAATAATACAGAACATCAAAGAGGCTTTCCTAACTCCACCTTTAATGATTCATATTGATTATAATACTGGAACTTTCTGCATCATCAGATATATGTAAAGCTGCATTTCCTGATAATCAACAAGCACAATTCAAGTTTTAGATACAAGCATAATTCTCTGTGTTTGGTGTACTATAAGGCATACTAGCATGCTAGTTTGTGATCTTCTAGCCTGATAACAAGATCAAGACAAATTAAACTGTGGAAAAGAAGAGTCAAGCATGTGTTTAGCTTTTTGAGTAGTGTAGATGCAGCTGCAGCTCTGCAGAATGAGACACTTTGATTCAGCAGTGAATCAAGTAAAACCTTAAGGGATTCCTGTGTGAGAGAATGTGGAAAAGGTAAGATCTGGAGGTGGAGGAGGCCGAATTTGAATGCCTCAGAAGCAGATCTTAATTGTAAGGTCATGTAAAGTGCAAAAGCATTGCCAAGAGCTGCCTTTTCCCTCTGAAACCTGTAGGAAGTAGTTTTGCCATGGGTACACTACATGTGGAATCCTTTGACCTTTGCTGTCAACTGAAAGATTTCATATAATGGTGTTTTGGGAATCCCTTTGTCTCCTCTAAAATCAAAGCAGAGCCTTACGCAGAGCAGCAAAGTGTGCTAGCAGAAGCACTTTCCACCTTTCTTCTTGAAACTCTTGTGGAAAAGGGAGTTAAACAAACATTCAATTAAAGGGATGTTGGGAACTTTGATATTTCGCTGCATATAAGCTGTATTTGATTTATATTGGTTTTATATTGACAACTGTTTTAGAGTTATTGGAGGATCATGAGATACCCAGTGATAATTTGACAATTTATGATAATTATGCATATACCTCTTTGATCTATAATTGTTTCTTACAGCTGATGCTGTTAAGGATGTAATTAGAAATATTCAAAATACTAATTACAAAATGGAGGCTATTTAGATATCCATATGCCCTCAAAACAGCTCATAAATTGTTTTGTAGATACTTCTTTTTAATATACCAGTTTAAATTTTAAAATTTTAAGTATCTGAATAAAACTTGGAGAAACAAAATAATTCTAAAGGAGCTGAGCTGGAGAATAGTTAAGAAAGCAAAGACTACCCACAAATGTTCAGTGCAATAAACTTCTGTAGAATGCCTATACAGCTAAGGGCCTTGCCAGTAGAATTTGGTAGGCTTCCAAAGGGAATAGCACTGTGTAGTTCCCTGCTCCTTCCCATTGCCCTCCTCTGCACCAATAAGCTCTTGTCTTCAGAAAATAAACCAAACACCAATTAGACCAACTGAGAATTTCCCAGGGAAGGAAACATTTTACTTATTGCCTGTTCCATGGCTTTTGTGCTTTCCTGAGGACTAATGAATATTGTTCTTTGGGCCAGAAACTTGGTAGCTCCACCAGCTGGTCTGGAAGGACAGGTTCTGTCACTGCCAACATCCTGTGGGTGCTCAGGTCATCTAATCCATCACTCATGTGTGCATGATCTGTAATGAATTTTGCTGGTCAGTGGCAGAGCATCTCTCTGGCCCATAGTGCTGGTAGCATTTATATTTTCAATCATTTCATTGTATTTTTAATAGAAAAAATGTTGGGAATAAATTGCTGAAATGGAAGTTCTGGTTCCTATAAGTACAGGATTTAAAGCTCAATTATAAGACTTAAAAATATATCTAGATGAAATAAATTCAGAACCGAACTCTATATACATGGTAATGTAGAAAATACCTCTTCTTTAATTTCTATTTTTATCAAACTGTATTTTGCTGATGTGTTAGAATTAATTTAGTGACTTTGAATATAGATAGGGGTTGCTGTGATTTCTAGTATTTTCTTCTTCAGTAAAAGGTGTGGCAAGCTCTTAGAAAATATATCTGTTGCTGTCATTTTCCTTTTCCTTAAATTTAAGCACTCTTTTTATTTATTTTGGCTTTGATAATTTTTCAATTAATTTTTTTTAATCTTGAGTGTCCATGTCTCTATCTGAAATTTAGGGTATTTTAAAATTTAATACTGTGATTACCAAAAATACTGCATTCACATATGATGCTTGTGTCTGAAATTTAAACATCTGAAAGGAGGCTGATGCTGGCTGTCTTTAGCTGTCAACAGGTACTTTCTGTTGTCACATTTTCTTCGATTTTGTGTAAGCTTCTATTGGTAATCATGTTTAGAAAGAAGAGGTTAAATACATGATAGAATGTTATTGAAGAAGTACCTTATAATTTTACAATGAATCTCAAAGAGAAAAAATTACCCCAAAGTTAAAAAAGTAAAACCATCATTCTATTTTGGCTCTGAATTTTCATTAGTTATAGGTGTCTACTAGGGAAAAAAAAGGGCTTTTCAATCACAGAGAATTGTGTTTCCATTAAAAAGCACAAATGCTAACTGTAAGACAGTCCTGTGTTTTATAGTGATGAGTTAAATATTCTTTTGCAAAGAGCAAGTATTTTCAAGAAAAAAATATTTTAGTAAGCACATATATACCTCATATACAGCAAAATTTATATCAAAAGCTTTCTGTAAAAGCCAAATTCAATTGAGCATTGTAACCATTTCTTTAATAATCACATTTAAACTCACCTGGGAGATGTTTTGATCAACTTCCAGTCGGAGCAATCACTGCAATCTATCTTAAATCCTTTTATCCTTTTTATAATAGAATGTATTTTCCTTTCTGAATGGCTTTGTATAGACAAGTGAATTGCTAAACTGTTAGTCTATTGGTTCAGAGCTACTGTCTTTTCATCGTAAATTCAATTATTTCTGTGTACAGTTTTTATCTGAATTTAAGCTGTAAAGTTCCAAGATGCTATTGAACTAAGTAGCAATTAGTGTGCAAAATACTTTGACTATGCTTGAATTAATTATTTAAGTTGTTCTGAAACTGTTGTTAGGCTGATAATACATGAGAAAATCTACAGAAAAAAAAATTAACTGGGAAATATGTACTAAATATCTGGGTGCCAAGGTGTGGGATTCAAAAATAGACAACATATGAAGTTAATTGAATTGCTACAACAATCAGGGAACTCTAAGAAGTTGGAAAAATAATCTGTGATAACATGAATCACACCATATTGTGCTACTTAATTCTGTGCCATGCCAAATGTGTACAAAAAAGTCATTATTCACATTTGAAGTACAAAAGAGCAGTGGCTCCATGATGGAAACAGGTTTGCCAGATCAATCTGCTAGACTGCTGACCCTGAAAAATCAAGGAAAGTGTGGCACACACTTAGAAAGGACAGACCTGAAATCTCAGTGCAGGGCTTGCACAGAGCCTGTTTAAATGTGTAGGATTCAAAATGAACCATAGAATGAATAATGGAATTGCCTGAGTTGGAAAGGACCTTAAAGATCATCTGCTTCCTATCCCCCTGCTTTGGGCTGGGCCACCTTCCACTAGACCAGGCTGCTCAAAGGTCCATCCTGCTGTGTCTTGATCACTTCACCTATGGGGCATCTACAATTTCTCTGGGCTACCTGTTCCAGTGCCTTACCACCATCACAGTAAGGAATTTCTTCCTAATATGTTATCTATTCTTTCAGTTTAAAGCCATTACCCCTCATTCTATCACTACAGAGTCTTGTAGAAAAGTCCCTCAGTTTTTACTGAAGACTTCTGTAAGGTCTTCCTGGAGCCTTCTCTTCTCCAGGCTGAAGAAGCAGGACCTTTGTCTGCTTCACAGAGGGTGGCTCAGAAGGGACTGTCAGATTTGCTGGCTCCCCCCTCACCTCACACCCCTCCTGCCCTGCCCAGCTCCAGGAGGTGCTCCTGGGACAGCCCCTGGAGAGCTGCTCCTGTGGTTTAGCTTGAGCACACTTAGAGGAAGGATTTGCCCAGAGATTACTGTTATCATTTGTAAGTCTGGCTATAATAATGTTTTAGTGGTCTGGATGTTTTATTCACATCTGGGAGTGCTCCTCTTTATTAAATAGGTTGATTTTCTTTGATAGCAACCCCAAAATTATAAATGAAAATTTAACCAGCTTATCAACTTTTTTTTTCCAAGCAATAGGTTTGTGGTTTTGAGGAATTTTGCCAGCTGTTACACGGGAAAGAATGCTATGTGTGTGTGTGTCTATCAGATTTCTCTGTGGATTTTTGATTCTTATTTTAGTAAGTACCTTAACTACCTAAACTCTTACAGTTATTCTTCATTAATATAACTGTGGCTTCAAGCACCTGTACTGCAAGTAGCTCATATGAAGGGTTTAGAGAGATGTTCCACAGAGCCATTATTCTGAAAAGTTGGTTCTGCACAATGGAGCTAATCAAAGTAGGGTCAGGACCTTGGAGAGTCAGCTCACCATAGGGAGGTTCTTGTAAAGCCTCAATGCCTTCAACAACACTCACAGTGAGAATATTACTAAGACATGAAATTACCTCTGTGTCCTTTCTAACCTGTGGTATTTTTTACTGCTGTTTCTGGGAACTAAAGGCTTTGCTTACAAGAACTAGTATTTTTTAGTGCTAGGAAACAGAATATTTTCTTTAGTAATTTATCAGGAGGAGTATTATCCTTCTTCTGTGGATGGAAATCATTGTTTTACCAGAGATTTCATTGACAGTCTGGAGTCAGTGAATAATAGCAGGAAATAACTCAATTTTGTCTGAGGTTCTGCTTGTTCTATCACAGTAAAATTATTCTGATATATCTTTTTTCTTCAAACTGTGTAAAATCCTTGAAGGATGTTAAATTTGTTGCATCATATAGAGCATCTTAGATGCATTAATTTCAGAGAACCAGGATACATAATTCTGTTTCTGCTCTCTCTTGAGTGACATATGCCATCAGGTAAAGAATAACTCTCGTGATTTGCATAGTTCTGCAGTTTAAACTGAAACTACTAGCTAATTAATAAATTAGCATCTGAACTTTAATTAGCATCTGATTTTCTATTAAAGAAAATCAAAACACTGTGACATAGAGTTCTGTAAGTAAGGGACAAAAACTTTAATTCATTTCTGGCTGACTCTGAGTTTCAAGAATTGTAAAGAAGCAGATTGGGTGATATTTAGGAGGCATTTTAAAATGTTTCCTTTCCCTCATCTAAGCTAGTTTTTAGTCATATAAATTTGGGAAATATTATGTTAATGCTATTCTGAGGAAACATTTATAAAATTAAAATAACTTCAAGATCTGAAGTTATTCTAAGAATTCATAGACATTAAAAATCTTCAAAAATATTTACAGAAGTTTTGATCTCAGAATAGCTCCAATCTAAGTACCTGGCTATTGAAATGAAATAAATTCTTCATGTGGTTTCAATTGATATTTTTTAAATTTTTTTCTGCAAATGTTACATATTACACCCTACCGTTTAAGTGGTTTCTGTGGTGAAGATGAAATTGTAAATAATATGAATAGATGTTGCATGTTTTCAGTAAAAGTGAACTCAGATTAACCTTACAAGCAAGCAAAGGCAAATCACATTATTTAAAATGAGATATGGGAGACATAAGTAGTAAATGTTTTCTAATTACTCCCTCAAGGACAATGACTGGGAGAAAAAGAGAGTTCAGTTTTTCTGATCTGTAGGAGATCTTGCAAGTTTGCTTGTTCAGTATCTCCCTGCAGCCTTTGTTTTGCTAGTTGCAATAAAACAAGAGTAAAGCTGCTGAGGAAATATGTTTTAGGGAAAATAATGTTTTCTAAGCAGTTTACCTTGTTTATGGATTGATAAGGAAATGATGGTATCTATCTTGCAGATTGGTTCCTCCTTTAGCTTGACATGAATCAGCATAAAATTTTCAGGAAAGTTATCAGCTGAGCTTGCATTTTCTTATTGTGCATGGATTTTCCAAGATGTATCCTAATAATCAGTGAAAACAAAACGTTAAGAAAGAAGATTATGTCACGTCCCCTCAAATCATGCTTGATTTTACAGGCTGTCCTCTGATATCTGTGGATTTAAGGACTTGGAAAGTGAAATCATAGCTGTATAAAGATATAAATATATCCTGTTCTTGAACAATTGTGGCCTTAGGCACTTCTGCTTACAGGAATAAGCACTCACCAGATGGCCATGTGTCAATCCAGCTGTTCTCTTCAGCATGAATTCTTTTGAAGGTGCTTTGTCCCAGGACAAATTTGGTGAAAGGCATATTAAATGTTACATAATGAAGGTAGGATTAAGGGGAAAGTTTGTATTCCTGTTCTTAAGCCATCAGGTATGCTGAAATAGTTAATAGGCTTTTGGGTTGAAATAAAGTGTAATGAAACAGAAATTCTGTGATAAGAAAAGATGGTTGCCTTGCCATCTTTTTATTTCATTTGTACTTGTTTCATGGGACCAAAGGACTGAAATCAAATTATGGAAATAAAGTTTAAAATCCAGGTTAATGTATAAAAGAATTCCATAAACTGCATATGATTTGATGTCCTAGCTTCCATTTGCAAAGTAACATCTCAAAGGAGCCCAAATTAGGTAGAACAACCATAGGAAAAAGTGTTTTGGTTTTTTTTAAGCAGGAATTCTGCCTTGTTACTATTTTTAAAAAATAAGCTGTTGACTGCATTCCAGGAGTATATGAAGTGCAAAAGATTTTGAGTGCAGTGGTGGCAGAAATGGCATGTGAACCACTTGAGGAATGGAAACAAATACAGGAAGCATGCTTTGATTCATTCTATCCAATGTGAGTAGGATGTACTAGTGTTAGAAGACCAATGAGGAGCAGAAAAAACAGAGTTATCGCTCAAACTGGACCCATTGAGCAAGTGTAGGCTCACCAGGCTGTCCTACAAACATTCTGAAGTTCAACAGGAGTTAAATACTGGAGATACAGTCCAATGTAATTGCACAGTAAATTGGGCAGGCCCTGGATACCTGTCTTTTGCAATTGCCCTGACTTGAACAGCCCAGACTTTTTACAGTGAGTTGTGTCCATGGTGATGCATCTTCAGGAGTCTTGATGTGGTGCTGTGGAATGCTAAAGGATTGCTGGTGTCTATTTTAAAAAAAAATTCTCCCTTCTGTGTAAGACAGAATAGTTAATGTATAGCAGTCAAAAAGATTCAGGGAAATGTGAGAAGATGCACTTTAGAGTTTATTACCCACCATCACATAGCCAGACTGTGGACCTATTTCTCTAAAGCGAAACTTGGTGACTGACTTTGCCCTGTTTTAAATAGCAATTAAAATTCTGGTGGAGATCGGCAATATGAAAGGGAAATTGGATAGTAAATGTTTCAAAGAAATCATTGGAAGATCTTTGTTTTATTTTCCATTTTGTATACTTTTCTGAATTCCTTTCACATGGAAAAGGAGGAGTGATTGTTGGATATCCTTCTACCCTTAAGTATGATTGCAAGGATCTTCCTTTGAAGCTCTTATTTGTTCACCTTCATATTAGGTAGACTCATATTTCTTCAAGATCTTGGACTTTTTTCAAGAAATGTTGGGTATTTTGTGGTTAGAGAAATGCATTCTGTGCTTTGCTTATAACTTGATACAAAGCATCAGCTCTTGTAACAAGATGAAGTTCATCCACAGGACACATAAGATTTTCTATTCCTTGTAGCTTATATGGTCAATTATAGCTGTTTCACCCTAGCCATGTGCTGTACCCGGGCCTCTCTTTTGCCTCAATTAATCTGTCAGAATCACCTTTATTATTCCAGCTGTCAAAACTCCTCCTAAACACCTCAATTTCATGGATAAATAATAGAAAGCTGTTGCCTTCACTTTTAAAGATGGTGTCTGGTTATCCAGTAGATGAGGCATACCACCAAAGGGGTCTGTGGGGTTGCTGTGGTGTCATGTCCCACGCTTCAATTATGTTTATGATTTGATGTAGAAACTCTCTCTATGTGTAATTATTTTAAGGTAGCTTTTGATGAGATATTAGGAGACACCTGCTTGGCCATCATAAACCCTATATTTTCATTGCAATATGTAGCACAACTTAGATTGCCTTTTAAGAATTTTTTGTGGTGATGATTATAATTATTCCTCCCTTGATTTGTCTTTTACTTTATCTTACACAACAGTTTTTCACCCACTGTGTTTATCAAAGAAGAGATGGGATTTTAAACAATGTCTTTGTGATTTTGAACAGTCTGGAATAAAGTGGTAACTTTATATATTCCAGCTGAAAGTTTGCAGTTCTCTCTCCTTCCAAAATTTTTTCAAATTTGGTCCTGACTTAAAGTAAGATTAAATAATAACATTTAGCTCCCTAGACTAGATGAAAGGATCTTTGTGAATTAATTCTGCATCAATAACAGCTTGATTTCAGAACAAGTATTAGAGCAGTTGAAATTAGAGGTTGCCTTGATATTCCAAAAGTCATACTGTATGAAAAAAAACCCATGAGAGAAAAAGCTACTTGGTGTTTGAAAATTACTGTAGGAACATATTCTTTTGTAGGAAGACAAACTTGTTGACAAGCTAATTTTCAAGCTCACTAAAAGACACAAATACTTAAGAGGTGCCTTACTGCTCCTACTTTACCAAATATTTACAGGGTCTGTAAGTTCTCTTGAAGTAACGACAGAATATTTTCTAGTACTCTCCTGTTTTTTATATAACATTGTGCACTTTGAAAGTTCTTTAAAAAAATTACACCATATGCCAACATATGTGAAGCTGATGATTTTTTGTCTTTTGATTTGGCTTGCCTCCGGACTACTTCCCTCTAGATTTCCAGTTGTCCCTAGGCACTGATACATTGGTGACTTCTGTATTACTTCTGCCCTTGAAGTTTCAACTTCAACTCCTGGATCACCCTGAGTAATTTGTGTTGGAAAGGACCTCAAAAGCTGTCTAGCCCAACCTTTAGCAGGAGTCCAAGGAAAGGTCAGTGTGACATCAATACAGGCTCCTCAGGGCTTTAGCTGGTCAGGTCTTGAAAATATTCAAGGATCAAAACTCTGGGTAACTTGATCCATTACTTCACTCTGCCTATGGTAAAAATGGGCCTTATACCACTCAGAGCTGCTGTAAATTTCTTTGCTCTGTCTTTTTGACTTCTTCTCTCTATGACCTGATAATCTGCTGTTAGGTACTCCCACAGCTATCACTGCTCAGTCAGAACCAGCCAAGCACCCCCAGCCAGCTTGGTGGCCTCCCAATAAACTTAATCTAGTTTATCCATGTCAGTGTTTCACTTGGGGTCTCAAAACTGCTTACAATATTGTAGATGCAGGCTAGTGACTGCTGAATAGAGGGGAATAATCTCTCCTCTTGTTCTATTTGTGCTCAAGTCAGTACAACCAAAGCTTCCCTTATCTCCTGCAAAGGCCCACTGCTGACTCGATCTTTTTCATTGTTGTTTTCCTTCCCTAATTTAGCTGTAGGATGCAATTTGCAGCATTGCTTAATTCCATAGTGAAATCAGGTTTTAGGAACTCTGTAAGGCTGCATATGTGAGTATTGGTTAGTGAAATTGATAAATAGATGACACCACACAACAAAGGAAAGGATGTGAAAACTTTTGAAAAAAGTTTTTTTCACATGTTCAATAGAAATATGAATGTTCCTTTTTATTGATGTTTTAGTTGGTGGTCTAAATTTATTGGAAATTTGGATGGTTTAGAAGGTGGGTTTGCAAACTGGATTACAGCCAGTTCTTTTTATTCAAGGTAGAAGTGGATTGGAATGTTTTGAATACTGAGGAAAAAAGTCATTGCATAAGGAATGGAAGTGATGGATGAATGTATAGAGAACCACTGTACATCCAGCTAGATTTAGATTTACTGGTCCAGGCACTGTCCTGCTCAGAAGTAGCAACACAATAGCTCCCTCCTTTATGTTAGTGCAAGGCAAGAATGCCAGGTGAGGTGCACAGGGCCAGGCTCAGGAGATCAGAGAGTGCTGAATACAAAGCAAGAACTGGGTGAAGGGAGAAAAGTTGGAACAATGCCAGTGTTCCAATGACTCATCAGATGAAAATTATAGGGTTAAAAAGTATGATCCAAGAGTTAGAAATAAAAAAGAGGAAGATAGGATAGGATCCAGGACTACAAAGCAGAAGACAGGATCGGCAGCCAAGAATGAGTCTAAGGTAGACTGGCTGCAGCTCCATATTGAGAAGCCCAAGGCAACTGTGGATCTCATACCTAACATCTAATGCAAGAGCAGTGCAAGAATTAATCTCCTGAGGGACTGCTGTGTGCCATGTGATAGCTAAAGCAGAACTGGCAAAGGCAGACCTGACTGGCTGTACCTCAATTATCTTGATTGATCTTGACAGGAGTGGCAAATGTAAACACAGATTATTGAGCTGGCTATGTATAAATTACATAAAAGGGCAGATTAATCATAGCCTTCATCTTGAGTTTGTGTGTATGCAAGCTAAAGATAAACATATATACTCATGTGTATGTGATATTTTGTAAAAATGAAAAATGTCTGAATTTTTTGCTTTATATAAGTCTAATGTTATTGCTGTAATTGTCAGTAAGTATTTGGCTTTAATTTTAATGGCAGACTTCATTAGGCAGCCATTAACGAAAGTTTTAGAAAGAATCAAACAATCCAGTAACATTTATTCAAATAATGTGTGGTAATAACTAAAATTTACAGTGCCTTTAGAGGTTGTGAATTCACACCAAGAGGTATAGAAGGTTTCAAATTGCTGTGCTCTGGCTGCTTGAGAGCTTTTGTTAGTGAGCCAAAGAACTGTTGAAATAGTCCAGAATGGTTCTTTAATCTTCTGGTAGTAGCACAATAGACAATTGTCTGAAACATCTTCCCAACATTTTGATCACTGAAAACATTGACCAGATTTGTATGTCCCTATGTAAATGCTAGCAAATAAAACCTGATGAGTAGACTATAAAAAAAGAAAAGATAATAAAATGATTAAAAAAATAGAAAGACATTTAGAAATCACTGACAATGTCAATTGTCTGGACAACTGCATGACTGTATAGTCCAAGATAGAAGACTGGTAACAATAGAGTAAAGCAATATGAAACACTTTAAAACTCCCTTTGAACTAGAAGCTCCAAGCCAGTTTCTTTGCAGAAAAAAGAGCATCAGTGTCAGAGGAGTTGCAGCTCTCTGTGTCCTGTCAGCCATTTACTGATAGTTCACAAAGAGGTCAAAATGTTTGCAGAGGTTGTTGTATTAGGAAGCAGAGTAGGTATTTGTTTTTCAGCTTTAAAAATAATGAATTTTTCACTAAAGGACAGTAACTTCTTGAAGTTAAAAGGCATAAGTACTAACACCTAACTGTCATTTTGTTAGGCTCTCCAGCTGATTATTCTGCTAACACAGATAAAAATGCTTTTAGAAACTTTGGAATACTTGTTTAATAGAATCTGTAATAATGAAATTTTTCTCATTCTTCAACACTGCAAAATAGGACAAAACCATCTTACTATTAAAATTTCAAAAGCAGCTTCTAATCAATCCCTCTGCTTTCAGCAGACTTCCCATTTTTGAAGCAGCTTGAAGAGGTTGGGTTGACTGCTTACTGGCTTATAAAGTCCAGAATATTACCTTCATTATATGAGTCCTTATTGGGGTGGAAATGAAAATTTAGCCATATTCCAACACTATTTCCAGCCTGGAGAAAGTCAGGAGATAATTTTCCTACTGTCATGGCTGGCATTTAAAAAAACAAAAAAAAAAAGAATCTGAAAGAAACCTTTTAGCTAATCTTTATAGTGTGCAGGTACATTTCACCACACCCTGATCATCTGATTGTTCAACCCAGAGGAGGTGTGATGCTCATTAGTGTGCTTGCACTCATGTTTTCTGCTGAGGGATGCTGGACCACACAGGGTAGTTGCTGGATGATCAAAATCAGTGGCCATGCTGATCCAGCCATGGGGACTGCAGTTCCCTATCAATGTGCAGTCAGATTGTGCAGATCCTGCAGCACAAGACACAGGAACAGCAGTGGAGAGGGATGGAAAATGGTATCTGTTTCTCAGATATAATGGGGGGCTAGCACTTGGTTAAAAATTACTTTTTCAGTCCAATAGTTGATCTTGTCATACAGTGGGTGACATTTAGGAATAAAGGAAAGTGAAATATGGAGGAAGAAAGAAATTTGGATGTGAAATATATGATGTGATGCCTTGGGGCAACTTTAACCACACAAAAGATGAAAAAGCAGTAGTACAAAACTGAAAGAAATGATTGCATTTTACAGTTGAAGTATATGACATGAGGACCAAATGCTTTTGAAAAAATCAATATTTGCACAGTGAAAGTGCAATTTTACTCTTGAGGCAGTCAGCAAAGGAGCACTTCAAAAGCCTTGTATAGAACTGCAATTTAAGAAACAAATCCGAAACTAAAGTGGCAGCATAGCTTCTCTCAGACAAGCAATATGGTTCCTTTGCTCTTCTTTGCTGGAGTAACAGAAACACTAATGTGCAATACCCTACTGTAATCAGTTTCCTAAACAAAATTAAGTCAGACATAAGGTTAAAAGTACACCTCAGCAGCAGAATAAAGGTTAATCAGGAGCAGTTTATGAGTGAATATGAGGTATCTGAATTTTGTCCAGCAAGAAAGACAATTTAATTTCATTTACATTTAATTTTCATTTCCTTGGTGGGCAGCATTTTTGTATATATTAGAACCGGTAGCTGTAACTCAGACAAGGAACAAGAGACTGTAACTCAGACAAGGTATAAACAAAACCTTTAGAAAATATTGTATATTGAGACATTCCAATTTAATGACAGAAACAATTAGCTTTCCCATTTTTAATCTTAAAACATCCTGAAGCTGTAACAGTCAAATAATATTTCAGTGACATCTGTCTCAATAAAAAGCATTTAATAGGAAATATCTTTATGTACAACTGAGAAAAAACAGACAAGGTAGTGATTTGATGACCTTTTCCACATTATATTTGTAAAATTATTTACTTTTAGGTTGCTATTCTTTCCAAAACAATTCTCAGTCTTCATTCTATATCACTAGATTATTACTATTGCATGGCTAAAAAAAAACCCCAAACCAACACAATAAGGGTCGTTTTTATTTATGGAAATGTCTGATTTGTTATATACACCACATTGCTATGTAGTAGTTTAAAAACTGACATTCTCTAGGTGTAGAAATGAAACAGAAAATCAAAACCACATATTTTTGACACTTTGTGTATTGCAGAATGACTCTAGAACAACTTTATGCAATGCTGATTCTGTTTGTGACTTCATGTTTAATTTAGAAGGCCTCATTTCCATGGACTGCTGGGCAAGCTCAGTGTAGGATCTGCAGGTCGAGTCCTGTTATTCTATGAGTCACCACACCTGATTGTCTATATCTGCCGACTGCCATAGGATTAACAATTCCATCAATGGCTTACACGTGGTGCTGTGTTGTCCAAAGCAGAGCCAGCGGCGTGCCCAGCGCCGCGGGCAGCAGGAGCCCTGCTCACACAGGCATCCATGTCCTGGCTGTGCCTTGCCTTGGTGGGAGCCAGTGGCACTGTGGCCATGGCAGCACAGGGCTTGGCACAGCAGTGACATCTGCCTGCCTGAGGCCTGGGGGCAGCTCTGCATTGCCTTTTCCATCGTGTGTGATGCTTGCACAGTACACCCGGCTGTGCTTGGTAGCTTTAGGCTAAATCAGCAGAAACCACATTCATAACTTTGTCTTAAATGAAGAATCATCCTAGGGAAGGTTAGGTGGGGGGATAGGACTCAATACATGACCATATCTCTAGGCATAATTATTTTTTATTTCTCTAAAGGGCTAAGTAGTTGCTCCTTTAAAAGGATACTCCTTTTATTCTGGTATAATGTTCCATTATCTCCGATGATCAGGACAGATGTTTAATCATTGCTTTTAAATTCCCAATAGAATATATAAGTAATAATATGCGCTGTCTTCTTCATCAAGCAACAACATTAATGGCATCAATAAAACCACTTAGTAAATATTAAAACTTTTGAATATTATAATCACAGAGGTACTCTGAGTTTATGGGTGGCTAAGTTCACTTTTACACTTAAAGGCTGTGAGGGACTTGAGTGGTTGTTGATGAACATAAGTATGGTAAAGAGATCAGGAAAAATGATAAAGACTGGCATAGAATGTGCAACCATTTTTGTAAGTGTGGAGTTATGGCTATGATTGGTCACTCTCTGCAGCAGATGCATGAGCATTTTTGTCTTGTTCATTTCCCTGTCTTAAAATGAGTAAAATAGCTTACTATTTCTACATGTAAAAATAATTTCTGAGAAAGGCACTGAAATGATATTTTGAAATCCTATTCAGATATATCTGAAATCATATTTAGATATTGCACAGTCTTTCACAATATTTCCCAGTGTAACATTCCTTGCAAGAGAACAGAAACAAATTATCTGTCTAGTTCACAAAAGACAGTTCTTCTAAATCTATAAAAAAGGGACCAATTTAAGAGCTAAACCTGGACACCCTTCTCTTCTGCAGTACCTCACAGGTCTACCATTTTACATTATGATTTCTTTTCTACATGTGGCTGAGTACTATGTCGCTATTCCCAAGAGTTTAACAAGCCACTGGTGTGTTGGGTAGATTATTTTTTCCTATTGTTTTCTTTCAGTCCTGTCTGTGCTGTTCTTCATCTGTACTGCTCTGTACTGTCTTATTTCCAAAGAATCACCTGGTGATCATTGACAATTCGTCTTGAAGT
This sequence comes from Agelaius phoeniceus, assembly GCF_051311805.1. NCBI lineage: Eukaryota > Metazoa > Chordata > Aves > Passeriformes > Icteridae > Agelaius > Agelaius phoeniceus. Next base: position 129,382,360 of record NC_135265.1, on the reverse strand, counting down.
ACTATTTTCCTGAAAAGTTTACCAGTAGCAGCCCATCAGATTTCTGTATACACAGACATGCCTGTATATAAAGAGAAGGAAAAATATAATTCTGGTATTTACTATATTTACATATAGTGCCATGCAGAGTGGCACAGACTTAACATTAATTTGGTGTAATGTGTAACAAAAACAAATATCGATCATATTTTGTTCAGATCTAACCTGAAGACTGCTGCAGGATACTGTCAATGTAGTATGGGCTGACTGCTGATCACCAGTCACCTGCCAGTTCTATGTTTGATATTACTCTTAACAAGCTCAAATACCTTTGCAATCTTTTAGTTTCTGAGGCAAATGTACATTTTCTCTACAAATCACCTCTAGTACAGTCCCATCCTTTCAGACTTCTCAGTCCAGCAGTTCAGCAAGATGTGGGTTTGTTTGCACAGCTGCAACATCACTTTGTCTTTTTATATGATAACCTTATCTATCTATTTTCTTCGAAAAGAAAAAAAAAATAACAGTTTTTAGTTAGAAGTTCTTGTAAACAGGCTAGGCCCCAAAAGAGACTTGTACTTTATAGATAGCATGCAGCACATTCTGTCTCCTGTTTAATCTTTCATGAGCTCAGTAATCATAGGCAAGTCACTAATCTCTCTGCTTTCCTTTCTGCACTGGTGAAACAGTTGTGGTACAAATATTCTTTGAGGGTTTAGATGTCTTTTCTAAGCTTTGTGAAACTTTTGGACATGCTGGAAATTTTGTACAAATTGAAACTGAGGACCGGGGTAGCAAAGCAGACTAAAATTAATAGATACCAAGACATAACTTCTGTTCTGTATCAGGGAAAATCTTCATTTAAAAGTTCAGGCAGTGTGGTGACAAAGGCAGTTTGGATAGCAGGAGGGACCAGGTCCACAGCTGCTCTGTGGTAGCGCGTCACAACAACACCATATCTCTGTCCCTTTGCTCCTGCAGTATCGGTCGGGGCGGGATCCTCACCGAGGCTCGGACAACGTTTCCAACAAGTCCTCGGACAGCGATGTCAGTGACGTCTCGGCCGTGTCCCGCACCAGCAGCGCGTCCCGCTTCAGCAGCACCAGCTACATGTCTGTGCAGTCAGAGCGCCCCAGGGGCAGCAAGAAAATAAGGTGAGCCTCATGAGCTACAGTGGCAGCCATAGCTGTGTAATTTTAGTAATGGAATACTTATCGCTATTTGTGTTTGACATTAGCAATTCGCCTAGAATGACATCTGCAGGGATTTTGCAAAATACTGGCTCAAATGTCTTTTTTATCTAATGCTTCTTGAAGTCTTCATGGAATTTGTTTTTAGCCAAGTTTTGTTGTCTTGGATTATCTAACATACAAGGAAATAACAAACATATGCTGTCAGGAAGCATTAGACACGCTTTCTGAAAACCATTTTGTAAAATATACTTAATATGACTGAAAAGACAGTTTAACTCAAAAATTTTGTGCCAGCAGAGGCATCTTATTTTTCTTTTAAATAGAACACTGAACTTTTATAGATGTATTATTTAATACTTAGAGAGACCAATTCAATTTATTTAATACTTACACTAGTCCAACTTAACTGTAGGTGTACAATCATTGAGCTGCTCTTTGACAAGACGTACATTGTGTATCTGTGACCAAAGCATAGCATTTTCTTTGCCTGCACCCTGTGTGCACTCAGAGGAGCTTTGGGTTTCATTTGGTGCACAAATGAAAGTTAACTTTTCTAGGTGTAACCCACCTCCATCACCTATAGTAATTCTCAGAAAATTGTCCTCTTAAAAGAAAGTATTTGCAAATTTAAGCATCTGCTCATATGGGCATTGTTAGGACCACATTGTTTCTGTCACACATTTCTTTCTAAATGTGAGGTATTGCCATGCAAGTTTTATTTGAATAGGGACTTACTAAGAAAATGCTCCAAAGCTCTCCAGTGTAGGCTGGGCTCCTAGCAAGCATGACTTACATTATGTCTGCTTCTATCCTTTAGTTTTTATTTAATTTCTTTTGCATTTCCTTTCGTCATGCATGCTCTTCTCCTAACTTTAATTTATTCTTTTCTTTTTACTTTTTGCATGCCTTTTTCAATTTTGTTGACTTCAGAAGAACAAGGGATATAGAGGGGAAAAAAGAGGGAGGGCTGGAAGGGGATGAACAAGATGAAGTATTTCCTGAGGAGGAAGAAAAAGAGGAGGAGGAGGAAAAAGCTAAAGAGCAAGAAATTAATGAAAAAGGGGAAGGGCAAGAGGTGACAGAGAACTGTGATAAGGAGGAGATCAAAGAATCAGGACATGATGAAAAAGCTCAAGAAGACCAAGCTGAGGAAGGGAAAGAGGATGACAGGTAAAATATATTTCTGTTTATGTAGATCTATTCTTTTTCCTGTTCCAGCACCCTACTTGTCTTCCCTTTTTATTCCCTTTGCTTGCTTATTGCCTGTGCTCTCTGCAGCTCTTTTTTTTTGTTTGTTTGTTTTTGCTTTCAGTCATCATGCTTTCATATTTAATCAAGTTTCATTCTCAGCTTCAATGAACTTGTTCTGCATAGCAAATGAGGCAGCACATCAACTTGACTCATTAATATGCATACAACTGCAGCATATTATTTTTTAAATTAGTTTAGACTAAAGTTTGGGTTTGACTGTAATAAACAGTAGAAATTTTAAGCTTCTTTATTAGATTTCCTACTTGAATTATTATTTAATGGAAAAATTTTTTGTTGAGTGAAAACTCAGCAATATCAAAATTATCTTTACTTATATTTATGGCCATACTAAAGAAGAAAATCTGGATTTTTTTTTCAGTCCTCTTTGTGGCGCATACTGATTGACAATCTATGTGGATAAATCAGATTCTTCCTTTTTCTTTTTTTTGTTCCATGTGAATAACTGTCAAGGATTGCTGTATTGTGGAAGGGTCATGCACTTCAGCTGCTGTGTTGTATCCAGAAACATTGCAGCCCAACTGGCTCTGCTTTTATCAGATAATATTCTAAAATTATACATTTTGCCACAAATCCTTAAAACAATATAACTGTCTGACTTTTTGTATTGCAAAATCCATGTATGTCCCATTGAGAGAAATACAACATTCCTCTTTTCTTCATTAGAAAAAATGAGTTTCCGATTTGATGAATATTCTTGAACCCATTCTCTGTCACACAAGAATGGCAGAAAATCTCAGAAAAAATACATTTTCTTTTAGCCTGACAATTCTGGACTACCTCTAAATAACTTATGCCTGTTATATTGTGCTCATATACATTAGGGTAAGTGCAGAGCAATCCATGGAAATCCATTTTCTTTCCTTGCTACAAACTTATACATGTGCTTGCTTGTAGATACTCACATACATAACATGCTCAAAACAAAGGGGATTCAAAGAGAGAATCAAGATGCCTAGTGTAGAGTCTTGGGTGATAGGAACTGGCATAGCCATACTACTGCCTTTATATATTGTGCCATCGTTCCTTTCACTCACATTCAAGCATTTTAGATTTTAGCAAAAACAGTTGTTTAGAACCAGCTGTCTTTAAGAGTGCCTTGGCATATGTGTTCCAGGGCCTGTAGTATGGTACTGTGTGAAAGGATTACTTGAAGACCTTTTTCATTTCCCACTAATTTCCCAGTCTAATGGATCTGAAAGTCTGGCCTTTCAACAGCATGACTCTGTTCCAGGTTTCTAGATCACTCAAGCTGGTCTGTAGCCAATATGATGTTCCCCATAGAAAGTAACATCCTTTTTTGAGGAACACCTCCTTGTTTCCTGAGCCAGCTTGTTCTTCTGCTTGCTAGCTGCTCTCTGCCTTCAGGAAGAAGTGACACAAGTCAGGAATCTCTATAAAGAAACAAGATGTTATTAAGTGACTGTTGCGTAGTGACTTTTGTTTGTGCTAGAGTTTGGCTCCCTTCAAGGAAATCAGTCTCTAGTATTATTTCCCCACTTTGCACATTTTGACCATTTTAGTATGCAAGCTGGGAATGAACAGAAAAGTTTGTATTCACCTCCTTTACTATGGTAGAGTCAGTGCTCATTTTTTAGCATTGTCTGAGCATTTTTCTAGGGTAAGAATGAAACAGAAAAGCCAGATTGATTCCTGGATAGGGGCAGCTATAGATATGTATACACATTTATATACACACGTAGCTGTGTCTCATTAACATATTGAAATATTATGACTTGTGTGTTCAGTGGACAAGCCCAAAGGCAGGACCAGTTTTTGAAAATTCCGTGCCTCCTGCTCATTTCTCTGGCAATTTTTAAAATAACAGACACTTGGAAATTTATAAGATAGGGTAATGACTTCAGCTTCCAAAAAAGAATGTTTTCAGACACACCACAAATATTAAAAGTAACCAAACATATCAATTAAAAATATCAATAGGTATTTGAAACACCCAGCAGAAAAGGCGGCCAATTCTCCCTTGATAGAATAGTAGCAAATTATCATGTAGTTCTTGAGATCTTAGGCATCAAGGAAAGATATATTGCAGATGGGAATTTTCAAGATATTTTTTACTTCAGAGGTGCATCTGTAGTTGGACAGCAGCCACCTTTCCTCTGGGCACTATGGAATGCAGGGGCTGCTCACAATCACTCCAACATCAAAAAATCACCTTGTTAAGGATACATCATACCTCTTGATGTTTCTGTGTTTATATACTTCAGCAGTAATGGTAATAGTCCCACTGAGGTCTTCAATCTGCTGAGATCATGGGTGGGTTGAAATGGCTGTAAACACAGACATTCATCACTAATTCATCCCATGCCTATTTCACAGAGTACCTTGGCACAATAAAAGGCATTAGCTTTTGGAGCACTGGTGTACATTAAATCAGTTAATTTTTTTGCCAGAAGTAGTTGCAGCATCAGATTTAGCCTTAATTAAACTTTGTAAAACTAAACTTTGGCATATGCTTGATATGTAGAGAAATCATAATTGTGTTCTTTGCAGTACACGTTAACAAACAAAGAGTGGCTCCAGCTTTGCTGTTGGGTATTTATTATGTAGAGTTCACTAACTTTTTTTCTTACTCCATCTCCTTGATAATCTTAGGGTAAAAAATAAATGCTCCTTATCTATAATCTTTGATCATTAATACTTTTTATTAAAGTGAATCTGTTTTAGACTGCCCTAAATTTTATCCCTTAATATTTTTTAAAATGTCAATCCCAAGCATTAATTCTGATAGTCACAATAGTTTTGTTTTACCATGAGAGTACAGAGCAAATGTAGTGACAGAGCAGGATTTCACTGTTGAAATACAGTAGAAAAATACAACTTCTGTTCCAAGCACACAGAGTCTAAATTATGAAATAACATATGAGTCCAGGGAGGGGAGCACAGAACAAAGAGATGTTCCACAGGAGATAGGTACAACACAGTGCTGGAGACATCTTGACAACAGAGAACAAATACTAAAGGGAGATTTGAGGAGAGAAAATAAGTATCTTTGTGAATGTTTCTGGAGAGCTATTTTCAAGAATTCAAGACAATGAGGACAAAACATGAGGTCCTTGCTAAAAATATATCAAGTGCATGAGGGGCAAGCTTGATGATCAGGAGTTGATCTTTCAGTCTTGAATGAAAGATGATAAATGTGATAAGGAACAAGTGCCAAGATACTAGGAAGAAGGATGAATTATGGACAACTGTGTAAAAGAGAGTGTAACTTTTTACTGATATGTGGAGGAAGATGAGACAACCAAATAGAAAGGCTATGAAACTTACCTTTTCTCTAGTGTCCTTGAAGGGGTTATTGAGTAAATTGCCAGGGCTAGAGAAAAGTAATGCAGTACCTGTCATTTGAAATGGTGAGAGAGTGGACAAAGAAATTGTCTATGTGGGTGGACAGAGAGGGCAGAGATTGGAAATAAAAAGCATGTGCAAGTCACAAAATATTGCTATTTATTTGGAAGGAATCAGTGATATCCTGTTTGAAAAAAGAAAGTGAATTCTAAAAGATAGTAGAAGAAATAGAGCTGATTAAGTAAGAAGATGACACAACCAAGAAAGGAAAATTTGTTGTGGAAAAATTCAGCTGGGATGTAATTTTGCAGAGCACTTAAAAATTCAAGAAACAGAGTGCAATGTATGGCTTTAAGTAATATATTTATTTAGCTGAAGCCTTATTTCTTTCCAAAGGTTCTTAATGCTTTTGTGCCCCTTCCATTGTTAGGTATAAAGATTCATTTCTAATTTACTCTCTAGTTCTAGTTCATTCAGTAAAAAAAGACTTTAGAGAATTTAATTTGTAGGTTTTAAAACTGATTTCTGATGACTATTTGTTCCTTAGTTTTTCATTACATTGTAATTTTAGTATTTCAGGTTTTATGACCCTTCCACTGTGACTGCAGCTATTAACAGTTAAATGCAGTACTTTTTCTGGAAGAAAAAGCATGTCAATGCAGTCTTTGCAAGCTCCTTCACAGGGATGGAAGCCAGTAATGGTTTTGAAAGTCTTTATTCTGGTAAAAATATAAAAAACTGTACAAAAGATAACAGACACTAAGAATCCATTTTCAATTATATGTGCTGTTTGGTTTTTAAAGCTATTTCAAAAGTATTTTAATGATTGCTTCAACTAGACTATTCGATGAAAGAAGTTAATTTTGTCTAACCTTTGTAGCCAAACAGGTCACATGTTTGGAAGAGAAAAATGTAGCATGAGACTCTTTCCCCACTGCATGATCAGTCTTGTAGCAGAATTGCAGTAAAGGTAGACTGTGCTTCCAATAGAGGTAGATAGATAGATAGATAGATAGATAGATAGATAGATAGATAGATAGATAGACAGACAGACAGACAGACAGATAGATAGATAGATAGATAGATAGATATAGATAGATAGATAGATAGATAGATAGATAGATAGATAGATAGATAGATTGATTTCACCCAGTGTCATTTCTGCCGTGGAAGGAGAGAGAACCTGGGTTCAGTATATCCATGTTCACGTAGGTTTTCAGGGAAAGCTTGCCAGCATGCAGTTTCCTACAGCTCTCAACAGAAGATGTTGGTCTTTTTCAACTTTTTAACATGACAACCAAGTGGTCTTGCCATTCCTGGGATGAGAATGGCAGTTTGCAGTTCAATGTTGACCAGCTCTTTTTCAGCTGCAAAATGTTGCATTATCCAGGCAATTGGGGCAGGCGTGGGGCACTGGGTCCTTGAAAAAGAAGCAGCAACTTTCTATCTCTCTAACATAACTCTTCTGTGCTCTTATGACTAGATAAGCAGAGCTGCTTGCATTTTGCCAGTCTGTGTCTTTAAAAAGAGAGGACTCAAAAAAAGGGTTTTTTCAGTAAAATTTTCCTTGTATCATTGATCTGGGTGGAATCTGTTAGGAATTTATGAAAAACTCTTGACCAGTTGAAGCTTACATTCAAGGTCACTACTTTTCAATATAAGATTTTTACCTTTAATTTTCTACACAAAGGCAAATATATTCAAAAGCTATAAATTCATAGAGCTGCTGGGTGTGTACCAACACACATGGACAATAATTTGGCCATTTGTTTTTTACATTTTCATAGATGAAATTTAGAAGTAAATTATCTATAGCTTCTGGAAAAATATTATGGAAAAATATGCAGAAGATCAATGGTTCCAATCCAAATTATATGAACAAATATATTTTTTATGAAATCTGTACTGAGAATAGAATAAAAATAAGTTAAGAAATCTAGTAAAGTCACCTGTTTCTAAGTTATTTGTCACTGTCTATAGAACCCTTGGATTCTTATTTTTTCCTGTTACTTTGGAGTAAATACAAAAGATATATAGGCTCCTTTACAGTTAGTAACTTCATTTTGATATGCTGGGATATAATAAATTAATGAATTTGGAAGTGCACATTATTAACAGGTGAACAATAAAAATAAGTTATTTGAAACAGTCTGCAGCTTTGATATCAGGCATTCAGCAGGGAACACAGACATTCTTACTTGGACTGCAGTGCAATATCTTTGAGACTGCTTCCCTCCCCATGAAATGAAGCCTGCAGTTTTACCTCTGTTGAGCCAGCTCTGACCTGTGGTCCATAAAGCACTCCTGAACCATGATGCACTCCTGTTGCTAAAGTTTATTTTAAAACTGTGCATCAGTAGTTTATACAAAACAAAACCACAAGAAATGAAGGGAGAAAGCCCTGTAGACACTCAAGGAAGCAGAGATGAAGGAAAAAATTAAAATGAGGGTTTGTAGCAAATATAAATGTCGAAATTAGTTTTTGCACTTTAAAGTGTGTTATAAAAAGATTAATTTTCTAAAAATATTTAAAGCTAGATTGAATAATAAGATTTTCAATAGACAGACTTTTTTATTTGTACAGGACTGAGCACAACAGACAAGAATAGCAACAGCAAAAACTAGAAGTGTTGTAGAAACTTATCAAAACAAGGGATTGAATATTGAAGATTATAAGGCTTTTCTTTCTTGGACATTATGATTAGACAGATATGGCTCTGTCTTAGTGATTCCATCTTTTCACTCTTTTTACCTGAGTATTATTTTAAAAGAAGAGTGACAAGATTCTGTAAAATTAATACATATTCCTAAAAATGTACTTCATTAAAAATACTTAATAAGCTTATCATTTAGCCTTCCAATAAGCAAATATAAATTCCTTCATGTTACTTCTTAGAAGTATTCCTAAAATGCAGTTGCTGGATTTGTGCTATTGCCTTTGAAACACATTGTCAGGCCTATCTAGCAAGAACTATATTTAACTAGGGATAAGGGGCCCAGTGCTGCTCTTACTACTGTGTGCTTAATAGCTGTGGAAAGATAATGCTCCAGTGGTTGGGCATTGCCCATATGTCTGTTTTTAATGGGTTTTGACCAAACTTATTAACATTTTCAGTAATTTCACTGCATGTTCATACTTCTCCTAAGGCCCATAAGGTGCCAGCTAAACAAGCTGGGAGATGTGTCATCAGGTAGCCCCTAGGAGGAAATCAAACTTCCTGACAAATACCACTGAGAGCCCAGCACTTCCCAGATAGCAGCCATGGCATAAACATGACTCCTATGGAGGCCCAAGGTAAAAAAGAGGAAAGCTGCTTCAAACTTGCATGGTGTGCCATGTACACACTGTCTCAGCAGGGACATTTGGTCATAGACCTGCCTTCTCCAGCTCAGAAAAACAAAGGTTTCAGGCTCATGTTCAGAAAGATGTGAGACACCTTTCCTCACATTTTCTTTTTTATGATGGTCTTAAGTTTTCTGTATGCTTTTATAATTTCCCCCAGAGACCAAAAGTGACTCAAAGTCATTTTGTCAAAGTGACAGAAGTCAGACAGGCAAGATCATGGTGTCCCAGATAATGTGTCTTTGGTTGAAGTAATTACGGCTTCAGATTTCTTGCTCGTGTCCATTTAGTTCTCAGTCCCAGAAGATCGATTCAGAGACATGCTATGAGTTTTGGAGATGTTAGCAGTGCCTATTCTGACCCTGATTTTTCAGAGTCCTCAAGCAACCTGCATTCACAAGGATGAAGGAAATGTTAGAGTTGTTTTAGTCTTTAGACAGCCACTGCCACATACATGCACATAAACATTAAAATGAGCCTGAGCATATTCCCTTTGTGCAGTACTAATCATAGAAATACTGTCTTTCATGAGTGAAGTATAGATGCAGCTATAGTGAGATCCATATTGCTGACAGAAATTTATTTAAATAAAGCCCTTTTCCAAGACATTTGGATCTTCCCTGTGTATTATGTGATTTTTCTCTTAATGTAATCTCAGTAGTTCATCCTGTCTAGTTCCCCTATGTCTATCTTACAAAGTTTTCTAACTGTCAGTGAGTTTTCTAAATACTTAAATCTCCCTCACAGCAATTTCAGTTTAGCAAGATGATAAATTATAGTACTTCTTACCCTCAGGCAAAACATTATGTGTCTTACCTCTGTATATTTTTGAGCACTTCAGCCTTCAAGTCTGAATTTTTTTTCACTTTCCTGACTTAATTTTACATTATTTCTCTGGTGATTTGAGGTCTGGGATACATACTGGATTTAATGTCTGGTTTAGCTATTCACTGCTTGCCTTCCATTTCATAGAGCTCTATTCAGCCCTTCAAGAAACAGCACTGAGCAGCACTAAGCCAGTTTGCAGCATAGATTGTGACATAGCAGTGTAAATACAGAAAACTACTGGGCCCTCTCCTCCCTCCCTGTTGGAAGACTAATTAAACAGCAGGCTGGAACAGGCACACAACATTTAACTTTCATATGAAGAACATGCAAGGCACATTTCTGCAAGAGAACAGTCTCAATTAAATCAGGTTGTTCATGATCAGTTTTAATTTAGCAAGCTAGTTGGTACCCAGCTTTTACAAACTGCTTCTTTGCCAGGCTGGGTTAAAGAAGTTGGTTTCTAAGCTCAAAGAATTTGGATGTTATTCAAAGTTCACTCGGTCTTTGACTGCAATGTACTTTATTTCCAAGCCTTCAGAGCTCATATGGACTTCTTTTATTGCCAGTGAATATGAGACAGCTAACTAATGCAAGACTTCTAGACCTCAGCTAATTTTCTTGCTAGACTTTTTTTGCATCCACGCAGAGTAAATCACTGGTTTAGTTCACTATATCCAAAAAAGGGATTTCATCAAAGATTCCTTACTGTTAGCAGGGTAATAAAGCTCTTTTGTAACTTTGTAGAGGAAAACTTGAAAATTTATTGACACTAGATGAATATTAATGTAATCTTCATTATAATTGCTATTTAAATTAACAGAAGATATCAACTGTATTTTTATGTTTGAAAATATCCAATTATTTTATCAGAGGTGAGAAATTATATCAAAAATCTCTCAAGGTGAGAAATTATATCAAAAATCTCTGAAGCTCTGTGTATAATTCAACTGCTAGCATTTGGAAACAACTAGTTGTTACAATGTTTTTTCTGCATCATTCATTTGCTGTGGCTATGATTTGTAAATAATCTAATGCCCTGACCCCTGCCTCTGCCATTTATTCCTATTTGAAAAAAAAATTGCTAGAGATGTCATGGAATACTTCCATCAATTTATAATAATAAAGCAGTGTGGACAGCTTTACACCTACCAGAAAGGGGGAAATACAGCTCAAGTCAACCTATGTACTGTAGCAGGTGAGGTATTTCTGATTTGTAATGAAAGAGAGTTTTGAAAAAAGAAATTTCATATCAAAATATTGCTACTTCTATTTTGAGATGTGGCCACTAATTTTATTTGAATAGCAATATACACAACAAAATAGATTATAAAGACTGCTCTGTTTTTCCTCCCAACTTTCTTGTAATAATTTCAATGAAACGAACCTAATAATTAAGTCAGTCCAGTAGCTATTAGAGATTTATACCACCAATAAGTTAATAGAATAATTTTTGACCAAGTGGATCTCCAGAGACTAAGTCATTATAATTTTGAACCTACAGTGTCTCTCCTGGATGTGAATTGGCAGATGAGTACGAGTATTGGCCGGAAGCGCTGTTCCCATGGAAATGTTATTTCCTACATCACAGCTGTCCCCATAACGCTGGTTTTGTTAAATTTCTTCATTAAATTAATGAAATAAGAGCATCTCTGATTGAGTTAGCAGGTCTATTATGAATGGCATTAAAATTCATCTCCTGCTTGTAAAAAGCAGTAAACAAAGTCTTCAGTGGGTTGTCCAGTCTCACAGGAGACATATATTAGAATATATCTTTTACAACATCTGAAAAATTGTTAAAATCCTTTCTCTAGGACATCACAGCCCACAGCTGTACTACACACTTGGCAATGTGAATTTTCACTAATTTGGATGCCTTATTTTCGTTAGGGATCATTAACAAAAAACTGAGCTGGAAAGCAATAATATTAATTTTGCTTTGACTTTGAAATAAAGAAATAAAGAAAACTGCAAGGTCTGCCAAATGACTTGTGTAAATCTGATTCTCTGATACATATGTTTATGGCAGAGCAATGAAATTAAAAATTGTGATTTCTAATACTGCTGTAAAGACTGGTCTCCCCTCAGTCTCCTCCGGAGCGAACACACCAAGTAACCTGATCTGCTTCTCATATGGCTTCTCCTCAAGGCCCTTCACTATTCATTGCCATTTGGGTGCCCTTTAATACCCTTATATCTTTCTTGTATTGTGGTGCCCAAATTTACCCCCAGGACTCAAGGCGAGGCTGCCCCAGTGCAGAGCAGAGCAGGACAATCCCCTCCTGGCTGCCTGGTGATGCTGTGCCTGATGCCCCTCAGGACACCCGTGGCCCTCCTGGCTGCCAGGGCACTGCTGGCTCACGGTCAGCTTGCCAGTGACCCCCAGGTCCCTTTTTGTGGTGCCAATTTCCAGACTTGTTTCCTGTTCTGTATGCACAATCCCCATCCCAGGTGCAGAATCCAGCACTTGTCTTTGTTAAACTTCGTATGGTTGGTGATTTCCCAGACCTCTAATTTGTCAAAGTCTCTGCTGAGCCTTTCTGCATTCAAGGGAGTCAGGAGCTTCTCCTAATCTAGTATCATCAGCAAACTTTAGAATACCTTTGACATGACAGGTCTCTGTCAGTCTGACTCTCCTCAGCTGGCTAACATAGTATATTTTTAAGAATACTATTTAGTAGCTAGGGCTCTCATACTCCACCATTGGCTTTAAATTACAAATCTATATAGCTATCTCACTGTAATATCTTTTCTAATGTCTTATGTTTCTCTTGTGGTTTTTTTTAAAGGACTTTCTGCTTTATCTTTGAGTATTCCTCTAAAGTGTATGCATCTTTCCTTTTCCTTTTTTCACTGGAAAACTGAAGTGTCTGAAAAGATATTTACACTAAGACCTGTCCGCAGCTCTTGGTTTCCTCAAGAGTTTTCCTGGATTTTGGGATAGTGCAGGAAGCAATGTTCCTATGGGAGCTTTGCCCTTCATCCTGCCCTTGCTGATTGTTTGGTCCTGTTAAGCCAAAGGCAGTAGCCTGGCTGCCACCTTCACTCTGCTCTGCCACCTTCACTCTGCTCTTGCTGTAGGCTGTGGGCTGCCACATAGCTGGGGTTGTGTGCTGATTTTGTTCTGGTTTTCATTCTAATAATAGTATTATTATGTCATTATCCACATATTATTTGGACTAGGATAATTACTTTATTTCCTTCTGTATTTGATTCTTCCCCCATCATCTGGCTGCATATTCTCTTTGCTGAGGATATTTTAAAAATTATTATTATCTTATTAGACACCTTGAGAACCCTATTTTTACTTCATATCTATTCATTACCTCATACAATTTCATAAATTACTTTTATATAATGTCTATTTTAAAATACTGTTGAATGTATTTAACTGGATGTGAGTGAGATTAGGTTTGTGTATATGTAATATAAAGAAAACTTCCAGTAATTTCTGTTTCTTGTTAAGAAAAAAGATTGTATGATTTACTCTCTAAATTTTACTCTGAGGAAAACCTTTCTATTAGCCCAGAAAGGAACCAAATCTGACATACAATACCCAGTTTTTCTGAGAATGATCCATCTGTGGCACTTTCAAAAGTCAGGCTGGGTAGAAGGATGGTTTCTACTGGAGAGGGTATCAAGTATCTGCTAAGAAAAATTAGTAAATGAGGGTTTGGATGGCCAGAAAGGATTCAAAGTGCTGCTGGAGGAAGTGCTCATGACCACTCTAGGTTTATTTTGAGGCACTATAAACCACTCATAACTCTCCTGGTATGTATTTCTCAAAGTTTTTTTGCTAAGTGGAATTGCAAAAAACCAAAGTCCCTGCTATGGGATGGCTTTCTCCAAGGGCTGTTTGCTGGTTAGGACTGTAGAAAAGATGTATTCCCTGCTGCTTTTAGAGAAGGGGAAAACCCCCAAGCCTTTAATGGAAGAAAACAGAGTTCGACTGGAAAAAAAAAAATAGAGGTTTGTGAATGAATTTTCAGTATCAGCTATTTGTACTAGTATTTGGTATATCCACTTAAATCTAAATCCCTTCCTTTCTTCTCATTTGAATTCCCTTTCCTACCTTTCTTAAAAAGTTGGCCAAGAGAAGGTGTCTGACTGAAGCCTATATCATTACTGGCAGCAGTATACAGCAAAACGTTTTGTGGTACAGACGCCAAGAAGCAAATTTTAGTAATTCAAAACAATTTCACAGATAACAGCACAGTGAAACTATAGCAACCAACCTCTTTAAAGACACTGATTTCTTTAATAGAGCAACTACTGTAATCCATTCCACTTAAATAGAACTATAAATCTGGGAAAGGACACAAAAAAGCACCTCAAAGACACATTCAACTCAGGAAATTGTGATTTTCTTTTCAGTGTAACTTTTATACTAAAATGCAGAATATTTGTTTCCACTGATGACATAGGACTTTTATTGAATGGTAACAACACTTAAAAAACAATGCATTGATTACTGTTTGCTATATGATAGGAACTCACTGATTTTCTGGGTATTATTTTTGAAAAAAGGAATCACTGAAATAGGTTGTTCTGCAAGCAGTGAATACCTTACTTCCTCCGCCAGCCTGTATCTGTGAATTAGCTTCCACTAAGAGAGATTCCATGACTTCTTCTGCCATCTTTCCCCAAAGAGGCATGCATAAGATCTCTCTCCAGGGATCTGTTTTCAAAACAGTTTTAGAAACTAAATAGTTTAGTTTCCTACTGCTCTGTCAAATTTATCTGATTTTAAAACATATTGAAAAGAAGGAGATCGACTGAAAGCACACAATTATCATATTTCCTTTGAGAATTTGGATTAAAAATAGCCTTATTGGATAAGGGGCTCTAATTTTCTGGTTCTTAATAAAATTTTGCTTAAGATAAAGTTGAAGATACTAGCTCTTCACAGCCATGTTTTTCCTAGACCTCTAGTATTTTTACATGCAAGGTAATGTTGAAACTGAGAAATGGTTTCAGTGTTGTCTGTTTTCTTTGACTGAATTCTTAGAGGTGTTAGTTTGATTAAAAATACAGCATGTGATGCTATCATCTAACAAGTAAGTTAACATGGTGCTAATAAGACACAGAAATACAAATTCTCTATTACTGTTTCCCTGCCTTCCTCTTTACCCACATCCTATCCCACTCCTCCCTTGGTGATAAATGTACTAATGAGAGTCACTGTGTACTAACACATAACAACACAGAGAGCTTAAGAGGGTAAGAAAAAAGCTTTCAGGTTACCACTGTGTTCAGTACTTTGTGATTGTGTGTCCAGGCAAGGCCACTATGACTTTTTCTCAGCTTTGTTTTGTTCTTCTCCATCTGCTGACCCAAACTCTTATTCATATTTTTCCCTGTGCCTTCCCTGAGAAGTACACTCAGTATTTTTTCGATGGCAAAGGTCTACTTCTGCTGTGTAGAAGTAGACTCTTAGCTTTCCCTTTGGGTTGGGGCTAAGGTATAAGTATTTATTTACTTTTGAGTGCACTGCATTAATTCCATAGACAAGTTACTGATAGAATATTGAAAAAAACTGACAGAGTATTGCAAAAATCTTCATAAAGAAACAATAATTCCTTCCTTTTAGGAAATCGATTTCAGGCCATAATAGGTAAAGGAAGAGGAGTAGATATATTTTTCTATACACAGAAAAATTTGTTCTAGAGACATTTGCTGAGCACTAAAGCTCTAGCAACAGCTTTTGCATGTATTTGAAAATCTGTTTAAGAAGAAAAAAATATTCATTTGAGCATTTATCTATTTAACAAAAAAAATTTATCTATAATATAAATAAATAACAAATTTATCTATATATTTAACAAAAAAAAATTTCCCCTGGGTTCCAGAAATATTCCACAGTTTTGTGGATTGTTTAAAATGGAATCTCATGGGGACTTTTTGGTAAGAAGTACTGTACTGAAAAGAATAATAAAGGTCTAAGTTCTGTGCAAGATCTTCATTGATATAGAAAATTCTCTATATTTTCAGCCCCACATGTCTCCCAGAGCTTCCAGTTCTGCATATTTGTTCAGATACCTACCAATTAGATGTCAGGGCAAAATTTGGATAAGTGCTGTTGTCATCAGTGTAGATGGCCATTTCTGAGGAAAGGAAAGGTCTCTTAGGCTGGACTGCTGGTAGATCAGGTTCCCCTGGGACACCTGAAATGCTCCATCAGACAGTTTAAATGCAGCCACATAGAGCACGTTTACAGAGCCTCTAAACAAGTACAAAAGATACATTAGAATTGAATTCAATTTTATCAGTACTGATGATCTATGCCACATAACAGTCAAGTGTTGAGTGAAATGGATATCTAGTACTTGCATTTGTTGATGCAGAGATGGAGGAAAAACCTGTGGGTGTTCATTACTGTATGATGAACTGAGCTAAACCAGATTAATGAGAACATCCTTGAAATATCTGGATGGCTAATAATCAAAACTGGGCTTCAGACTGATGCTCTTTTCCACTCAGTAAAGAATCAAGTGTCTGTTTCCCAGAGGAATATAGGTTATTTGAGTGTATATATGTGAGAAAAAGAGGCACACAGCACTGAGTCTAGAACTTAAATTTTCCAAGCAAGAAGTATTATATGATATATGGATGCATTAATTCTTTGGTATGCTTTTGCTAGTAATAAGTTTTTAGTCGATTGGTAAATAAGAGCTTGTTATTTAAAACACAATTTTGATGAGTCAAGTATTTTTACAGTGGACCAAACAGGACCCTAGAATTAAAGTTTCTCCTTTTACCTCTTAAAACCAAACCCTATCTGTGTGATTAGCTGCTTTTACCCACTAGTCTCCCAAAACCTTCCATCTGAAACCTGTCCTTTTCTGTCTTCCCCTTTTTACTCTTTGTCTGCACTGTTTATCCATCAACTGGCTGACAGTGTCTTTACATCCAAAATGCAAAGCAGACAGATGGCCATCTCAGGAAAGAACATGACAAAGAGCACCAGCATCAGTGGGGAGATGTACACGCTGGAGAAGAATGATGGCAGCCAGTCGGACACGGCAGTGGGTACTGTTGGTGGTGGCAGCAAAAAGAGGCGCTCCAGCATTGGTGCAAAGATGGTCGCCATCGTGGGGCTGTCCAGAAAGAGCCGTAGCACTTCACAACTCAGCCAAACTGGTAGGAACTACAGTTTTTTTCTCTCTCTCAAATTATCAGTTAAATGTGCATAATATAATACTTATATATTACAGTTTAATCATTTGAAGATCCTGTTGAAGTTGCCTCATCAACAATATTCTGTGGAATGAAGAAAATGGTCAATTATCTTTTTTCCTCTGAACATTTACTAAATTATTTTTTTCAGCAAAGATCCTTTTCAGGTTGGACTGAAGCTTTTATCTTCTGCTTGCTGGAACCTGCTTAATACACTAATTCCTTACTTTTCAGCTTTTCAGGAACCAGCACGAGCTGTACTTTCATTTGAGGGGATTCCTTACTAAAGTTTCTGAAAGGTCGCTGAAATGCTGCAAGATGCCTTTGGTTTTGTCACAGATAGTGTGTTTGTGTATTTGAACATGAGGTTTTTTCACCTTTAAACATGCAACCTTATTTTGAAACAAAGCAATTTTCCTGAACAAAATGATATGTTCTGTTACTTTAGTGCAAATGTTTTCTTGTGTTTTGATTATTTTCTTTTCAGCCTACGAGCCTATTCGCCATCCGTAGAAATTTTCCTCATTTCTGTTTCTCTCAATTAAAATTGGATACTTCAATGTGCTACCTAGGAAAATGAAGAGTTTTTCTGCTTTGATGTCCAAAGCACTTAAAATCTTACATGTTTTTTTTCTATTTCTTCCTATTCTGGGGAAAATCCATATAATGCACTCTGAAAAGCTCAATGTCAAATAATGACACTGTATAGGACAAGTGTATTTTACATGGAAAAATGTTACTTGTGTTTCAATAATATTCATATAAAAGAAGTATTTAATCACTTTATATAAGTATGCATATATAAATATATAATATATATTTCAAGGTACATACAGAAGATATGTTGTATTCTCAGTATTTAAGAAAAAGCTGTTGTGATGCTTTCATACAGTGCAATGTAAGTTTACAGTGCCCTGCTGTGTGAGGTCCTATCTGAAGGTCCTATCTGAAGGTCTCCTTTGTGCTAACCACCATTGAAACACAGATAAGAAATTTCTCGGTTCTTTCCAAACCAAAGTGGTAAGAGTTTTAATGTACAACAAAATGGAGCAAAACAATGATTTGCACTGTCAGAAAATGTGGTAAATTTTTAAAGTAAACTTTTGGGGGGTGTGGGTGGGATTTCAAGTACTGTAAAGAGTAAAACAAAAAAAAAAAAAGGAAAGAAGGAGAGGTAACAATGTGGAAGAGGGTGGGAAGCTTGTCTTTATTGAATGTAGTATGAACAGGAGGGAATGAAGAAGAAGGGAAAGAATGTCTGTAGAGAAAACCCAGAGTATCATGCAGACACTGATGACTCTGTTAGTAGTCCATTAGTAGGCAAGACTTTGCAGCACCCTTGTGTTTTACCAGTTCACTTGCAGGGCAGGTTCATGTACATTTCTAATTTCTTTGAAATAAATGACAGATAAAAGATGAAATCACCTTTGGACAAATCTGGGAAGTGTCTGGTTAGGCAAGAAAAAAAATTGATCTCTTGCTTACCTGGAAGTCTAAAATTTTGCCTTCTGATAGTACACAGCTATGTAACTGTACAGATGTATTTGAATATCAAATCATATACAATGCACTACATTACTTTTTATTATCTAATCTGGTCTCTCTTGCCATAAGAGCTATTAAATGACAGATGGCAGCTCTTTGTACATTGCTCAAGTATGTCTCAGCACTAGAGAGAATCTGTATTGTGTGTCTGGTCTAGATCTGATTTAAATACCACACTGTCTTTGTTATTTGGTACTTTTAAGCTGAAGTTTTTCTTTCTGTTATATCCAATCAGTTGCCCAATGACTGATTAGATGCTCCAGTCAGGGACAAATGTGAAATATAACTGCCTCAAAGAGTACTCAAAGTCTTTAGACCCACTGACTGTGAGTGGGGCGTTCAGACAAACTCTTGAGTGAGGAGCTGTAATTTGGTGCTGTTAGAGGAGTGGCAAGAGCTGGGGAGCTGGCACGGCTCTGGCTAGCAGCCCCTGGCCCTTGGCTGCTCCCCAGGACTGTCCTGTGCTCAGGGCTGGCCTGTGCCTGGCCCTGACCAGACCAGCCAGAGCAGCTCCTGCTGCCTTCTCTTGGGAAAGCCCCTCATGTTGGTTGGTTGGGATCCAGGTGGGGGCTGAGGGTTGTGTTGTAGAGCTGGTACTGCACACCTGCTCCTGCTGCTCTATTGGACAAGTGTCTCCAAGGGGCCCTGTCTGGTGGCCACATGTGGCTGCTGCTACAGGACAGCACAAGCATCTTTAATAGCTGGGTCACACAAGCGTTGCTGGTTGTGGTGAGCAGGCCTGTGGCCACATGTCAGGCCCTGGATGAGGTGCGTGCATGGTGCTGTGTCTACAGTGACACAATGTGATGGCCTGTTGGGTTGGTGAGTGTGAGGCCACACCATGAAGAAATACCTGGCATGTCTTCAGATCCTTCACAAAGAGAATGGTGAGACACCAGAACAGGTTGCCTTGTGGATGACCCATCCCTGGAAATGTTCAAGGCAAGGTTAGATGGGGGTCTGAGCAGCCCAAGTGGAGGGTGTCTCTGTCCCCCCTGCAGGGGGGTAGTAACTAGATGGGTTTAAGGTCCCTTCCAACCCAAAGTGTTCTGTTTCCATCCATTGGTGCATCTTACAGAAAATGCTGGACACCAGCATTGTATGTTGATACCAGAGAATTAAAACTTACAAATAAGGTGTTTAATGAATTTATAAATTTCTCTAGCTTGTCTCATCATGTTCCTTTTCTCAGACGGTGGGTGCCTGCACAAGGAATCATGTATTGGTACAATCTGGAACCAAAACACTAATTTCCTGCAGGTGTCTTGTAAGTACAGTTTTCTGGAATGGAGAGGCAGGAGTTATTCTGGTGTCAGGGCACTGGTACCATGTAGAAACTGGATTAAGTATATAAGTTTCTTAGGTGCTTTCTGAAGATATTATATCATATAATATGCTGGCTAAGTATCTCCTTACATATCAGGCTTGAGAAAGCATACCAATATCAGAAGATAACACTACTTCTATAAAAAGTTATATATATATATATAACTTTTTTTACACTATCTCTGAGATACAGATAGTATTTCCATATGAGCATACAGAGATACTCTCTGTATCTCTGAAGCTTTTTTCAAGTGTTTTGTAAAGTACAGTTTTACTTCAGTGGTTTTCTTCATTCATATTTTATAACTAAATCTATGCCAGAAGTTTTTCTGAAAGTAGGTCATCATAACTGTTTTCAGGACTGTGTATCAGACTTACAATACATGCCTTATAAGGTCAGTTTTAAATGCATTTTCAAATTATGTTTATAATGTTTCTTGTTATTTCATAGTGTTAAGAAGTTGACACTCAAAATAGATACAGAAATTTATTTTTTATTCTGCTCTGTATTCCTTTTCAGGTAGGAACAGTTTTTTTATGGGTAAAGAGAATGACACAAAAGTAATTTTTCATAAGGTAGCTTTTACTTAAGACTTGGGTAAATGACAAGATTCTGAAGAGTAGAGCAGCAAGATAAATAAGAATTTATTTTATTTCTGGTTCCTGTACGTTTCCAGGGCTCCAAAAATAGCTAAAGGTATTACTCCTCATTCTTGAGTCAAACTATCAATTCTAGAAGCTAAAATGTGATGGGTTAGAAGTTTATGTTGTAACAGGAATTCTTCCTTGCGGAAAAGACGGCTTTCTTTACTGAGGAAGACAGAATGCAAAATGCAATACTTAACAGGCTTAGCTATTCATATCTGGAATGAAATTGTTTTCCTGCTGGTCAGCCCTGAGGGAACTGATCAGATTTCTATAGAGATGCAGACCTAATTCTCAGTTATATTTCATTAATGAGTAAAATCTTTGCCATCCTCTTATCATGCCATCTTAGGCATCCCTTTCAATTTACACGCACTGTCTCTGGCAGGCAGATACCCGTGTGCCTTCACTGCCCTTATTTAGCTGACGTTTCTCTTTCAGCGAGGTAAATATTTTGTCTTTTCTTTAGTTAGCCAAAGCCTATTGTGTTTGTAGGCTGATTATAGCCAAGAGCCAAAGCACTTTAATGCATGTTTTCAGAATCTGGGGCAGTCCATGGATCTTATATACTAAAACATCACGTGTGTATGTTGGGTGACCTGTGCAGGTCCAGCGCACTCTCAGGGACTGAGACCCATCATGTCTTTGGCAATCTGATTACAAATAGGTGGAATCTATTAAAAGAGATGAAAAAAGGAAGTAACAGCCCAACTTGAGAGTGACCAGTGCAGGAATGCCTTCGGAGAGGTGTAACTATGTTTGGATAGAAATCAGAGCCCTCGCGTGTCTCTGCAGAGTGTTGCTCCAAGGCGCCGCGCTCCAGAGGGCCCTGCACACGTAAACGTAGCAGGTGGTGCTGGGGGCAGCTGATGCTGCATGAACTGCACTTGCTTTGTGCCAACATGTTGCTCCATGTCACCTAAGAACCCTTGCTAGGATGCCAAATGTGGCATGAAGTTATAGGGCTGTGAAACTGGAATTTTGAGACAGTGTTAGGAGATATTTTGGTATCCTTCATAATTTTGCTGAGGTTAAACTTCGCCATATATTATTGAAATTATAATTCTCTATAGGAAAAGTACAAACAGCAGTTGATTCTGTGCCAACAAAATGATGATTGATGTTGTGTGAACTCAATAGTTTTTATCAAAATGAGGTATTTCCATTTTAGCAAATTCTGGAGAGGTCCCATGTGAAAAGAGATTAAAGTATTTAGAAATGTTGATGTTTCATGGCTTCATCTTAGAAGAAATATAAAAGAACTAGGTCTCAGAGCAAAACATTTGAGTGATATTTTATTTTATTTGTGTTTAAAACCAAATTTTGGAATCTGTATGGTTTGAAGAGTGTTGAAACTGCAGTCTGAAGTGCTGTACTTATAAGTAGAACAGTCTCACTTATGTCTGTTAGGAACCAATGATGTTGCCTGTAGAGCAATTTCCTCAACTTATGGAATAATTCAGAGGAATTTATTGGTAATATTGTTCTTGGTGTGGTATAGAACTTCACATTTCTCAATTCAAAATTTGATTTATATAAAAATAGTCTTCTACTACACATATAATCAATGTTGTTCCTATTAAAAAGAGGGTGCTTAATCACTTGGAATCATGGTGACTAAAGGAGAAACTACACTGATTGTCTTTCATTGTCTAAAATGAGATAGTATATGGTAAGCATACAATTTACTGAATAAAAGTGTATTTGTTTGCATAATAGACAAAATTGTTTACAATGTTTACATAATTGTTATTTTTAACCCTAGAATTAATTTATGTGATCAAAATGGCAACTGAAATTATCATCCACTGCTTTTAATTTGGAATTATATTTTAATTTTTTTAAAATCATATAATACAGGCAATTTGAAACAAGCTATTTGTTTGGGGGTTTTTTCTTCTCCTATTCCAGAGACAGACTGCTAATGTAATAGATTGCTTAATGTGTAGTATTACACTTGCATCAATACTCTTGATGTGTAATCTGATTTACTTTCAAAATTAACACATAATGCATTGATAGAAATATAGGATTAGCAGTTGACAAGAGATTAGGGCATATTTATCTTACTCATTAGTTGAGAATTGTGAACTGAATCCTTTACCAAAGAGAAAGCACTATTATAATAAGTACATTACCAAGAGCATTAATCAGCTTTTACTAAATAAGCTCTGAAAAGTATGCTAATAAATAAAGAGACTCTAATTGCAAACTAAAAAGGGTTTAAAATGTCATTAAATTCTGTTGTTTTTCTCTACATGTAGGAAAAGACTAGGAAAGGAGTTATGGCAGGGAAAAATTTATGCAGATTTTCTGTAGAGGAAGTAGGTGTGTATTTGAATCTTCACATGTTCACAAAGGTTTTCTGAGAGATGGATGCAGTGAAAACAAACATAGAGTTGAGATGCCAGAACTGAACTCCAGCCAATGCTAGCTGTGATCTTATAGAAGTCCTCTGAAAGACATTTCTCACACACAAAGTGTGGCAGACACCTTACACCATATATGAGGAGAAACTCCAGGCAAATGAGAAGGAAGCCGGGTGGTAAAACTAGAGAGTTAGAATAAAAGACTTAATTTCAGGAAAAAAGGTGCAGATCATGTACACCAACTGAGCCTTACTGCCTCAGTCACAAATAACTCATCAAACTTTTCTGTAATATAGTTATCAGCTCAGTGAGGTACTCACCTTAAGACTTTCTCCTGCCTGTGGTAGAAGTAGAACTAATCCCCCTAGCTGTAGGCATTTATGATATTAAAAATCCTTACTTATCATTTAAAAATGATTTTCTGCATTTCTTTACTAAAAAGAAGGTTTCTTATATTACTACTTGAACTCATTAATAAGGGGGAAAAAAAGGAGAAAGTTCGAAGTGAGAGCAGAACATTTAGCTTGACCTTCTAAAAAATTTCTTTCTTTCCATAATTTGAGGCAAAAATAGACAGAAATGTGGGGTGATCTTTCCTGGTAAGAATACTGCTTAACTATTTTTCTTTTTCAGAGTGGAAGAATTCTCATAAGATCCCTGCTAAAAAAAATATACATCTCATAAAAACCCCAAACTATAAAGCTGTTTTATTTCTGGTTTTGCAGTAAACAAGATTTGGGGTTTTTTGTGTTGTTACATAAGGAAAAATTTAGGCTTTCCTTAAGAAAGTTTCCATTTAGAAACTCCTTTTGGGATTTTTAATCCCTTAGTTAACATGTGATATAATATATGAGAATTTCTTTTTCATTATTCTGTGAAAGAAGGCACTGATTTCAGTCTACTGAAACTTGAGAGTCAAAAAAGAGAACTTTATAGGGCAATGTCATACCTTGGCAATTATTCAGTTTTCACTTTGGCTGAAATGTCTGCGATATTTATCTGAAGTTACAGTTCTGTGTATATATGTAGTTTATACTTCAAGAAAGAAAATTCAGTTGGGTTTTTTTCTCAGCTTAAATAATATCTCTAGTTTTGTCAATTTCATACATAACCACCTGAATGAACACTCTTTGTATTATTCTAGAAGGAAAATATTAATCTATCCATTGCTCTGTGAACCATCGTCACTAAATAACACTGGGCTGTGAAGGGAGATTTACTTCATATCTCCAAAGGCAGCAGGAAAAGGTCTGTAGTATTTGCTGTTGAACAGTTATCAGAGACATGGTTTGCACACCAAAAATAAATATTACAGTTATATTTACAGATTCATTACAGCTGCATATTTTTTTAATTTAACATTTCGTAATAATACAAGATTTCTTTCTTTGTACTTAAATGGAATGCAGTATTAAATGTCTTTTGGCAAGTTGTATCTTAATATTAAATTAATGTCTTCTACACTACCCATGCTATCAATGTTATTAATAACCCTTTGATAAATGGAATTCTCTTTCTAAGGATAAAAGTGAATTTATAGAAAAATTACCTGGAAATAAAAAAGTCATGAAAATAGCCCCAAAACAAAAGGTGGTAATAGAGGCATGCTGTGCAGACTAATTCAGAACAGCTCTCTGGCCTTGACTGGTATCCAAGTTAATGGACATTGCTGTGTCACAGAAGTTCCCCTGACTGCACTCTCCCATTGCCCCTTTCAGCTGCTGCTGTCAATTGCCTTACAACACAGCAATCCGGGGTTCTGTACGATAAAACAGGGAGGGAAAAGTTACAGAACTCCTGCTTTTAAACACCCCACGGCATGTACAGCCTGTGGGAAATCACACAGGTGCTGAGCACACAGTTGTGCTATTCACATTTCCAGGCACTTTGTGTGTAATGAACTGGGCTATCACTCACTTGTCTCTCACTAAGAGACAAGTGCACCTCCAGGCTCTTTAGCCTGGCTTTGTCTTACAAGGAACAAGTGTGGTGATATCACCCAAAACTAACAGTAAACTCTTAACAGAGACCTCTACAGGAGAAATTAAATTAACAGAGTCATTTAAAGTTATTTAAGTGTAGCTTTGATAAATACACAGGCAACCATTTGATCAGGAAGCTGAACCTTTTGCTCACAATCAAGATACCCTATTAGTTTATATTCGAGTCTCTTATCCATGATTTATTTGTCATATTGGGTCATCCTTTTTCTTTTTTTTTGGATGCTAGCGAAAACTTCAGTTTGCAAAATAGTGCATGCATCTCAGGTGTGTGCCAGATGGTGTATGCCAGGTATGGTCCAAGAAACTGGGAAACTTTATTTTCCTTCAGCAAGGGAGGGGCTCTGAACACAGATCTGCAATCACAGATACATGTTGGTTAGTTGCAGTATGAGACAGACATTTGGTCTCTGCTTCTCTAGAGACATAATAAAATAAAGCAGCAGTCAAAACTAAATTTCTTGAGCCAAGTTCTGCAGCTGCATTTTTAAAAGCTTGCCAGATCTGTCCCTGAGGCAGAATGTGCAGGACCTGTGTTTTCTGAATGCTCATGTGTTTTCTGAATGCTCATGTGCCCTGCCATCTCCATGGTGGCAAGTCAGTGGTGTCTCAGCCAGTATAGAATCAAAATTGGAAGGAAAATTAGGAGAAAAATACTGAATCTGAGGAACTTTTTTTTTACTTTGGAATGAGATGATTGATTCCTGTGCATTTTAGGAACTTGTATCCAATACTAAGCTGGTTTTCATTCATATGTGATTTTGCAGTCTGTATAGAGAAGTTAGACAAACACAGCCGGCTATAAGAAAAGAACAGAAAAAAATTACTTGAGACCAGCAGCAGTCAATGGAGTGCCAAATATAAACTTAAAACTCATCAATACTTTACTTTCTGTTTTAGCACAACAAAAAGGATTTTGTGAAATTATTTTTTCTGTCCTTCTGGATTGCTCATTGTGCTTCTTAATTATGCTATTGAAGAACTCCAGGTTAAAGTCTTAATTTTTTTAAATTTGAGAAAGCAAAACACATCCTTATACTTTACAAATACCAAATGCTTTGGCAGTGGATACTGAGGAAATGGATAGATTAAAGACATCCCAAGTGCATCTAAATTAAGTGGAAACATGACAATCTAGCTCAAGGAGTGCAGTGGCTAACTGTGTATTTTTGATGCAGTATTTTATATTCTGGTTGTTTACAACTGAGGATTGCTTCCACATATTATTTGTAAATGTCTGTACAGGTTTTGTTATTGCCTTTTGAGTATTGCTTGAACAAAGTGATACAATTTTCTCCAATACTGTTAGGCATATGTGAGTTCAGTTAAACTTGCTTTTCATGCTCAGGCAGCCAAAAATTGTCATGGAGAACATTTCATAGAAGGACAGAAACATTTAAGCTGTTTGCAACCCATTTGTAATGTAGTCTACCTAGGAAAAGATTAATTGCCTCTTAACAAATGCAAAATTTACCTCTTTCCTTATCACCTAAATAATTTGTGCATGGTTCTTTGTCTACCTAAGAAAAACAGATCCTTTGGGAGATATTTTTTTAGCAGTCTTACATTTTTTTGGTAAAGTAAGCAAAACATAGTTTCCTTAATGGTGGATTGTCCTTTTATATTTACTTTTAAGAGTTTATCCTATGCTTGCAAGTGCTTGTGTGAATGACATTAAATTTTTTACTGTCATGATCATTTCATTTAATGAAATGTTAAACTATATGTGTTTTCTTGTACTAATTAAATCTCTGCTCCAAAAGTTACAGTCAGATTTTATTCATTTTTGTAACTATAGTACTCTTATATTTTGGTTTGCCCTTGTCTGGTTAGAATTTGGTGCCAGCAAAAATTATTTTTAGCTCAGTCTATGAAATCATGTTGAGACTTAATTGAAAATATTCACAGTAATAAGTACTGTTCTTGTTACTATTTGCTGCAGTAAGACCTGTCAAGAACAAATTTGTACTGTGAAGGAAAAATTACTTCCCTCGGATTAACTAAATTAATTAATAGTTATCAGCATTATGGATTTTTTCATAAGGTGTATGTGTTTAATATTTTTTAAATTTTAAATTAATGCAGTATCTTTTTTATAACCTGCAGTGTTAAGGCACAGCCAATTTAAATATTTATGTAGAAAAGTTAACATAGTAGCACATTAAAAAAAAAAAGCTAAGTTCTATAGAAAGTTTATATTTTAGGTGTCCTAAAATTTGTAACTTACATGTTCTAGCAAGGCAATATTCTACTTTTTTTTTTTCAATACAGCATAGAAATATGCTATGATATATGAACATCATAAAAATACCATTGAATTTGAAGATCTAGTGAGAAGCATTACCTGCTTCACCAAAGCATTCTTTTTCTTGAAAAGGCCAAAGAACTTCTCCCTGCTACCAGCTGTATTTCCTTGTTCTGTCACTCTTTCCCAGTTGCTATGTTCTCTTGTTTCACTGGCAGTGCTGATCTCCCTGCTGATCTTGGACCTACCTACAGAGCAAGCATTTGGTTCTTTCCTTGGTTGAGTTTGTAGGTAACTGAAAAATTCCTGGTCCTAATCTCTGTAAGCCAAGAGTTGCATTAGTGACTGAAAATTGAGCTCACATCCAGAAGATGAAGATAAAATTGGTTTGTATGAATCTGCATAACTTGAAGGAAGAAGAACGTTTAGGCAGACTTTTTATTGTTTGTCCGCTTTACAGACATTCTGATTTTATTTCCGATGTTGGTATTATTTCAGAGCTTGAATATTATTTTTGTATGTTGGAAATTAGCTATGTACAGTGATTACTAAAAAGCATATGAGTAGCTCCACTTAAGTTAGTAGTTCATTTGAGGAAATCTGACCCTCACACAGGGGAGGAAGACATGAATCCACTTTTCACACACAGGCAACCCCATTTCTCTTCTGCTCTCTTTCTTTGGAGGGACCACTAAGAGACAAGAATTAGATGAATCTTCTTCATCTCTGTCACTGCTGCCATTGCTATGCTTTGTAGTTTAACCTCACCACCCAATCAATAGCCAAAGTCATGTCTTCATCAGGAGAAGGACAGAAATGCAGGGAAGCTTAGAAAATTAATTGCAGTCAAGTATCTTGCAGTGTTCTTGCAGTTAAATAATGCACATGAAAGTCTGGACAGAACGGTTCCCTGTGCCAATCCGTCACTGACTGGAGACCATTTTGCCATAGGAGTTACCTTTGAAAGCAGCATTTCTTAGCAGTGTGCAGGCTGAGCCTCCTCACATTCTGTTTCTGCACTGCCAAAGCCAGGTGCCAGCAGCTGGTAGCCCTCAGAGGTCAGGCTGCATAGAATTACACAGATAAATCATTTCAGCAGTTTTCCTATGAAGCCTTAAGTGCTCAGTGCTCAGTAGAAGTCATTAACTTGCATGCATTTTGCTATTCAATTTAAGCAAATGCTTCCATGCAGCGTGTTGGCTGATTATAGGAATTGTTGAACAGAACCCTACTGGGAAAAGAATTCTTTGCAATTCTGAAATGAATTTTTTTCAGATGGTTAAAGCTGGATCCTGGATTTTACAACCATGCTTGTCTTTTCTCAGTGGGGAAATGAATCTTAGCATGTGCCAATTTTGTTCAAGTTGCATATCCTAACCCCTTCAGGATTAAAAAAGAAAATTTTTGTCATTTGATTAGACCTTAGTGTCATCCTATAATCATCTGGCATTTGAAGATATGCAGTATATGGGGAAAGGAACCTGAAGGTCTCCTTCTGGAAAGACCTCTAAAGCTCTCAATCTTATGATCATTTAAGGTTTTGTCTGTAAGGATAAATAAAATTACCACAGTCTCTGGTATTTTAAACATAGCCTGAGAAAATTATTTTTGTGCAGTCACCCCTACATGATGGAGGATTTATTTGTCTGCATGCACTGTCCATAACTCCTTACAATTTTATAATGTTTTGGTTAATTTCATCTACATATTAATAAATAGACCACAAAAATAAATAACTTGAGGAGAATAAGGTAGATGGCAGAGTAATGTGCTCATAATAAGTACCTACATATAAATCCTATTGCAGCCTCTGTTTCCACATTTTTTATTCTGATTTATAGCTTTGTGTTTCCTAATTCTTTTCTTTTACACACATACACACTCATATATATATAAGTGTGGACAGGATAGAAGTGGCCAAAATCTGTCAGTGATCACACAGGTAAAACTCATTAAAATCCTTGACCTTATTTTCCATTTAAATTTTTGGCATCTCACCAAGAATTCTGTTTCCACATGAAAATACTTTGTAGGCAGTTAGTTAGCCATTTGCAGCTAATTTAAGCTCCTTCCCTTTAGCAGAGTTAACTGTGTTTTCCAGTTCCACCTTCAGCCCATCAATTCCTGCTTTTTCTCTGTCTCTCATCCTGAGTTATGGCATGTCTGTCCAGTGTCTAAACACCAAAGAGGTGAACATATTTGGTTGCTTTTTTGTTTTCAGCACAGACAGTTTGGATCTCACCAAAAGTAAGTATCCTTGACATGATATGAGATATTAAAAAAAGTGACCTCCTAGGAATTTTCCAGATTTTAGAAAAAAAGCCTTAATAGTTAAAAATATTAAGAAGAAACTTTTCTGTTCTGTGAAAACAGGTCTTTAAGACGTGGGCCTTGAATCAGTATGAAGGGAGTAGCTAATATTGTGGGATAATGCTGGCATCAAGGGAAGGTGGTGAGGTAGACCTGCTCAGTAGAAGTGCACAGGTCCCGGCTGAAGGGCTCAGGGTCAGTGGCTGGTAGCAGGGAGCCTGTTGAAAAGACTTTCAGCAAAGATGAGCCACAGTCTGAGAGCAGCAGTGATTGATGAGGATGAACCACAGCAGGAGGCAGCAATGCAGACTTTAATGTGAGAGAAAGTCAAGAGGTGAGGGAAGTGGAGTATGGAGAAATTCAGCAATTATAGCAGTGAAAGAGGGAGAAGAAGGCACACACAGGAGGGGACTAAATGACAGCATGGTTCTGGCTGCACATTAGAGTGTGGGAATCAGGAACAAGGCAGTTAGAGGAGCTGGAAAAAATTATAGCAAAAGACAAAAGCTTTTGTGAAGGAGAATTGTGTAGGACAGTTTGGAGTGACCAGGGCAGTCCTGAGAAAGCAGAGTACAAGAGCAACTCAAAGAGCAATTCCTTTTCTTTTCTCAGTGTTATGCTTTCTTCTTCTGCATTCCTTGGATGACTTAATTAGCTTTCTGCTGTTGTTTGGGCTCAGTAAAAATATTTACATATTGTTAATGTATCCCCTGTTGGTTTTAATATTAATTATTAAATAATTACTATCAAATTTAATAATAAAAAAATGTTGGTTTGTTTCTAATAAGCAAAAACAGTAATTGAAAATCACTGCTTTGTTGGGGACAGGAAATGAGATTATAGTTTCACAAAGCCATCCTCACTCAACACATTAAAAAATTAGACAGCTGTGTTAAATTCTCTTTTTATTTTGATTTAAAAGTTCATCTGGATTTTTGTATTACCTTAAGATGCCTCCGAGGTGGGTTTTTTTTTGAAGTGTCTCTTTTAATTTTATAATGAAAAATAGAAAATATTTGATTACTTGGAAAAAATTTAGATTCAACAGTCACAAAGCATACCTACCTGATTTAAATGTGTTTGAGTGGTACACACTTCTGTCATGGATTTTTAATAAAAACACATATATATGTGCATATATGTATTCTCTGTGTACACATTTTAAGTTTTTTATTTCTTCCTAACTTCAGTTTTTCTACAAATATTAGAAGCACTGGAAGCTACATCTCTCATTGGAACAATGAGGTCACGTCTCTCATTCAGCTCAAACCTCCTACGCCCATGAAGGTCCCTGAGCTCCCTCCCTCACTCCCTCCCTCCTGCGGGACATGAGCTGTGCAAATGGTGACTGGCACAGCCCAGCCTGAGCTCGGGCTCCTTGGTCTCATTTAACCCCCAGGAAGTTAATACCTCTATCTACCATGGATGTAAATGAAAATGTTACATGGGTTGGTTGAAAAGTTAGTTAGAGGAGAATGCCCACACAGGCAGACAGGTGACTGACTGTGTGAGAACCTTTTACTGGGGTTGCTGAGGAATTACAGCCCTGGTTTTTGTGCTGGGCAGCTGCAGTGATCCTGCCTGGCTGCAGCACTGGGCACTGCTGGGTTCTTGGCGCATCAGGACATGATAACCAATACTGGTGGCATACTTCAGTCCTGAAATGGAGCTTTTCTCACTGTCACCATCACTTTTCACTTCTGGGCTGAGCACAGAGTTGCCAGCTGGAATGTGTGAGCTGGCTTGGGTGCTTGGTCATGGAGTTTGCAATGTCTTTCTGAGGGACTATGCCATGAACTGGTTTCTGAGCCAAATTTAAAGCCAAATGTATGTAAGTGAAGCCTGTAAATTAATGTCTTCCTTACATAACAATTAATAGTATATTGTAGAAAGGCTGAGTTATTTTTAAAAATGCAATTGGTGCAACATACAGTAAGTAACAGCTTCATGCATTTTTGCTCCTTTCCTGAATGGGCTTCCTGAGAGTATACAAGCTGGCTCTGGCATTGGCAGTGGGTAGCTGGATTGAGAGATTTCTCTGTTTCTAATTTCTGTAATTTTCTTGATGAAAAATGATATATTCTATATATGTGATAGATATTATTCTAACTGAACTCCACTCTCATCTTCCAAACTGAGCCATTGTGAGAAAGTAACAGTGCCTATGCTTATGCTTTCTCTGGAAGGGCGAGCAACAGCTTAATTTCTGACTCATTCATGCAAGCTCATCTGCACTGTGGTAGTTCTTCAGTTCATTTTGCAATAAATTGGCACTAAAAGGGTGTGGGATTCTTTTTCTTCTGATTTGTCAAGAGACAGCTTCAGGGACCATCTACTGATCAATCTCCATATGCAGTTCATATGCAAAATTTAATACATTTCAGTCATGAGTGAGGAAGGCCATAGAAGTACTCCAAGAAAGAAGAGTGAGATTTACATGAAGGCATGGAAATGATTTCTTAATGGTGACTATTACTTCCACCCACTCTTTACCAGATTGAAAACACAACAAAGCTTTGTTTTGCAAAAGCCTAAGCCCTAAGCAGAAAGAAGATCAATTGAAAGAGTGACTGAAATTAAATTAAAGTGAATTAAATTATATTAAATTAAAGACTTCACCATTGATTATTCCTGGAGCTGTTTTTTCCTGTGACTTCCTTCAGGACTTAATTGTAGATCCTTGCTTAGCTTCAGAAGCGCAGAGTACTTATTTTTATTAGGATAGAATATGACAGACACAGGAATGATGAGACTTGATATTGTGTAAAAAGATTAGTTTTTGTAGGGAAAATTGCAAACAATTAATTTTTGAAGGCAATCACTATTTTACAGTAACTCCCTTTCCCAGAGTAGTCAAGTTCTATTGTTGTACTGTAGAGTTCTGTGCTGTATATGCAGCTCTGTCCTGCAGCCCAGGATGTTTTGATTTCTCCTGTCTGTCAGCAAACCCTCATGTACTTGGTAGTTAAAAATAATTTCCCCTACCTACTTCTCTGACAGACTTTCTTGCTTTTTATGTCCATAAATTTAAACTCAATGTCCTGAATTTCAACATCCCTCATGATTCATCCTCTTGTCCTAAGTGAGTTTTGCTTCTCATCAAGTTACTTCTTTTCCTTTCACTCTCATGGCTGAGCTAGATGCAAAGATAGAGTTTGGACTGAAGAAAAACTAGAAAATTATGTTGGGTAGACCATGGCAAGGACCATCATAATAATTTTTAAGTAAGTTCCTTTGCTCTATTACAGAAAACAGCCTTGCATATTTATAAACTAGGTAAATTATCTCTCTTTTTGGTAAAAATCTCTCTTTTACAATTTTAGGCTCTCAGGTTTGGGTTACATGGTTTTTCAGTGGCTAGAAAACAATGGAGCAAGTGAACAAAGTGTTTTTTCTCCATTTAAAAAAAGAAGGGAAATGAAGAAGGTTTATTGTGGGAAGAGAAGACAATTGTTCTCTCTCTCACTCTGTTTACATATACATGTACACCACTATATGTCATAGAAAAAATATTTAGATTATTATAGTTCAACAAGGGAGGTAAGGTGAACATTCAAAAAAGAAATTTAGGGAAGATACTAGTTCAGTGATGGAGAAATTAATATTAGGCTGTCAGACAGGGTAGAGCTCAGTGGAATT
The DNA here is from genome assembly GCF_051311805.1 of Agelaius phoeniceus. Classification (NCBI taxonomy): domain Eukaryota; kingdom Metazoa; phylum Chordata; class Aves; order Passeriformes; family Icteridae; genus Agelaius; species Agelaius phoeniceus. The sequence continues at coordinate 129,349,190 of NC_135265.1, read as the reverse complement.
AACTTTTATTAAAAGATTAGTCCTATGCATGGTTGATGTGTAGATTGTACTGAGTGCCTAAAATTATTCTGCCTAACCTGCAGCTCTGTTATGTCATTGGCTCCCCAGCTGTTTTGACAGAAATGTAGTGTTCTGCACACTTGTGCTTTTCCCATTTCCTGAATGAATGTTGAACCTTCATTCATATAATCTGATAAGCATTAACATTATGCCAGTAAACTTATTTTTCATGCACTTCTTTTTCCACCCTCTTTTGTCTTACAATGCCAGAAAACCACACTCCTTTTGAGTTGCATCCTAACTATTAACATGCAATATTTTGATACTTTTCTGAACATCATTGTATTTTACTTCATCTGGTCATATTAAATTAGAATCATCAAGTTTATTGGCAATTAAGTACACAATATGATCTTAATAATGTAAATCAGGACTTCTCTATTTCCTTCTATTTTGTCAAACAATACTGTATTTGCTCATAAAAATGATAACTTGCTGAAATAGAAATATAATATAGGCAGTTATATTATTTCATTTATATTTAAATATATTTAAATATATTTAAATTTATATTTAAATTATATCAGTGGAGAAGCAGGCATAAGCAGAATGGGGCAATTTCACAAGTGTTTATACCAGTGAATACCATGTGTTCCTTTTAAAACATTTTTAATACAATACCAAAACTGTTAGCATAAAAGGATAATTACAATGTTACTTTTATTTGTTCTGAAAATAAATTGCCAGTACAGAAAACCATAAAAGGAACAGGAATGCAACTTCATTCCACTCTCAAACTCATCATTTAGACATTCAGACCATGTACATTATCTTTTGATTATGCAGAAGTATTTAATGAAATGTTAAATAATAAATGTGTATTCTTGAGAGTGCAGCTTTTTAAAGAAAAGGTCACTAAAAGTACCTCAGTTGTAAGGAAGAACAGATGTGTTCCTTGCTATTGAACTCCAAAGCTCTTTTAGAAATCTGTTAACCTGATTTTCATATGACTGTTTATCCAGATTCAGCATATTCAGCACTTATGATGCTAATATTATTTTACCTCAGCATCATTATTTCTTACCCCAATTAATCTGCATTTGACTGTTTACTCCCATATTCTCACTGGTTAATCTTCCTAAACAGGATTGTGGCAAAGAAACAGATCTTGAGGCTTAATGCACCTTTGGCACTTCTGTGGAAGTCCAAGGAAAGCAGGGCAGGTGGCACAAAACATTTAATGCATCTTGATGAGAGACTGAAAAATAGCAATGTGGCCACCTGTAAATGCTGTCTTTTCAAACCTCGTGGATTCCAAAGTCCTGCAGCAAGGGAGCTGCAGTTCCAATGACCCAAGTCCTTTCCAGAAGTGTTTTGGACTGACACCCCTCCAGTGCCCAAGGCACTCGATCAGATTTTTTACTGAAAATGAACCCAATATAAGCTGAGGTTAAAGGAGCCTCTCTAATGAAATAGTTGATTTATGAACACAGTATCTCACAGACCAAACATTATTTAGTACTATGATATTCCAAAAATTTCTTACATTTACTTAAGGGATTCTTTTCATATAGTGTTGTTTCTAAAAATTAAAACCTAAGGAAGAAGGAAAGGTTCACAGACTCCCCTAAAATTTAGTCATTCCTGATCTTTAAGCAGAAATACAGTAGAAAGTGAAGAATCCTTTTCTAAAACTAACCTTCTCTAGACATCTTTTTTGTTTGATAGATTAGGTACAGCTGACACTCTCTAGTGGAGTCATTACAAAAGGAGGAAGTAGTTCATGAGGTAGCCATGATACAAAATGCCTAAGTCTTCCTAATTTGAAAGTGTTTAGGTAGCTTTGGTGTGATAATTTGTATGTTTGAGTTTAAACTGTGAATCAAAGATATGATGCCATCTTATAAAACAGCCTTCATGTGTAGGTAAAACAGCCTTCTAGCAGTAACCTTGGATATGATACCAATATGTAGGACCATAGTGAGAAAGCACAAGCAAACAAAAGAAAATATTAACTGAAAATCATAAAATCACGGGATGATGGAATAGTTTGGAATAATTTTTTACTTTAAAAATCATTTAATTCCAAGCCTTCTGCCACAGGCAGGATACCTGCAAAAGCACTGCAGAAAAAAGGAAAAGATTGGACTCAGAACTGCTAAACCTTAGCCCCTGAGCAAAGACTCCCTCTTTAACTGCCTCAAAGTGACTGGAGGTTGTGATTTAAAGTGTAGTAGTTGGATCTCTGTCCCAAGAGTTTGCCACAGCTGGCAGGCAGGGCTGGCCAGGGTACCAGCTGGAAGGACCTGCCTCCTTGCACCTCATGGAACATGGACTGGGGTCTCAGGGCAGTGGAAAAGGCAATGACCACACTACTTGATGCTTTAGCCAGTTGAAAACAAAGTCAAATTTCCTATAATGTCGGTTATGTGTGTTATCTGGACATTTGGTTAGGAGTCCAAATCATAATCAATGCCTCTGTGTTCTCTGTAACAAAAATAGGCACAATTCTCTGCTAGTTTCACCCAATCCAAAAGGATAAATTCTGAACCCTTCAGTGACTTCAAATCTCACAAGGTTACCTTCCCAGCACAATCTTCTGAAGCTGCCTTCAGCAGGGTTCTCAGTCTATTTTCCTCTGCAGTTGTTGCAAATTTCCTCATGTTCCCAATCTTCATATGATTGATGAAGTTTCCTTTCAAGTGAATTTTTTCTGCTTTAAATTGTTTCTCTTCCATAAGAAATCCCATCCTTGGACATATCGAATTCAAATACAAACCAATTATCTGTCTTCCAATTGGTCTTTGCATGTACTTGCCTATATCAAAAATCCTTTTCCTAGGGTGCAGAGCTAGTAAATGACTATTCAGACCTTATGTCCCTGCAGATTTCACTATGATCACCATCCCTCTGGAAGCATTAGGGATTTTGTCTACAGGTTCCTTTATGTTATTTGGGCCACAGATTTCCTGGGTAGCTGACTACAGTCATTCTTTTAATTCATTTTTATCGGTGTATCCTGAACTGCATGAATGGTATTTTTTTTTCCCCTTCCAACTGAAATTTGACACTGAGGATCAGTGATTTCTCCTAGTCTCATGTGGAAATTAATTGCACAATCCACATCACACCACAGACTGAGGTATTTTCCTGTGTTTTAGAGTGTTTTCCAGTTTCCATATAGATTGTTGTCATTCCTTAGTGTGCACCCTAGGAAGCAATTTATTTTGTTTTATCATTCACTTATATATGATCATCACCTAACATTTCTCTCTCCAGATATGATTGCTGGCTTCCTCTGACAGATCTCTCTTAGTTGTTTGGAAACAACTTAGCCACTTATTTTCCTTAATGCCATTACAAAATTCTACTTACACTCAAAGACTTTCCTACTTAGGAAGACAAAGTTTCCCATTTTTCTCTATAGTTTCATTTTGTAAAATGGTCAGAGTTTATAGTTTTCTCTCTGTCAATTATACATGGACTAGAAATGGGATTATCTGATACACTTCAGTCATGCTGGATGCAATACGAAGTAAGCATAGGACCTGAATCAAATACTGTGTGCTGAAAGAGGCACAGGTCCCTAAGTTCAAAAACTCAGTTTGCTCACTGTCTCAACAGAGATTTTTATCTGCCAAGGCTTTCCAAAACAGAAAAGAAATATTTTCATCATTCTTTACAGCTTAGAAGTTTTTAAAAAATGAGAGAGTTCACTTCTTATTTAGTCATCTCAAATCGAAGATGTGGTTTAATGTTTTTCCCCTCTGTTTTGTCTCCATACTCAAATTCCTATGTGCTTTCTTTCCCCAAAATATGAAGTTATAATTGTTGGAAAATAATATCACAAAGCAGCACAGAAAATATAATTATTCTGATGTATGCACATCTAATGGCCCCACAGCTTCAGAAAGGACACAGAGCTAAAGAAAGTAGGAAGAGATTGCAGCAGCGATGATGAAGAATGTGAAACAGGATTTTTTCAGTACAGAAAAAAAATGACTGAAGGAGACATTTGAGGCCTGTAAAGTCAGGGATACTGTGAAAAAGATGACTACAGAATGATTTATTTATTGCTCCCACAATGCAAGAACGAGAGCATTGCAGACAATTACCAGAGGAAGTAATTCACAGTACAAATTTAGACTAAGGGACCCATTCTGTAGGATATTGCATGGACCTGATGTATGTACTGGCTCAAGAAGAGATCAGACCAGCGAGCTGGGTTTGATCTAGAAATGGCAATTAAACACAAAGAGGTCTAACTCAGCCTCTAAACCAGCAGTCAGCAAAGTAAAGGTGTTCTTTCCCAAACTTTTCTTTTCTTACAAATATTTCTTAAGCTTTGGTATTAGCCATGTTGACAAAGGATACTGAATAATTGGATCTTTCTTTTTTTCCTGGTATGGCCATTTGGATTTTCTTATGTTTTGTTCATATTTGCCTCTGGTCTGGGACTTGAAAAAAGCAGTCTGACTGCTAGATTGTGTGGATCTTGGAAACCAGAAGTTTGTGTGCCTTTTTTATCTAGCACGGTAGATTCAGTTCTTTAAAGTCACATCTCCTTCCTCACTCTGAAGTCTTCATCTCTTATCAATTTTGGTTGGCTTTTGGTAAAAGTCTAAGTAGTTCATATCAAAGCTGGTTTTCATCATCCCAGTTAAAGAGCTTAACATTTCATTAAGCTTTTTATCTTTACTACTGCTCAATAATATATTTCTCCTACAAACAATACTCTAACTATGATCTTAGCTTAATTATAAATTATTTTAAATCAAATAGGTGCATAACTCAACTGATTGCTGTGCTTACGTTACACACTTTTATGAAAACTCAAATTTAGTGATTATCTAGAGAGGTTCATGGAGTAGCTACATATTTGCATGGGTACAAGCTGACAGGAGATGTCTTCAGTAGACATTGACACCAAAAGTTGAGCTGTGCAGTCTGTACCTTTTGGCTATATATGACATTTCATAGATTAAAATAAGGCTTAAATTAAAATTTAAAATGTTCTCTAAATATTTACAGGAAAAAAAATGTTCTCATATGCTCATTTGTCACATTCATTCTTGGAGAACATTCTTCTCTCTTTCCATGCATACAGAACTGGAGTCACCTGTGTATTAAATGACCCTGAATCTCAAGATATTCCCCAAACTAAATACAAAGATATTAAGATTATTATACATGGACAGACTGAATAAGGATAGCTATAGAGAAAATTTAAAGTTTATTAACTTTATTCAAACATTAACTAAGAAATTGCATTATAAAATTAAGAAAAAAGTCAACTATTTTTGATGCAGTGCATAATAGGCAGATGTAAAAAAAGTATTCAAATAACTAATTTGCTCAACTTAGTGGGTTGCTTCTATTCTAATTGAATTTTGAAGAGCTCTCTAAACAAGAATGCTGGTGCAGAATCCTGACATTTGTTAAATCCACAAAGGATTATTTTAGAAAGTAACAATAGCCAGTATTCATACAGAAAAAAAAAGGAATTTTAATTAACAAAATGTGTATCTTTTTGGGTTTGTTTTTTTTTTTTTTTTCTGAAACAAAAGAAGCAGGATAGAAGGAAAGAAATAAGCAAAGAATTATTGGCTTGATTTTTAGGGTTCTGAAAACCCAGAGTTCCTGAAAAATCGCTCCAAAAGAAGTGGAATATTTCTTAGCTCCTGTGTGAAATAGCTTATGTACTATTTAGCTGAAATTTATGGAGGAAGGATGTGTCTTTACTAGTCCAAAAAGGTTTGAGAAGCCCTTTTACAGAGCTGACTGTCACCAGCTGAGTCAAATTTTTGGGGTTCTCTCATCTTCTAGGTTCTGATATTTTTGCATATTTTGCGGCTGTGTGTAGTTCCTATTGGAGTCCATGGGCTTTCTATTTTCAGTTGGTATTGGCTGTTAACTCCTCTGGGACTGAAAATTCATTCATTTGCTATAGTTGGTACTCTGGCATTGCAGTCATGTTGTTTCAAATTTTTGTCCATTGTGTACAGGCAGCTGGTTTAGACTAGACTCCTAGTTTTGGTATGCAGAAGTGAAATGAGATGACTCTTGGTGCATATCATGGCCACACAGCACAGTAGGGTTGCAAATACCTGAGCTAACTCCAGGCAAACAAGTGACTTCCTGCAAAGCTATTTAGCCTGGCCAGACCCAGCACTGATGTAGTTTCCAGTACCTGAGATGGGGCTAAAGTACTGGGTCCATTGTGCTAAGTAAACATATTATGTCACTCAGCATGAACCACTGGGAGTTGTTGTTTTTTTTTTTCCTTTCTCTTTAGTTAAGAGACTCTTTTCTTCTCTAAACCAGAGAAACACCTTTGTCCTTAGGTGAGTCTTTAGGTTATCACTAGCAATGAGGACTGCTAGGACCCTTGAAAAAGAATAGAATTCTTTGAATTATATTGGTGCTGGCTTTTATTTTAAAAAGCTAATACAAGGAGACAAAGAAAGAGGCACACATTTCAGTGTCCCTTCCACTGAGGAAATCATAATCCTCACTTCAATACACCAGTCTGAAATAACACAAGTGAAAAGGAAGTTGATACAAACTCTCTCTTAATATAGAAACATATGAAAAGATTTGTAGGATGTTATTTGCTAGTTCATTTGAAATATTCTATGCTGATGGAGATTATCCAGATGGCAGGAAGTTTTTGCTGCTGATTTACTGGGGGTAGTGTAAATTTGGTGCCATTTCTTTCTATGCTGCAGCCTGAGGTTTTTATCTGCTGTAGCATCAAGATTGCAAACTCTTTTAGGAAAAAAACTCAAATTATTTGAGTTCATATAGTGTTTTCTATATTCATGCCCAAGCTTTCTTGCTCTTCTAGCATTATCATTAACTAAACATGCAGCAAAAAGTAGCCAGATTCTGAAATACAAAGAGCAAGCATTGTATAATCCTGGCAAGACTGATCAAAAGGGTGAAAATTATTCACAGACCTATGCTCATAAGTGGTTTTGCAGATGAACAAAATTATTTTGAGGTTGACATCAATTATACACCTCTCACCTTTTTGGCTTCAGTTATTTACTCTTTAGGTGACAGCCTAATTTGTACATGGAAGATAATGAGACTCATATCTGGGGGATTTTTGGAAAGTATGATATATTTAGATCCTCTTGGATGGGACACCTTACTGGCTGGAGAAGTAAAATTTATTTCTTAAAGGTCAGCATAAGTAAAGAAGCTTAAGTTATTCTGTATTTTGTAGGATACACCAAATGCATTGCCAAATTTGTATCAGCACATCTGGTCTGTAATCAATATTAGCTAGTGCACTAGTAACAACAGTAGCAGTAGCAGTAGAATCTTAGTCAATGAAATTTTACTGCTTTCTATCTGTTACTCTCAGTCCTGAAATGCTAGATTGTGAAATGATGTCCAGTGTGGCCTTACATGTATGAAATGTGAATGAAAGCTTTCCAAGAGTTCCAGGTTATGCACACACATTAAGCCTTTGTATATGGTGTTTCAAATCCCATTTGAACTCGTTAATATGGTGATAGTATGGCTAACTGGCTTTCAAACAGCTAACTGAGGAAATGTTCTTTGTAGCACAGTGACTCTGGGGTCAAATAAGTTGTTGTAAAACTTTATATTTTACATCTGCAATTCAAATCCTCCCTGCCAGTTTTAAATATGTAGCAGTGTCATACCTGAGAGAAGGTTCTACTGTATTACAGTGTTAAATCACACAGGGTGGAACCCTGGCACTGAGTCCAGGTGGCACAATTACACAAATCCAGATTGTAATACACCAAAACAGACTTCAGATGTGATTTCTGGTCCATTTGAACTCCTGAATCAGAGTATCTTTGGAGGTGCTCTACAACTTTAAGCTGATACTGTGCTAGAGACTCTTTTGAAAATGTAGCTGTAAAATGATCCAGCTCCTAATAAAAGCCTTCCAGTACCCAAAAGCAGGCCTATAAAAAAATGCTGGAGAACGACTTTTCACAAGGGCATGTAGTGATAGGACAAGAGGTAATGGGTTAAAATTGAAAGAGGGAAGGTTTAGATTAGATATTAGGAAGAAATTCTTTACTCAGAGTGTGGTGAGGCACTGGAACAGGCTGCCTAGAGAAGCTGAGAGGGTGCCTCACCTCTGGAAGTGTTCAAGGCCAGGTTGGATGGGGCTTGGAGCAATGTGGTATAGCGAAATGTGTCCTTGCCCACAGCACGCGGGTTGGAACTAGATCATTTTTAAGGTCCCTTCCAGCTCAACACATTCTGTGCATCAGAATGTGTCCTGATATTGTATTTGCTCATGTTGACATAGCTGTGGATTACCAGATATAAACAAATGAAATAGAAAAATAAAATTGTTTTTCATTATTGGCATTTTGAGATTCATGGATTGTGTGAGCATGTCTGAAGAGACACTGCTATGACTAAAACACCATGGAAATGAGAGACATTTAATGACAACAGCACACATTCCTCGGCCAGAATTATAAATAACGTGAAAACTTACAAAATAAAATTGAAATCTGTGATTTTGTCAGATAAACATGACATCAGCAGATCAAAATATATTTAAACTTTGCTTGGAAAATATTTTTATTGTTATTTCTAGGTAGATTCTGGTGCCCACCAGCTGACTCAGATTCTAAACAGTGAGTTCAGTGCTGACCATTAAAAATAAGGTGTTTCATTAGTGAATATGGTCCCTTTGTGAAATCCTAGTTAAGGTTTAAAGTATTTGCAGCCTATACACTTGTACCCATAAGAAGGGAAATTTATGACATCATTAAAATGGTGTAGCTTCCACTGACATTCTGGAACTCTGAGGCATTCAGAGATTCCACTCTACCAGTTAGCAGTAACCATATGGATGGTAACCATAAGGTTATAGGTGGAACCATATGATGGTTACAGCCAGCCTGAAAGCCAGGCTGGCTGATGGATGGAGCTGGTTACCTGTGCACTACACAGTGCAGGCAGTCTGAAAGAGCATGATTTACCAAATAGGTGTGGCAAGTCTCTGCAGTGCTTTGCAGAGCATAAGGAGCCTCAGAAAATCCCATTTGGTTGTTCTGCACTGAAATCATGCACAGGACTCTGGCACACAGTGTTTTCAATGAATGTAATCTGTGGTCTCAAGAAAACAGATAACCTAATAGGCACAGAACTTTGCAAAATCACACCACCTTAATATATATTAACCTTCTACAGGGCATTTTGAAATTACCTGACTGACTTGCAAGACAAATGTCTCTCCAACACTGACATTTGGACTCACAAGGCTTTTGACACTTGATGATAACATATTACTCTTAAAAGGCAAACATATTGAACCAGACCTGCTCTGTCCTTGGCAAACTATGTTCTCTAGTCACTGCAGTTCTTGAGTGCAGAGAACAACGTGTGACAGCTACACACCTTGCTTTTCACCCTGTTGTTTACATGTTCATAATTTTACATATTGTTTGCAAAACACATTTCATTTCAGTAGGATGCTCTTTGTATTTTTTTTTTCTGGCAGAATACAAGAATAAATACCCAGAATAGAAGCATAAAGATCATAGAGTGTTCTTCTGCAGTACATCCTCTTCAGTAGCATCAGCAGATTGCAGCCCAAACAGAGGTTCAGGACACTACTGTGCTCCACAGGCCAATCAAGTGTCAATAGTTCTGTACTGGTTTTGTCCCATCTCTACTGAAGATGGAATTATAAGGGAAACAAATCATGTTTCATGAAATTAGAGTGTCTGAAACTAATTACACTGTCCTCCTCTAAGACATTCTGAAACTTTCAGTGGAGTACACAGGCAGCTGCAATAATATAATTTGAGCATATAAATGAATAACTACAGCTTGTTTTTAAGCTGATGGGTGTGATGAATTATGAAGGTCATTCTCAGAGGCAAAAAGGTGGGTTGGGATCAAAACAGAGGAAGCAGGTAGAACATATGCATTTATAACAAAAAAAAAAACAAAAACAAACCAAATCAAACAAAACCCCGCCACTTGCCTTTAGTTTTTCAAACTGCTTGATATTTTTCCTATGGGTTTCTTTTCTCAACACTTCTTTCCTCAAAAAACCATGTAGCTTTTTTTTTTCTGTGCTCTTGGTTTCTCTCCCTGATGAAGCATTATGAAGTAATAGTTTTTGCCAAGCTCTAAAACACCTTGTGATTTGCAGGTCACCATGTGATCATAAAGATGTGAAATTATTTTAATCAAAACAGAAATAGTCAGCAGTGTAGAGCTTCTCTCTCCAACCTCTTAGCTACTTGTGAGCTATCTACATTGTGTTGCTTCATTCTAGCCCATTAAAAACTCCTTTTGTTATCCAGAAAAATTATTACTTTATTTTGGTTTTGTGGTTTTCTCATAAACCTTGAAGGGGAAAGTAAATATATTTTGTGTAAATAAGAACAGAAAGCTTTCACATGTGATTAATATTAGCATTAAAGAAAAAGAGTTACTTTTATAGATTTCCTTTATGTTCATTATAGAGAGCTTAATGCAGAAGAGAATGCCAACTGCAGGACAAGCAATACAACTATGTTGTTTAAGAAACTAAAATTGGTGTCTTTATGCATCTGAAAGCAGCCTATGTTTCCAAGAAAAAAACCAAAGGACTTTTCTATTTCTACCTTTTTAAACAATTTTTATGTTAAAATTTCCCGATTTTATTTTTAGAAACTGAAATTTGTTGAGTGTTTGAAAGAGATGTAGTGAAAGTAATTTCTTTCAGCTCTTCAAATCTGTATCCTTTGAAAATGTGCAAGACTTTGAAATTATCTCCACACAGGCTGAATTGCTTGAAGGTAGAGTCCCATTGGCAGAGACTGTTAAGGTGATGGGATCAGCGGAACCACTATTCCCATGCAGGAATGCTGGAATTGTGTACCTGTAAATGAGTCCTAAGGTGGGCATGCAAAACAAGCAGTTCTAGGAGAATCCTGTTTTGCTGATATAACTGCACTTGCACTAACAACTAGGGAATTCTCCCAGAACAGCTGTGTCAGTCAGCAAAGCTATTTTGGTATAAATCTGTACTGTGTACCTAGGTTGATATTGGGGTGGAGTTGACCTTACAGTAGAAAATGCCAAAGAAGTGGGAGAATGGAAAAATTTGCTGTTACCATGTAAGCAGACAGAAAAGTGTACCTGCAGTCTCTGGGACTGCTTAGTAGGGGATGCTCAGAAAACCCCAAATCTTAAAAAAGTAGAATTTAGAAAACTTATAGCTAACTGATAGATGTAGAAATAACATAGGAATTATTGTTATATCATGAAAGTTTAAGAAGAGTCGGAGACCACTGAAGGTCAGTGCTGCATGGGAGCTATTGCCCTGGGATGGAGTTCATGACAAAGGTCATGACGAGTCAGGGACAACTATTTAGCAGAGTCTGTTGTGACAGGACAAGGGGTAATGGTTTTAAACCAAATGAGGGTAGGTTTAGATAAGATATAAGGAAAAGTTTTTTTATAACAATTGTGGTAAAACTCTGGAACAGGTAGATGTGTCAACCCTGCAAACATTCAAGATCAGGCTGGATGGAGCTCTGAGCAACCTGGTGTAGTGGAAGGTGTCCCTGCTCATCACAAGAGCATTGGACTACATTAGTTTTAACTGTCCCTTTCAACCTAAACCATTCTATGATTCTTTGATCATGATCAAAAAAATACTAAGTCAAGAACAGTGAATTTTTATAAGACAGGATTCAGTAAAATCAGCCATTACTTTGTGAAGGATCTTGTAGATTTCTGGAATCTGCCCTTTCAAAGTGCTGGGCTGGAGTTGGCACTTGGCTGTCTCTGTAGGGAATGAGGGCAGCCAGCACAGTCCTAACATTTAGCAAATTATAGACAATAGCAGCTTGTTACTACATGTTACAAGTTTTTGTACATAAACCCTGTTTTACACTAACTGGGCCATGTTTTTAATGATCTTTTCCGTGTATTGTTTTAGCTTTACACAAAGGAAAAAAAAGGTTCAATTCAGTAATAATAGCAGTTGTATATTCCAGTGATACTTAATCTGCACAAATTACTGGAAATTACTTGAATAATTGGAGACTCAGTTGGAGAATAACATTTCCTCCAACCAATACTGGTATTTATTTTTCCTTTTGTGTCTTCCTAGAATTAGATAAATGCTGGGTTTTCAAACTGGGTTATTTTTTGGGGTGGGAGACAATTCAGTTAACTCTTTTTAAGGTCCTTGTCAAATATTTCTTCTCTGTCTCATGTTGGCTGTCTCTGATTAGTGAAGACTGAGGCATGAGAGGAGACAAAAACTCAGTGAAACAAAACACAGTGTGGGAGGTGTGGGGGATTCTCCCTCCTGTTTTAAGAGGAAGCAGTTTGCCCTTGTTGTAGTGAAACGTTGCACAAAGATTTCTTATAAGTGGGAATTCATTAAGAGTTTGAATTACAATTTTAATATGTTATGCCTAGTAGTTGATAGGTGTGGTACAAGTTAGAGATAATTAACCAGCATATAAAGCTCAGCCACTGAATTGGTTCTTTTTGAAGACAATCATGAACAAAATAAATCCCTTCTGTAGCCAACAAAAGAAGTCTGTGGGCAATGCTCGACAGAAGAGGTGACGAAGAAAAGTCAATAATTCCTTTCTAGTCCCATTCCCAGGATACCTTCCTTAAGTGCACGTTAAAGGAGAAACTTTAGATCACCCTTCCATAGTGGCTGCCCTGGAGAATCCTCTCCAAAATGTGCACAAGGGCTCAAGAACTCTTTTATGGCAATGTGTGCTTTTATCTTGTGTTCAGAAGCTGAAGCAGGCTTTAGGAATTAATCCATAATATAGGCAATAATAAAATAATAATTGCCATAAAAATTATTGAATTCTTCATTCCAGGGAATTATGACCTCTGGGTCCAGTACATAGAAGTAGAAATGGGAAGTGAAGAAATTTAATTTTTCCTTTTGATTTTTCTGTCCTTGATAAAAGTTATGGTTTCATGAAGGAATCATCAAATAATTATTTTTCTGAAGCATCCCCATTTTAAGTCTAATAATTAGTGTTTACTTGAAGCAAGCTTGCTGAAATACACCCAGTTACAGATGAAACATGGAAAAGCATGGGGAATACATTAACTTCCATGCTACTTTTTAAATTACCTCACATGGCATATCTACATAAAAAGAGAAAGGTACATTTATTAAATTTAGAATTCTATTATTGGCTGGCTGTATTTAGAGTAGGTTGACACCAAATATCCAGTGCCACAAATTCATCTTTAAGTAATTTTCAGGGAACACAACTAGTAAGCAATTGCTTCCACAGTTCTTTAGACGAGCCACCAAAATATTTGATATTAAATCCAACCCTACAAATAGCATTTCTTTAGGACAGTACATACATTTATAGAAGGTGTTTGACCTTGTTCTGTTTGACCTGGATTCCTACAACATAGTGTCTTTCAGCAAACTATGAAAATGTTAAAAAAATAGCATACCTGGGAGTCTCTTGCTTTGTCTTAATATTTAGCATTAACATGGGAATTTGGGTGCTGTTCCTTTAACAGGAATTTTATTCACTTCTACCTGGTGAAGCAAATCAATGAGTGTCAGTTAAAATTTAAACAATCATCAAAACAGCTGGGGGATGTTGTCAATGCCAGGGTAGTAAACTTGTTTTCTGCAGTTCAGGATGTGTCTAGATTGCCATCAATTAGATTATTTGTATAATGCAATCATTAGAAACTGAGGACAGCCTCCTCAAATACCATGAGAATTTATGGATTTCTCACCTCAGTTCTTTGTGTCTATTTTCATTCTCCATTTAAACATTTATTTTAAAGAAAGAAAATTAGGACAGAAGCATATTGAGGAAGCTTGGATAGGATGGTGATCCAGTGTTTTGTTACGGATTTTTTTGCATAGGTGCCTAATATCCCAATGTCTCTTTGGGGTAATTTGTAATTGACTACAGATGGTTGAGGTTTTAAAGTGCTTTTCTTGGTATAGGCTGATTTTATCAATGACAGCAACAGGTTTTTTATATTGACAATATTAGCAAAAATGTCAATTTGTTGTTAATGGCTTAGAAGCCTCCTGGCTTCCAAGCAGGTATTATTTCTTCTACAAGAGACACTTCTAAGGGGAGTACTTACACAAGAATATTTATCAATGTGAGTGAAAGTAGATGAAACAGATGTTCCAAATCAGTTGCTCTTTTTTGAATATGTATTCTAGAGTTTATTTAGATTTTATATTTAAAACAATATAATATAATATATTTATATTTATCTATCTCCAAGTCACCCAACTGTTGTTTTGCCTTTCTCTGCATTTTCAATGTCTTTTCAGTTTTATTTAACTGTTTTTGTGAAAGTAACCGGTAGTTCATCTGAAATGTAATGAACATTAACTCATTTTTATTATCCAACTTCTCAAAAGCAGTCATGAATTATTATTTAATGGACATTTACTTTTCTGCCAAATCTTACATTCATAAAAATGTTGAAGGAAGTTATTTTGTCTGCTTTAATGTTTATAGATAGAAAATTCTATAGTCACCAAGTCTTTTAAAAATATCTTTAGCAATGATTTCAACACATTTTATTGGGTTTTGCCAATTATATGATTTTGTATATTAGACATTTATTATTATTACTACCATTACACTTTCTTTTAGAGTTGTTTGCTTTATAGTATTTCAGTAATGTCTTTTTAGAGTGAAGTGTAAACATGAAAAGCTCACTCTACCACTTGAAAATACTTTAAAGGGATGTAATGCAAAGGGTGATTTTAGGGGAAGAGGTACTGCAGGCTGACCAGGTGTCCTCCACAGACCTTGGCAGGTCTCTGCCATCATGGAGTGCCTGTGGGCCTGCCTGTGGCATACCAGAGAGGTGTCTGCTGGTCTTGGCAGCTCACCTTCTTGTTAATCTGAAAAACATCACAGGGAGGGGACAAAATTGGGCATGTGGCCAGAGAAACATGATGAGCAACTAAACACACATTTTGGAACATGACCTGAACGAGACATCTAAAAGATGTCAGAGCCTAGAGAAGCTGCCCTGGGCATCTTTTATAGCCAGTAAAGAGGAAAAAAGGGATTTATGTTCTTCTAAAATAAGTTCCTATGATGTTACATGAAACATGCTTTAGTATATTATAAGTTATCTAGAAATCAAGTTATTGGGCAAATGATAAAAATAGCTGTAAAAACTTGCTGCTTTGCTGTAGATTGAGTGATGATGGTTCCATCCCTGAATGCTAAAGTTCCAACTAGTTTTCATTCCTCAGCAAAGTATATAAGTGATAGTGTTGGCTGGTTTTAATGTCTTATTATTATCCTTTCCAATCATCAGCTCAAGGAAGTCACATGAGGGGTGTGAAGTGTACTTCACTCTACACACTTTCTTCATGAAGAGTTTCAGTTCACTTCAAACCATCATTCTGTCTGCAAAATTTGTTAGATCAAGCCCTAAACATTATATTTAACCATTATTTTGAGATAATTCTTTTTTTATTTGAAAGAAAACTGAGTGCACCCCAAGCCCTGCATTTACTGTCATTACTGTTCAAAGGGCCTGTAAGGAAACAACTACCATGTGCAAGGTTTGATAGCACTTTTGCACTATCATGAACTATGGTGGAATAAGTTGCTGATGCTTCAAAAGATTGGTGCAGTAGCTAGTACCTCTTTTTAATCATGTCCAGTGCTTTATTTTCTTAGCAGTTTAGGGAAAAGTTTGCCAATTGCTATATACTCAATGTAACATACTGGATAAAAGAAAAAAAGGTAACATTTAATAGTGTTGAGGAAGATATGGAAGTAAGACTGGATAAAAGCCCCAAAATTATGTGATGTAGCTATAAGCAAATCCTCTAAGGACTGAATTTAGAAAAGGTACACTCATGTTTGCTAAGGAGGCAGATGTGCTTTAGAGAAATACAGCTTGGCTTAAAGTGGAGAAGAGATGAAGGATTTGCCTGTGGCTTGCAGGCCCAGCTCCTCAAGAGATGCTGGGCCACTGACAGAAGCAATGAGCACAAGCTCAGTGAGCACAGAAGCCTCACGCTGAACATCAGCAGTTTTTCACTGTGAGGGTGAGTGAGCATTGATGAGTGGTTTCCCAGGGAGGCTGAGTTTCCATCCTTGGAGATACTCAAAGCCGTCTGGCCCCCAGTCAGGGCAGCTGGCCCTGGTGACCTTGCCTCATGACCCAGGGACTCCTTCCTAGCTCACTCTTTCTCTGGTCCAGTGGTTCGTTCCCTCTTTTACAGACCCCACCCGAGAAGACTCTCGCCCGTAGGCGGCAGGTGTGTCCTGCCGGCCGGGAGTGGGGGCAGCGCTGACCAGCCCCACTCCCCGCCGGGGCCGCAGCTGCGTTCCCCGCTCCGTGCCGGGCCACGGGGCCGCCCCTTCTACGGCCTCCCCCCGCCTCCAGCATCCCTGCGAGCCCCGGCCGGCCCCGGCGCGCCCCTCCCGCCTGCTGCCGCGCTGGGGCCGCTCGCCAGCCCGGCGTGAACCGGGCGGGGAACAAAGTCTGCGGGCGGTGCCTGCGGGACGTCCCGCCGCTACCGGCCGGCGCCGTGCCCCAGTCCTGCCTCCGGCGCGCTCGGTATTTACAGCCGCCGCGGCCGGGCCGTCCCGCCCGCGAGTCTCGCACGACGGCGCCGTCCAGCTCCGCCCGCCCCGGAGCCCCGCGCCGCCGGCTGACTGCTCGCCCCGCTGGTAGGCGGCCCCGTGCCGGCTGCGGCGGCCCGCCCCGCCGAGAGCAGCGGCGGCGGCAGCGGGGCAGAGCGGGGCAGAGCCGGGCACCGCGGGGCAGCGCCGGGCACAGCGGGGCAGAGCCGGGCACAGCGGGGCAGAGCCGGGCACAGCGGGGCAGAGCCCAGCTCCGCGGCGCGCAGCCCGCCCAGCGCTCCCCGCCGCCCTCAGCCCCCGCCGCCAAGACGCCGCGCTTCTTGTACCGCGCCAAAGGCGGGTGCCGCTCGGCCAAGATGGGCCGGCAGACGGCGGCCGGCGGGCGCGCCATGCAGCGGTCGCAGAGCCGGAGCAGCCTCTCCGCCTCCTTCGAGGCACTGGCGGTCTACTTTCCCTGCATGAACTCCCTGGAGGAGGAGGACAGAGGTGAGGGGCCGGGGCATGGTGGCCGCAGGTGTGCGCGGGGACCGCGGGCGCTCCGGGCCACTCCGGGGACGGGCCGGGCTCGGCGGCGGCCGCCCGCCGGGAAGGGCCGGGGTTCGGCTGGGCGAGGAGCTGGATGGGGGACGCGAGTGATGGAGAGTGGCTTGGGCTGAGAGAGAGATTTGTAGCACAGTGCTTGTAGCTGGAGAGTGAGGTGGGATTTAACGGATGATGTTTATCGTCACATTGGGAATGAAGCTGCTAGCTGAAGTTTAGTTATGTTGGGGGGAGAAATAAAGGATAGAGGGTCTTTCCATTCTTTCCATTTTCTGCTCATTCATACGAAAAACAAACCGCACTTCCTCGCGGGTGCTTTTCTGACAATCTGCGGGCTTGTTCAGATACCCCTTGTCTGTTATTATAACAGAATTTGTATAGAACCAGAGTTGAGCAATTACATTCTGGCCCCAAGTACCCTTTTCTTAGAGGCAGCAGTGTGGGTGGAAGGCTAACAGGAGAAATGCAGTGCATTTTGTGTGTGGCCGTGGCCCCCAAAAAGACTTGCTATTTGGAATGTGCAAATGTACATTCTTAGTTATGCATGGCACCAAACTGTGTCCAGGATGGAACTTGTATTTCATGAGTTTGTTTTGAGTATACTGGTTTCATAAAGAAAGTAATCTGTTGTGTTTAAATATGTTTATGTATAGAATGAACCGATGGGATTTCCCTTTTTTTATCAGAACTAATTCAAGATTTTTAATTTCATTAAGATTAATGGAGCAAATTGCACCTTCAATAGATTTGAACACTATAAAACAGAGAAACCAATGTCCAGTGCTGCTGTGCAAACATGTTTCAGCTCTGTGTGTACACTATTCATGATCTATTTAAAATACCTGCATGTTCATTTATCACCTTCCACATTTCAGGCTGAGTTCAGTGGGTAATGTCTGTCTTTGTGTGTTTTATCTTCTCATGTGCGATGGTCTCTGATTTTTTTTTCTCCAAAGCACCTCTCGATTCTGATTGAATCCCAAGGCATGGTCCCTCACCTTTTCCCTGCTCTTACTCTGGGGCTGGCCAGCCTGCCACTTTCAGTGGAAGAGAAGTGGCTTCCCCCTGGGGCAAACTCTGCTGTCCTTCAGTACTCTCGTCTGCTCCCTGCCTTGAACAATGAAGTGAACTGCAAAATATTGCCAGTAGACTGCAGGGTAGGCTTCAGATGGCATTTTTAATACTATTGATGTGCTAATAAACACTATGGCTGAAAGCACACACCAAAAATATCATAAATTATCCTAAACTAAATGTGTAGGTATTCTTTGAAGATTATTTTTCTTTATCATTCCTGAAGCTTTTTCTTTTCAGTCCTGATTTTTAGATACAATAATTGCATTAATCCTGTGTGAAATCAGAGTATTGATTTGTTTTGTTCTACTTGGTTTTCTTTACTTCTCTAGGAAGCATTTAATTTATTCCTTGGTGGAATCTGTGTTTGCTTAAAACTGTTCACTGGTTCAAAGAAATATGAAGTGCATGAAAGTCAGTAGAGAAATATCTGTAAATTTAAGGATAATTGTAATGATTTATTTATTTTGTGCTGGCAAATTATTCAAAGAGAAGTGTTAAAAGATTGTATAATGATGAACATGTCACATATTGCGTTGATTTGTGTTATCAGATCCCATTTAGATCTGATAACTAGCCTACATCACACTTGAAAATGCATTTCATTAATTCCCATGAAAAAAAATAGAAATGGAACTGCTATGCAGTTTTATGGATTTGAGTTTCTTCTACCTCAGTTTAGACATACCAGGTTACAGAGGGAATGGCAGGCATGACAGCAAAGATCATTTCCCAAGTGTTCTCGGTGGGATTAGAAAGAAAAAACTGTGATGTGTTCTCTGGATGGCAAACACCTCTGCACTCAAATTGCAATTTGTTGTCTTATGAGTGTTTATACAATTATATTAATGAAATGTAATTAAAGTGGTTGTGGTACATACTCCTATGTTCACATACAAATGTTCTTTTACAGTTTCATCTGAAAAAGGTGTCAAACCCACTTCATAAGTTAACTGTCCTAGTGATGTAGTTATTTCTACATGTGATGTAGTTATTTCTGCAAAAAAAAAAGATAACTTGTTACAAGGGTGCTTTTCTTTTTCTTCTTTTTTTTTTTTTTACATTTCACACTCAGTCATATTTTTAATACAAATAGAAAAATCTAGAAAATAACTGTTGAGGCATTTATTTGAGATACTCTCTTGAAGACTTTTTTTATTAACTGCTGAAGTAGATACACTGGTCCAGAGGTGTATCTTTTGGTATGAAAGAATATGAGTACTGTCAGGTTCAGAAGTAATTTATTAGCAAGTAACTCAATACAATAAATTAATAATTTTTGTAGCTATTTTTGTACCTGATGATTAAGAAGATCCCTTTACGTGTTGGCTGATTAAAGGAGGAGATCTCTTAAGCCCTGGCATCCAAGCTGTGATGTACGGAAGAAGTGGGCTGTGGAAAGGCTGCTGTTTGTTGTTTTTGGTAGCCATGAATTTGAATCACAGAATCATCAAGGTTGGAAGAGGCCTTCAAGAACATGCGGTCCAGCTGCCCACCCAGCACTGTCACTGCAACCCCTACACCCCATCACCCAGAGCCAGATCCAGACACCTCTTGAACACCTCCAGGGGTGGTGACTCCACCATCTCCCTGGGAAACCCATTCCAATGCCTGACCACCCTAACAGTGAATTTTTGTTTCTAATATCTAATCTGAATCTCCCCTGTCTCAGTTTAAGGCCATTTTCTCTCATCCTCTCACTGCAGGCATGGCAGAAGAGACTGAAGCTCACCTCACTACAACCTCCTGTCAGGTGCTTGTAGAGAGTGATGAGGTCCCCCTGAGTCTCCTCCAGGCTAAACAAGCCCAGCTCCCTCAGCTATTTCTCATAAGATCTGGTTTTTAGAGCATTGTTGCCTTTCTCTGGACACCCTCCAGCATCTCAGTGTCCTTGGAGGACCGGAAAATGAACACAGCACTCGAAGTGTGGCCTCACCAATGCAGAGTACAGGGGAATTTGTCATGGCTAGGCTTAAACTTGCCCTGGTTGGCCTGGTTTGCAGTACAGGGAGCTGCTATTTAAGAAATGCTATTTAAAATAGCATTTCTTACCTGCTGATCAGTTGAGATGAATCCTTCAAGTTTATGCACATTCATTATTTAGGAGTTTATTATTCTTAACCATATCTAGTAAAAGGTTTTAGCAAAAAATTCCTTGTATTATCCATTTCTTCCTGGCATTTCTGCATGTATACACACAGGATTGACATGGTGCCAGAAATTTATGTTGTCAAAGTATCAAGGATTTTAAAGAGATGTCTTTTGCATTTTATTTTATTAGATTCACTAATGATAAAATGTGTGGCCTGCATACTGAAGTGAGAATTGGTGTCAAATACCACTTAGAACAGACTTGGAATTACATGGAAATGCAATTTATTACATGGAAATTGTTGAAGAGGTATGGGGACAGAGTACCAATCAGTATCTGTATGAATGCTCTTGAGGCATTCATATTTTTTCTGAAATCTTGGCTTTGTTGAAGTTAAAGAAATTTTGTGACTGTCAAACGATAAGAGAATTTCCACTATAAATATATGTGGCATCGTTTTAGATGTCTGTGTAGTCATGGTGCAAAGTCTCATGCACGTGCTACATTTACAAGTAGTGCATGAGTGCACTAAACTTTCCTGTGAACAACTGAGCGAATGAATTCTTATGTACAAGAGGCTTACTGGAGAAGAAGTAGAGTTATCCAACGTGCAGAGAAAAGAAGAGAGGCTCAGGTCACATGATGTGATCACTAGAAAGCCTATGTCTGTTTTTGTGAGTGGGACTGGTAACTCGGTGCTTCCTCAAATTACACTGTGTATTGTTTACTGTAATAAATTTTCACTATGATTTCCTTTTTATACTTCACTTCTGATTTGCATTTACACTGAGGTGTTGTAATAAACAGTTAAATAGCACATTGCCAGGAGTGCAGCTGTGGAGCTGCTGGTTATGGCAAGGTCTGTATGCAGAACAATGCCCACCAAAAGGGAGTATATTTCAATTTAATATCTTCCTTTGCTGAAGTTTTTGGGTGGTAGTGAAGCTATGAGATTGAAGGGGAAAGCCAAATGCTTTGCAGGTGCTGAAGACAATTCAAGAGATAATTTATGATAATTTAAGACATAAATTAATTCAGAAAGAACTGGAAAGCATCTTGGTTTCCCAGTATGTTAGAAAAACAAAAGGCAATTAAAAAGAAAGCCAGAGAATGTTCTTCAGTCCAAGACAATCATGCCAAAAATAGCAAAAGTTAGTTGCGTTAGTTGCGTTAGCTGAGAGAAGTTACGTTTCAGTTTTGCATATTGATGTCTACTGAAAGAAGTATCTGAGTGTGGCTGCAGGAGTTCAGTAGGAATAGAAGCACATTTTACTCTCCTGTCATCGGGCTGATAATTATCTGGGAAACTTGCTGGAGGGGTTGTTGGATCCCACATAGGTGTCAGCAGGAGTGCTGCCCCTGAGTGAAGACTCAGGACTTTATTTAAAGGTACACAGAGCTGCTCAGTTGGGCACTGGTAATGGCTTCAGTGGCATTTCTCACTGATTAATCACTGCACATTGGTACAGCTGGAATAAAACTCAGCAGTTCCTGGATTCTGTTCCTGTGGTTAGACCGCCAGATCACAGTGTCCCTCTGGAGGTCCCAGTAGACAATAACAAGCAGACAATAATTTGACCAGAAATAGAAAATGGGGGAAGTAGTAACAATAAATTCATTAGCACAGTAATTACTAAAGTGAAGAGAATTCTGCAGATTAAGTAGTTATCCTTTAAAATTACCATCTTAAAAAGAATAAAGTAATATAGGAGTATCAGGCTATGAAGAAAACGAAAATAACTACATCATCTTGGGGGAATTGGCCTACATTTTAGCCTTGGTGGTAAAGATGACCTTGTTTATGTGGAATGTTCATAGGCAGAGCCAAGGAAGGATATGAAAGAAGGGTATAATGCCCTGTGACAGGTTATCCTGTAAGAGATGAACCTTTAAAGATCTTGCCTCGATTGATGCTAACACACCAGAGATCGTTTGCTGCACGTTGCATGCAATGGTGGGGTCACTCATCTTGGAGATAAAAAGCACTCTGAATATGCAATAATTATTGTTCCGTAAGAATCTGCATGACATTTAATTTTATAGTTAATTATTTTTTCTGTTTGCTGTTAAGGCACAGTTCAGGGGCTGTCTTGGGTCAGCCTTTCCATCATGGTGGTCGGTCTGTCCCATTTCTGCAGCTCCATGGGCTGAGTTCAAGGGTGTAGGCAGTATAGCAGGCATTTCAAGCAAGTCACAAGTGTTTTTACCAGTTATACTCAGGTACTGTACTAATGAAGTGGCTGTAGATGCCAAAATTGATAAGACCTTTAAAAAAATAAGCATAGAAAAAACTATACTGTTGCTGGCAAAGCAAAGAGCGTGACAAAAAAATCGTATGTGTTCTGGAAAACTAAGGGAAAAGTGGAAGAAACTGCAGAAAGATTGGCATTCAAAGCACAACATACTTCAAACTGAGTTAGAAATGCCCAGTAGATTTTTAAAGCTGTATTTCTCTAACAGTTGTGTTTCTCTTCTGTGCTGCTGGTTACACTGCAGGCCTGTACCTGAATAGCTGACAGATAACTCAGATGGGGCTGTAGCAGCAGCAGTGGAGCTACAGTGTATGATAGGTTGCATCTCTGGTGGTACCTACATAAATGTGTAAAAACCCATCTCCTATCTATGTGCTGTAATTTTCATTTTTCAATGTCAAAGTCAAGAATGTGGTCAGAAGAACAATGCAATGTGTTGTCATTGTTTCAGTTTGGAGAGGTAAATGTTTAAGAGCAGTAGTTTGAAAATAGGTCATTTCAGTGTGAAATTTGCTCCCTTTTTTGTGAACTGTGGTTATTTAAATAATGGTATTTGCATAGGATCATTATTCATCTTAGACAAAGAAATGGAGGAAGAGCTGTTTCTAATTTGTGTAATCTCAGTAGCCATCCAAGTTCTTGGCACCATCTACCTCATTAAGCCTTAATAGAGGGTGTTGAATTGTTTCAACACATTTGCTACATCATTCAAAAATGCTGCCCAGATCTGTCTGATAGTGTATGCAATGACCCTTGCTACAATAAATATATTAGAGGTTGAGATAAAGAATAGTGTTACTGCCATTATTCCAAATTTAGAAAGTATCTCTCACTTCATATAATGCAAAAAAAAAAAAAAAAAGCAATTCTAAGCTCCTCAATAAATGTACTCTTTGCTGCTTAAGCATTTTTAATCTGCTTTTGACACTGCATGAAATAATAGTTATTAAAAAATATATAAGAATGGTATACATCCAGAAAATTGAGTGTCCATGTAAACATAAAAATCATTTACCTCTTAAAACTGCAGAAATGGTTTCTATTTACTTTGGATGATCATCCTTTGTCATTGGCAAAATCAGAGACTGGATGTAAAGAGTTCCTGTGGTGAAGATGTACACCTATCTAGTTCTACATCTATATTCCTTATATAAATTGTATACAAAATTAGAATGTAATTCCACAAAATTACTTTCTCTGTTTTTCAGGATTTTAATAGATTGGGGATGAGACTGATTTTCCACTGCTTTGCACTTTTTGTAGTTACATTATATATATATATATATAAAATGTATATGTATATATATGTAATGTATGTATATGTGTATATATATATATGTATATATATAGATTGTTGTACAGGATGTACAAAGTGGATATAGAATGCTACCATTCTGACACACGCACAAAATATGTACAAATGATTATAGACCTATTACATTTGAATGATAAGAACATTTATCTGTGTGGAGATCATAACTGGTCTAAATGAGGGCTCTTGAGAATCTGTTCATTCAGGTCACTTGTCGCATGGTAGATACAGCTGTGGGCTACAAAGACATGTGCTTTTTGTTGTCTTATCTCTGTGTTCAGGTTTGCAGCAGGTAAATGGCTTTTGGCAGGTAAATCCTCAGACCACACCTAGAAAACTGAGGGCCTTATCAGTAACAGAGTGGTGCTGGAAGGGCCTGAGTGTCTGTGTGTAGTTCTATTCTTGATCTGCATCTCACTGTCAAGATCTGTAATCAGCACCTGAAAAACAAAGATCCAGCCAGACCTGCATAGCGTGTTTGCTGTTGTATAACCAGAGTCAGATAACCAAAAGAGAAGTGGGAATTACATCAGCACTAACTGTTCTCTTCCTTACAGCTGTGGTTAATTAGTTTTAATTCCCTGGGACAGCCTCTCTTATCAGGGGTAAATTCTTTGTCAAGGGAGTGGCCAAGCATCAGACCTCTGTGCTGTATGTACTGTATATATATACAATGATTCTGATGCTGTATATACTTTCTTGGGATTACCAGGAGTGTTACTTAGCACTGGTACTTGAAAACAAACCATTGGGTGTTCAAGATGGTTATTCATGCTTTTTATGTGTAGCATATGATTCTGAATAATAATGCTGGGGTTAGTAAAGTTTTATGAACATTAAGTACTTATTGTACTTAATGCATGCAGGAAAACAGCTCTTTGTTTACAGTTCAGTCCTGTAAAAATATTTCAAAAACCTTTTTGGGAACATAAAACCATGAGTTGAAGATCCTAAAGTGATGGGTGCCACGCACAAAACCAGTTTCTCTTTTCTGATGCTCTTAACAATTCTGAAGGATCAGTTAAGACTGGAGAATGGGCATCAGAGCAACAGTGAAATTACAGTGGCAGATGTAATTAAGATGTCGGAGAGAATAAAGAGCAGATGCTTGCCTTAAACCAGAGCATTGCTGAGAAGCCACGTGGCAAACTGACTTCACATCACATGGCCACACCAAGGCACAGAGTTGGCTGAACATATGGACCAGCCTTGCCATGGCAGGGAAGCAGAATGCAGGCAAAGGATGCTGCAGTCTGGCCAGGAACAAATGAGATTCATGATGCCTCTTGGGTCGGTCCTGTAGGAAATTCATCAAGAATGGCATGCCAAGTCTTCTATACCAGCCTTTGACCAGAAGTGCAAGCAACAGTTTTGCAGTTGATTATTGTTGATTATTTAATTCAGTTCTATCTTTTACATTTTCTTAGGTGCTGTCTTGATTAACCATGCCTCCATTATGGCCAGAGGAAGAAAAAAAAAGAGTAGGACAAGAGTGAAAAAGTGTTTCTTGACCAAAAATGAAAAACTAATGAGGCCTCCTAAGAAATCTAAAAATGCATGGGGCAGACTGACACTCACAGCCCAGACTCTCACACCTTCCAAACCTGGCTGCTCCCATACTGAAGTGCTTTCTTGCTGAAGGCAGCTCTGCTTTGGGCATATCAGTGCAGGCCATTCCTGTCCCAGTCACAATTTATCAATATTTTACATTCAGATACTCATGGAAGTAGGAACTAGAATGCAGATCTTCCTTTCTTCCTTACAAGTAAGAGAAAGCCCCGATAACAGTTTCCCCTGGCTCTGAAATGCTCTTTGGGTTTCAGAAATGCTGACAGCATGCACTGTGAAAATATCCATTGGAAGGACTATAACCCAAAATTTCATTAACTGATTGTTAGCACTGGCCTAAGAGAATCAGTGAAATGAGCTCAAACTCAAGTGGCAATGGAATCCGTGTTGTCCAAATCCTGCTTAAATTAATAGATTCTAAACTGTGTCTTCTGCTTGGGGTCTGTGGGTAACACAGAGAAAAAAAATAACTTGGCTGTGCTTCCTAGAGCTTCACCAAGAGCTAAATGCCTTCTTCAGTGCAAACAAAACTTGGGCCACTCCAGAAACAGAGCTGTGCAGCTGCAAGGGAATTTGAGACCTACCCTGTCTGCCTTTTCTTGGGACATAACTGGTCCACATTTCCACTGGTTCACATTTTCTTAGACTATCTTTTATCTAGCCAGTTGTTAACATATCTGGAGCGGGTAACCAGGTTTGTAAATAATTTTAGTCTTAAAAAATGGGCTCTTAAAGGCAACTTATTCTCTTTGTGGATCTAACTCTTGAGTTGAGATGACAATGCTGAAGGAGTTTTTATGCAGCTTTTCTGATGAGGTGGGGAAAGCAGAGAAGAGCCACCTCAAGCACTTCAGTGTGTTTCTGAAGCCACAGCTGCTCTGTACCCCCTACAAGTCCTACCAAGAGATCACATACCAGCTGGGGACTGGCATAGCCAGCCTGCCTGTGCCTGTGCCTTGTCTTCTCATGGCTCTGTGCCTGCTGGGGAGCAGTTGTAGGAAGCTCCTGCCGAGAGCAAGCTGAGAGCTCTCACTCTCACCACCAGCAGCGGATTTCATCTGGCTGGATCCCAGATGATGGAAGGTAATCTGCTGCATTCACTGCAGCTTTTGACTTCTCGCTGTTGAAGATTGTATCAGTAGTTTTGCATCCCTAATTTGTAAGTGATTTGCACTCCAAGTTGTGGGAACAAATAATTCCGTGCATAACTTAGAAAATGTGGCCTGCAGAGTCTATTTGCAGCAACCATATTAGTTAAATTACCAGTGTGATTAACTGTAAGAATGAGTGTGCTTTCATAAATACCAGTGCAATTATTTGTGGTAATTTATTCCACTCCTTATGATATGGCTGCGAGAATCTGAGCTAGTGTTTTTCAGATAATATATTCCATATTTTGTTGGGGGACTTGAGAGAAATTTCTTTTTGCTAGGGCAATTAGCTTATACTAATTTGGAGAACATTTTCAATGTTATTTTTTAGAGTTTAGGAAATGATAAGTAAAATTATTTTGATTGTAAGTACTCAGCAACATAAAAACAAAGTACACTTCTAAGCTCTCACTTCCGTATCTTTTCATTTGTTAAGATTAAAACAGCATGCATAACATGAGTGGTATAGTATATATACTTTATAAAACCAACCCTCACTTTTGCAGTGACACCAGTTAGATAGTTATTTCTGAGTGAGTGGTACTCAAGTACCCAAGTTACTTGTGTAGCTAGAGGTTAGCATTGCCTTTGTTGGGTTCATTCAGCTGTATGCTTTGTCTTGATAAATATCTTTTCCAAAATTATCTGTCTTGAAGGAAAAAGAACAACTTTAAATCGTATTTTTTGTTTGTTCCTTTTGATTTGGGTCCAGTATGGAATGCAGCTACATGGGTAGTTGAATTAGCTCAAGAGAAGAGGTATCAGTTTCCAGGCAAGAATGAGGAAAACAGTTTGGCTTTAGTAGAGTGATATGATCTTCAGTCAGATTCTCTACCAGCTACAGCTTGGAAGTCTGGCACCAAAGGCTATTTCTTTAAGCTGAGCAGCTACTTTGTGGTTTCATTGCTGTTTGAAACCTTTTTAATTTTTTAATGCTGAATTTATGAAACATGAAGTATGGATGACAAAAACACTATCTTTGCTTTTAAATTGTTTGAGGAATTGTAGGATTATTTATTGATGAAAGGTCAGATCTTTCTCTTTGGAGACCTTTCAAGAGCACTGCCTGTTTCTATTGAAAATTAGGAAATAGTTATTCACATAACCTCCTTTCTTGTACTTATACAAAAGTTGGATATACTACACATCTAACTTTCATGCTGTATCAAAGTTGTATCTTTGTGTGCCTGTTGTCATATGAACCAGACCACTTATTTCAGTTAAAATGAATGTGGGAAAGTAAAACTGCTTTAAATTAAGGTTTAGAGGGATGCTGTAAACGCATGTGTCTCTATGAAGACTTGATTGGCAGTTGCATGAGTTCTGCCTTAATTTCTCAGTCAATTGATGTGCAATGGTTATGTTCATTTTTTTATTCTGTTCTTCTACAATGAAGGCATACAGACTTACAATTCTAGTTCAGAAAAAAAATCTGCCTTACAAATTAATAAAAGTTACTATACACTCCTTCACATATTACATAATCAAACATATATTTCTCTCAAACTCCCAAATCTTTGAAACATGTATGAAGATACTGAAGAATCATGCAAGATGGAGATGTTCTTTTGAATTTGCATTAAGGGCTTCATTTTGCAATAATGAATTGAGAATGACCATCATTCAATGAGGCTGAATGAAAATTAATGCTTACTCATCTAAAGAGTTCTTAGAACAGAGGAGTAATGTCCTGTGGGGCTTCAGAGTTGTATGCTTTTCACATGTTACTGTGATACAGTGTACCTTTTCTACAAAACTACAGCACGATATTTTCCTGGCAGTTTGTGGGAATATTTCTTTGAAATGAGTGCTTGTATTTTAGAACAGCTCTGGACCACTATTGGAAGTTAGATGCCAGCTTTCATTAGTTGAATATAAATAATAAACCAGCAGGCACTTGGAATGATACAACCCAAAAGAAATGAAATTCTTGATTTCTGACCTTCATTTTTGTATGTTGTAGTAGCCTGGTGCCTTTTTTATTTGCATTTCTTACATCAGGTAACATGATGTAAGATGATAGGCATTTTTAGAAGTAATTTTGATGCAATAAAATTTATTTTTTCACTCTCCTGTGTACTGAATTCATTTGTGTAGCTGAAATTCTAGAGGAAAATTTTTACTTCTGTTATTGTTACTATCTGTATGTACTGATTCAAAGTGATGGTCTTAAGGAATACATAGAAGACTTTTAATAAGCAATATTATTTGAACCACTCATGATACTGCTGTACAAATGTCTTCACTGCTGCTAAATATTGCAGAGTTATTAATCTTTCTTGACAAGGAGGCAGTGGTTTTCAAGGTATTTTTGGTGTCTAGTTCCCACATCACTACATTTCCCATATTCTTTATTGACCTAATATTCCTCCTGACCGAGGGGCCTGGGAGACTTCAACCCACACTGCAGCCTGTAGGACAGTGACAATGGAAATTGTGGTCTCTCTCCCATTCCCTGCCCAAGGGTGCAGATCCTCTTACTCTAAGCCAGTTCCTGTGCTCCCACATTCCCCCTGGGGTGTGATAGTCCTCATCCCAGGACAATCTCCTCCTTTTGCTCATTTCCTTTTTCAAATCCCTAATGCTTCACCATCCTCACAGGTCCAGAAGTTCTTCTGACCTCTAGAACATGACAAGGCAGAGAAGGTGTAAAGGGTAACATGCTACAAATAACTGCACAAGGAAGTTGAGTCCGTTGATGTCATAAGATATTGGATATTACTCGGCCCTCATTGTATCAGTATTTAAGAATTGTTATTATTGTAGTGTTTTAAACTTTTTTTCTCTTTTATAATATCAGTATATTACACAAAACTGTGCTGCACTCAGAGGTGCATAGAACAGATTAAAAGAAATAAGTATGCAGAATTCCTTGTCCCAGTGCAAGAAACAGCATTTAAAATCAGAAATTACATGGACCATTTGTCTTATTCATGAAAGAAAAACTGAGGCTTCATTCCTACTCATTTTATCCAGTTGAGGTCTTGATCAAAATTCCTACACTAAAATGCTATTATATTGTTTGAGTATTTTTTCCCTTGTCTAAGTAAAATTAAACTATGCAAATAGATAGAAAAAGATGTTATTCTTGAAGGTGATAAGGTTTCTTATTGTGCATATAAATACTGTATATTTTAAATATAAATTTAAATTTATCAGCTAATGAATGGAGAAGAAGGCATGAGAAGGCTTCTTGATTTTTAGTTTACTATCCTCACTTATGGATATCTGTAACTTGATTTAGGAGATAATGATCTGATTTAGAACATTTCTCTTCAGGTTTTGACATCATGGTAACAATTTAATTCCTAAGAGGGATTTATTCATCCAGGGAAAATATATTTTAAACATGCTAGACTGTGGATTGTTTAAATCTGATTACCTCCATGGGCAGACTTGTGTTGTCTGACCTTGGGAAGCACGTGGTGACAGAACTAAGATCCTGTAAAGATATTTATGATGCTGTTTTCCTGTTACTAAAAAACTGATGCATTTTAAATGGAAGCTTTGTTACAGGTCATTAATTTGTGGCTCTGACTGTCTGTACCACATGGTGCAGGGGTGTGCACAGCTGCCCAGCTGCGGCAGCACAGTGGCATGGGGGCTTCTCTTTTGTCTCCAACAGAAGCAGGGGGCAAGAAGCTGCGGAGCACCGTCCAGAGGAGCACGGAGACGGGGCTGGCCGTGGAGATGAGGAACTGGATGACTCGCCAGGCAAGCCGGGAGTCAACGGATGGGAGCATGAACAGCTACAGCTCTGAGGGAAAGTAAGCGGCATTTACACCTGTGGTTTCCTGACGTTTCTCCATGAAGCTGGGGGACGTTTCTCCATGAAACTGGTTGTTAGAGAGAAGCACAGTGAGTGTGTAGGTCCTGTTCAGTCAGAATTCCCTTCACAAGCCAGTGTCATTGATGGACTAAGCCTAAGTCTTCCCCTGTAACTGGAAAGAGTCTCCCAGTGTTGGTGCAGGAAGGAGGAGGATCATTTCTGCTGTGCCATGAGAAGGGCACGTCGGAGGGCAGATCATCATCATGACGTGTGTCAGGAGGGGAAGCAGGTGCAGTACACCAAGTAAAACACAGATATGGATAAGTTCTCTTCCAAAAACTCCTGGCATATGCCAGTGCTATGCAGAGCAAAGCATTTCCAGAGCATTTCCAGGTCACTGGGCTCAAGAGTTTTTCAAAGATTCTGCTACTTTTAACCTGAAGAAATTATCTGGGCAGCAGTACAAGTCTGTAATGTATCATGGTTATCATAGCATCATAAAAACCCAAGTTAAAGCTTCCAAGTGATGTATCTGAGACATTGCCTAGAGAAGTCTTATTGAAGGTTGATTTATTAGTGGTGTTCCCAGCACTGGACAATCCATCTGTGCTGCACAATATATATTGTGTTTCCAATTGTTGCACTATATGCATTTGAAATGGACATTTCTTAATGATAGGTCATTACAAATTTCATTAGTTCTTGTTGCTCTGTAATGGGTAACAGATAATTTATGGCAAGCATTTTAATTTTAAGTTACTTTGGTCATTTGCCACAAGGGATTTCAGTTCTATTATTGAATAGACGTCATTCTCAAAGACATTTTCTACAAAATATTTTGAATGAATGGCGATTTTGAAAATAGCAACCAGTATTTGGTCTAATGTCTTCCTTTCACTGCATACATTTGATATTTAACCATTGAATTCTCAGTAACTGAGAAGTGTGAGCAATGTAACCTTCATGTAACTAAATCACTGGTAAGGGTGTGTGTTAGTATCTTAATGAACTGGTCTCATATCAGCACTAATTAACAATGGTCTTTAATGCATTAGAAAAGGAGAACATTATGGAAGAATAAAAATTTGGAAATTATTGAGGGGAGTGCTTTCTTTACCTGTTTGTTTATATGCTGGAGGCTAAATTACTGCTTGTTGAACACTGTGGGATTTCAAAAATTACAGTAATTGTTTTGTAAGTTCCTTACAGTAGTACCAAACCCACAAACATTAAGTGCAAAACATCTAGAAAACAAAAAACAAACCCAAGCCAAAACAAAACAAAAAACCAAACAAATAAATAAAACCACAAACTAACAAAGGGCAAATTTAAGTGTATTTTTGTTTGGTTTCTTTTTCAATATTATATCTAGTTTGATCTTCCCTGGTGTGAGGTTGGCTGCAGACAGCCAGTTCAGTGATTTTCTGGATGGACTTGGTCCTGCCCAGCTTGTAGGACGACAAACATTGGCAACGCCATCAATGGGTAAGTGTTTATGCCTTCTAGATAGTATCTATTCTATTTGGTCAGGTAATTAGAACATAAAATTTATCTAGAGTCCCTTTAAAATATGGATTTCTCTTGTGGTTTTGAACAACTCAGTTAAGACCAAAGTTCTAACCTCAGCCAAAGTTGAATGTAATCGTGGATGCTTATGAAGGCATGCAAAAGTAGAAAGTTGCTTTGAAAAGGTCAGCCTTTTACCTCTTCTTCAGTTTTCCATCTTTAAAATGGGGCTAATGACACCAAACTTTTCTCTGAATCACTTGGATAATATTGTATAAAAATTGGTAATTTAGGTGCAAAATGTTTGTTACTATTGTGTTTAGAGGCTTGTATATTCACAAGTTATCTTTTAATAATTTGTCTTTAACTACAGGGATGGTGAAGAGATTTCAAGCAGTTTTACAGAGCTGCTTTGTATTAATTCCCTTGCTGCCTTTTTTTTTAATATGAAACTCTTAGGAAATAGAAATTAATTTGAAATTATAGAGGCATGGAAGATGGGAGAGAAGGTGTTATTGAAGAGGTTTTAAATTGTTTACTAACATAAACAGCAGTGAAGAGGATAAACATTAAATTACATAGTAGTGTTAAAATCCAGATCATACTTATTGATGGAAAACAGGTGATAAAAGTCACCACATATTCATCCTAGAAATTTTTTCAACATTTCATGTATTAAAGTAGTTCTGAATTACAATGCTGGGATTTCTTTTTGTTATCTAGGAGATATTCAGGTGGGAATGGTGGATAAGAAAGGACAACTGGAAGTAGAAATAATCCGAGCCCGTGGCCTTGTTGTAAAACCAGGTTCAAAGACACTGCCAGGTAAGGAAGAAAAACCTTAGTAACAATCTTAGCACAGGGCCAGGGCTTGGACTTGATGATCCTAATGGGTCCCTTTCAATTCAGTATATTCTATGATTCTGAGAATGGCATTCTACCAAAAAGGTCTGTGGCTTTTCTGTTCAGCTTTGCCAGCTCTTAACAAGTTCAAGTCCCAGTAAGTTATAATGTTGTGTACTGAAATTCATACTGTATTGAAATCAGAAATCAGCCCTAATTCAGGAGGAAATTAAAAATCAGGCTGCCAGAAGACCTCAAAGTATTTTTGGTAATAGCAAAGGCATCCTTAGTTATGGGGTAGGAAGAAAAGTATATACTGAAGATTTTATATAGGAGTCTCAGGAATGAAGAGGGAATTAAGAGATGTGGAATAGGTATCTACTCAAAAAGTAGACCAATATTTGATACTTACTCCTTATTTTATAATCTGATGTCCTGTAACACTATGTAAAAAGGACAATATAATGATATTTTTAGCAAGCTCTTCTGCCAAAATAGAAATTGTGTCAGAGTCCTTTCTTCACTGATTTTCACCTTGTAGATAATTTTAAATTATTAACAATTTGGAGCATTGATCCAGATTTCACCAAAGTCATTGCAAGTCTTGCATTTACTTAATAGGCCTATTTTGCATATTGTATAGTATAGGGATGCTATATATAGGAATACTTGATTTGTTCAGGTCAAAATCTGAATTGTTTCATGGTAAAAGAGACATACAAAAAGAAGTCAAGAAAAAAATACACCCAAAGAGAACAGTAAAGAAAATGCATGGATGCTTTTTATGGGAATAATTGTTAATATTGCTTGTGGATATTTCTTCTTGTAAGTTATATATCCTTTAAAAGCAAATTTTTATATGGTGATAGAAAGTGTGTGTGTTACACAAAAAAACCTGGACTTCTTCTTTACCTACTGTTCTCTATTTTATTCTTCTAAGCACCATATGTAAAGGTGTATCTATTAGAAAATGGAGTCTGCATAGCCAAAAAGAAAACAAAGGTAGCAAGAAAAACGCTGGAACCACTTTATCAGCAACTTCTATCGTTTGAAGAAAGTCCCCAAGGGAAAGTTTTACAGGTAATTTGCATAAATATTCCTCTGAACCTGAAAATGTCACCTGTACAGTTTTCACTGAATGAGTTTCAAACTTCTTTCAGGTTTCATTTGGCAGTAAATGCTCATATTTTATATACTTGCTGAGCAGATAAACACAACAGTAATAGCTATTTATGCCAGTAGAAACTGAGTATGCAAGTAGAAGGGAGCAAAAGTGAGTTATAGATTATTTTGCTTCTGCTGTATGAATGGGCTCCTCTCACTGGGCTTTCCCTGGTATCGTGGATAACTGTTGTTTGTGCCCAGATCATTGCTGTCACTGCATCATGATTAGGATACACAGAACTAAACTATGGCAGCAGTTGAATATTTCATTCCTTACTGTAATTAAACAACCAGACATTTTTGACAAATCAGATTAAAGATTTTGACATTTTCACTAATTTTTTTCTATTTTCTTGTGTTTCTTTACCTAACAGATAATTGTTTGGGGAGACTATGGACGTATGGATCACAAATCCTTTATGGGAGTGGCACAGATACTTTTAGATGAACTGGACCTGTCCAACATGGTGATTGGGTGGTTCAAACTTTTCCCTCCTTCTTCCCTAGTAGACCCAACCTTAGCTCCTCTCACTAGAAGAGCTTCCCAATCATCTCTTGAAAGTTCAACAGGACCTTCGTATGCTCGCTCATAGCAGCTGTGAAACTGTTGTCATAGCAACCAGCGTTACAAAAAAATAAAATTACAGGTCGCAAACCCTGGTAACACTGCATGCTTAATGTTGTGTCTTCTGAGCCTGTTTCTAGGGCTGCAACGCGATCCTGTGTTCTCAAGGAAGTTGCACACATTGTGCCCTATGGAAGGCCCTCAGGTGATGGACTGAAATCATGAAGAACTGATAGGTTTGGAGTTCAGGGACTCAGTTTTGGTCCAATCTGAAGCCATGGACTAAACTAAAAAAAGTCAATCTGTTTCATGCAACAAAAGTCCTTTTCAATGGCATATCTGTTTTGTTGCTCCCTTTTCTTTATTTATCTGCCCTCCCCTCCTAAAGTTTGGTTATGCCACAGAAACGGAGTTACCCTCCCATGGAGCCACGTTACAAGTCAGTGGATTAGCAGACATTGGAAGAAAAGAAGAATCTAAGGATGATGGAAAAGTCAACTGGCACTTGCAGCAGTTGCTTGAGATCTGAAAACTCTTCATATTGAAAAGGTTCAAGACTTAAAGTGGTGGGCTTCATACCTCCAGCTGTCCACACGGTGAAACCCCAGACATGATGGACTCTCTGAAAAATAAAGTTCTGTGGATATACTGTACTGTATGAAATTAAGAAACTTTTTTGCATGGACACAGATTTAGCTGAACACTTAAATTATTTTCTTGGGGCTGCAACTTGCAAAAAAAAAAAAAAAAGAATAAATCAGCCATTTTCAACAGTTTATATTATTTTTAAAGATAAATTTCACTAGTGCATGGTTTTAAAGGGAAGAGAATGCAACAGGGTGATACAAAGACATACCACGTTTATCATTCTTTAAACCAGTCATGGTCTGTGTTTTTGCAGACTTATATTAAAAATAAAAAAATAATTTCTAGCAAATATTTAAAATTCTGTTTATGTGACAAGAAATAAGTGTAATATATTAAATTTATTTAAATGTAAAAGGTACAAGCCTTGTAAAGTTCAACATAATGTGCAAATTGTACACTTCTTTTACCTCCTTCTTTCTCTATCTCTCCTCCCAGTCTCCCTTCTTCCTTTTGCTCTTTTCCCCCTCTACCTCCCAGGATGATCAGCATATTCTAAAATGGCTACCTTTTGACTTATTACTGTCTTATGCCCCATATTTGGTTCAGGGTTGCAGATTGTTCTGCATTTCTGAATTATTTGAGAAAAATATTGTTTGAGAGCTTACTTTTTTTCAAGCATGTTGAAAAGGATTTTGCAACATGGCTTGGGAGTACATTAATGTAATTCAGCATGTATTTGATAAAGAAGATATTTGAACTTTTGCAATTTATTGTACAGTGCATGGTAACTTATTTTCATTTTTTCTCACCTTCAAATTGAATTCTACAGCAAAATACTGGAATCATGTGGCCATTGTAAGATGTCTTCAATAAATTTGTGTTCAGCACCAGCATCTTTCATTCAAAGACTGAACTATTATTTCTTGAAGGTTTTTGGAAAGAGGAAAAATTAAGTACCTGATTGATTTTTAGGAAACGAATTTAAGCACTTTTATTTGCACTAAACCAAATTGATTGCTACATTTTTGAAATAACAGAAGCAACAAAGCTTACAAATCCATACAGTTCTTCTGCTGTAAAGTTCAATTTTCATAAATTACATTTGCATTGCAAAAGACATAATTAGATAATATCAGTCTGGAAAGTATCAGTCTTTGGTTGGTAAAATAGCCTTAAAGAAAACTTCTCAGTACCACTCTGTCAGCTATTTGACACCATTGCCAGAACCTCGCTGTAGGTAATGGATCTTCAGAACCCTGGGTTTTGTAGCAGACAGTAACTACCATTGGGTGGTGCTGCAAGTTCAAGCTTTTCATTAAGTTTTATTATTTAAAGGGAATGTAACTGGCTAACGTTTAATAACAAAATATCCTTTTCTTTTTTTCTTTTTCCTGGGTCTTTGTATGCCTTTAATACCTACTTAAGGTTTAATATTGAAATCTTGCAATAATTTTTGAAGTATGTTACATTTACCTTTATGGCCACACAGAATTATTCTGATTTTATTTGAAAATCTGTTGAAGTTTCCCATTTACAAATTGTATATGCCTCATAAGAGGGAAAAGGTAATAACAGTATCACTTATAATGCCTTTTACTTTGTGCAATATCATAGAAAATGAGATTGTGTCTTGTCTGCAGAGTTTATATAATGGATTATTGTTAAGTTAATAGACAGACTGGTAAAATTGTATTTATTGAAATAATTTAGACACCTGTCTACCAGCAGCAAATAAATACTACTAACATGCAGTCTACAATATCCCCTAGGATATTAAACAGAAATACATAACCATTTTCCTGACACTGTGAGATGTGCTCACACATTCTTGTATGCATAGTCCTCTATAAATTATTTCAAATTTTAAAATCAAGGACATGACGCATGGAAGGTTTGTACATAATTGTCATTATGCAGTATTTATTTTAAAAAAATTAATGTATTTTTTTTAATTTTCACACGTCTGCAATTCTACTTATGGTTTAGTCATGTAAATAGTACTATTCCAGTGATCACTGCTGTCTTGTAAATAGTACGTTTTAAAAAGTTAAAAGGAATTACAGTTGGGGAAAAAAAAGGGCAGATTAGGCCTGTAATGAACACCAACTAATGTAAATCAAACTCATTCTGGTGATGGTATTTAACACTTTAAATAAAACATTTTCTTTACAGAATTTGTGTGCAGAATTTTGTTGCTTTTCTCTAAGGTGGTCAGCAGCATCCTTCCACACCCTTCGGTGGAGCTGGTGCAAGCGGCTCACGCAGCTGGAGAGCAAGCTGGAGAACACTGTGCTTTTCTTCTGCCACAGGGCTGCAGGTGAAATGCCGTGTCAAGGTGCCCCTGTCACTGCCAGGCTCAGGAGCAGTGGGAGCCAGCTGTGCCTGTCACCAGCCAGGCCCTGGGCTCTGTGCTCTGGCCACCCTCGGGCTCCCACGTGCCCAGTGCACGGCTCCCAGGATGGAGCTGGCTCCAAGCTGCCGGCTCTGGCTGCCAGGACAGGCTCCTGGCTGCCAGGACAGGCTCCAGCTCTGATATAACCAGTGCACTAAATCTGCTGAGATCATGAGGAGGTGCCCTCAGCTGCTGTGGAGTGGCTGCACCATCCAGTCAGACTTCCACCCTATCCCTAGGTACCACCTAATGTTAGCTGCCTTTTTTCTTCATGAGCAGGGTACAAATGAGGACAGAATGCCCACCTGACAGTGGTGCCTGCAAGGGCTCATGCAGCCTCTGCAGAAGGGAGCAGGGGTTCAACAACTCTACAGAGATGAGAGGGGTGGGTGGAGATGGGAGAATAGAGGATTTATCTCTCCCTGACCCTTCAGAGACAGCATCAGCACAGGCAGTGGTGACTAGGCAAAACTTAAGCACTTATGACTTGGAAATTTACTGAAGAGTGGCTGGCAGTTTGCACAGCAAAGTGTGTGTATTTATTTCTAGATATGAGGTGAAAGAAAAGCACTGCAGTACTGTCATGAGACAAAACCTCCAAAAAAGCAAGCAAATGTATTTTGGGCCGAGAGCAGTTGTGGGAACTGTGAAGACAGAAACTCCATTTGTTGCATGGCATCTGCAAGTGGGTTGCTGGAGGAGCAGACCCAGGTTTCTGGTGTGTTAAACCACTAATACCCCTGCAGGTCCCTCTTCTGCTGATGCTGACATTGCTGTTGCATGTCAGGCAAGTCTCTGGGTAGGAACTGGACTATGGGGGCAGGTGAGGCTGCCCCGTGCCCTGGAGCACATCACTTCCAGCCCTGTGGCGGGGTGGCAGCAAAACACCTCCTCCCACAGCTGAGCATGAGACTGTGTCTGTCTTTGGCACTTGTTAGAAATGTACTCCATTACTCTCAGTGAATCCTTGAAAAGGCCCTTTGTACAGACCAAGAAAGCTACAACATGTACTTTTCTAAAGGGTCCTATTCTCTGAGACAATTTTCTCAAGATTGCTTCCTGTTTCCCTTCTCCAATTTCTTCTTGTCTATGTCCACTTAATTTCAAAACAAAACTAGATCATTTTAATATTAACAGTACCACTTTACTCATGACTACTCAACATTGGCTCAGATGGCTGATTCATCTGGTTATGCTGAGAAGAGTTTGTGCCTGTAAAAAATGCAGTAAAACACCATGGTGCCCTAACTGTGGGGCTTTCTACTTCCATGCCTTTACTTCAGTTTTAGAAGGTTTAAGTAGCATGATGGCATAGCAGTGGTATATCAGGCACCATGTTGAGAGTGAGCATGGGGCCAGTGTCTCCTAACCAGCACACCATTGCATTCTCGCAGTTTCCCACTACTATCAAATATCTGTTCACAGCTGTATAATACTTAAAATGTTATAGTTTTTTATATAGAGATTTAATATGGCATAAAAGATAACAAAGCAATAGATTTCATAGCTTCCTCACAAAGTTAGATAATACTGTGTGGGAGTCTAGAACAGTCTGTACTTCTTCCCTTGGCACATTTCTGTGCGATTCTCACCTCTCTGATACCCAAGCAGCAAAGAGCAGACACCACAGCTGTAGATATCACAATCAGCTTCCAGTTGTGACTATCCTCTCTGTCCCTTCCTTGGTAAGTATTTACAGCAATGCTTCACCAGGAGCAAGCAGCAATGCAAGAAAGAAGATACATGTGCCCAGCAAAGATTGGTTCACCTTCAAAGGACAGGTTTATGGGACCTAGCTTAGCTGGCTAGAAAAAAATTACAGCTATCTGCTACTAATACCAAAGATAAATTAACTTCTGGCACTATTTTCTTAATACCTGCCTATTTTTGATAT
Source organism: Agelaius phoeniceus (assembly GCF_051311805.1). NCBI lineage: Eukaryota > Metazoa > Chordata > Aves > Passeriformes > Icteridae > Agelaius > Agelaius phoeniceus. The sequence goes on along the minus strand of NC_135265.1, from coordinate 129,309,881 downwards.
CTTGTTTAGAACGGGATGAGTCACGCTGTGGACATCAGATTCTCTCCTTCTCTCTCCATTGGCCACAGAGGCAGAAAGTGATGACTGGTTTGTGCTGAATTTCTATCTTCACAGCAGCTGTGCTTAGGAGAAGCAGATCCAGGCATAATAGCCAGAAATAAGAATGAGGATTACATAGTCCTTCAGTAGCAAGACCTATCTGAACTGCCTGTATAATTATCAGGACTGAGGGCAGCAAGCAGCCAATAACTAATGAAGGAGGAAATGGGTGTGAAATAATTTCCCAGATCTGACATACTGTCATGTCAGGTCACTCCTCAGCCCAGCCCCAGGGAGAAAGAAAAGCAGCCATACTAATTAAATCACAGAGCACTGATGCCCTAAAATATGCCATGAGGTCACATGGAAAAGAAACATCATCCTAGATGTGCAGAGGGTGCAGGGCACAGGACTAAGGAAAAGTTTGTCAAAAGTGCTTGTCTGGTGTGACTATTCCTGTAACCAAGAACAGTTTATCAAGTGCTATCCAAAATGTAGATATAATGGAAGTGATGTTGGCATGAAGATGGAATAGGTGAGTGGTGCTGGATGCCATTAATTTTATAGACATGGAGGTTTAGGATACCTTAATGATGTGGGAGCAGGTTTGGCACTGGTAGTGTTTCAAGCTCAAGACTCACGAGCGGTGGCTGAAGTCCCTTGGCTTTCTCAGCTTGGAGAAGGAAAAGGAGTGACTCCTTAGACCACAGTCTAAAGCTTCCTCCCGGGGGCCAGTGGAGGGGGAGGTGCTGATCTCCTTCTTGGGGAGTGTGGTGGTTTGACAGGAAATATGTTTTCTGGGATGCTGTGGTCAGGCCAATGGGTGCTCAGATTTTAATATTGGCACCTAATGTGGCCATTGGGACATTGGATCCGCCTCTGAGCACACGGGGTTAAAGCAGGGCTCTCCCCTGGGAGGCTCTCTTGGGTTCTGGTCAGGGAAAGGTTCAGATCTCCCCTGCCCGGCTGTGGGCTGGGTGGGGCAGAGGCAGCCATGGGGCTGGGTGAGGTAGGCCCAGGGGCAGCCATGCAGCCGGGTGAGGTAGGCCGGGCCTGGACAGAAGGGAGGGGAAGGCCCCTGCAGGATGGAAGGGTGGAGGAGCACTGAGAGGCATCAGGCAGCCACCCTCACCCAGAAGAGACAGAGAGAGAGCCGGTGCCTGTGCTTGAGCCACCTTGAAATTTAATAGTGGCCGGCTGAGAAGGAGAAGGGGGGAGTGCGAAAAGGTGCCCGGCTGGGCAGCCGTGGGAGTTCTGGACAGACAGAGCCTCAGATTTTTAACCCTTTTCTTGGATGATGGAAACCTTACAAATGCTAATCCTCCTGGAGCTGAATGAGAAGACAGATAAAGATAAGAGGAAATGGGCCACGAGAGAAATAGAGAAGAACTCAGGTGGAAGAGATGATGGAGTAGCTTATGCTGGACTCTTTTTGTGTAGCCATGGACAGAGCCATGTTTCCTTGTGATACAGGGACTGCATTCTAGGGGGAGGCAATGCCTCAGGACCAAGAGGGTTTGGTGTGGGTACCCCTCAGCCCCAAGGGGTGAAAAATATGGGGGGGACAGATGTCCCAAAGTTGAGACAGTGCCTTTTTGGAGTGGGATGAAGCATCCTTAAAAGTCGACCCTAGAAGCAGCTCTGGTCCATGTTCAGTGGTGAGAGCGCTGGACATGAAAGGAAGAGGTCACCATTGGCACAAGAAGGACTCCTCCTCCTCTTGATGAACTGAGGATTGAGTATTCTGAAGGGTGGTGCCAGACTGAGAGTCGATGATTGGGGGATGTATTGTATGGGGAATTTGGTGGGGAGGAGGAGGAGATGTATTTGTGAAGTTTTCGTTTTCCTTGTGTGTTTTTTTTTTTTCCTTGTAGTTTAGTTAATATTTTTTTTTTCTAAGTGGGAGCCTGCTTTGCTTATTCCTGGTCACATCTCACAGCAGAAACCAGGGAGAGGGTATTCTCATAGGGGCACTGGCATCATGCCAGTGTCAAACCATGACAGGGAGCAGTGATAGGACATGGGGAAATGGAATGGAGCTGCATTGGTCTAAGTTCAGATTGAATATTAGGGAAAGGCTTTTCAACTAAAAGGTGGTCACTCACTGAAACAGGCTCTCCATAGAAGCAGTCTTGAGTTCAAGAAGTGTCTGGAGGATGCTCTTAGTCCTGTGAGAAGCAAGGAGTTGGACTCGGTGCTCCTTAGGGATCCCTTCCAACTCAAGATATTCCATGATTTCTTTGGACAGCTGTTAGGGCTCATGTAAGAGTTGTTAGTCAAGGTCCTTCTGTCTAGCTACAGTTTTGGTAAAGGAATTTTAAAGATTATATTTATATTAGGGTGACACCATTCACTGAAATGAAAACAAATCAAAACACCAAAACTTGCTAGGCAAAAACTCAACCAGTAGGTCCTGCTATGCTGATAGTGCAACTGGCACATGAAGAAAAGGGCCAGTACTACCTTTGCCAGTGGAGAATGCTGATAGCAGCCAAAATTATTATACCCTTGATGAGAATTAAAAGAGATTTAGATAATACTGAGGGATTAAATAGTAATGTGAAATTATCAAAGTAGCAGATACTTTATTGATATCTATTCTGATCCCCCCCTTTTGTTTCTTGTTTATTAGTATTTTTGCTGCAACATTCTTGAATACTGGCAAAACAGATCCCTGAAGACAAGGAAGAATCATTTATATCAGGCACCATCTCTCAGGAACCAGCACACTGCGAGTTCTGCTGCTTGGGAAGAAACTCAGTTAAGAAGCTTGAGGACTTTTGAAGTTTCTTCTTACAGTCTCCCACACACCAGAAATGTCGCAAAGATTTTCTTTATCTAACAGTTTCTCAGCCTATGTTCTGATTCCGTACCAAATTCTGAGCTATGATTTTGTGTTTTGGAATTTGTACTCAAGAGCTGCTTACTCTCACATCTGCTAACCAGGCCTTCCAGACACCTCAGTTACCATCTGCCACATGCCTGAGGTGTCAGTGCACACAGTTACACAACCTCATGCACGAACAAATGAGTCCTGTCCTTCACTGTGTTTTGGCTGTACAAATACTGTTTTGGCTCAACAGTCTGGAAGCCAGCAGCTCTGGCTCTCTAGGAACAGCCCTGGGGTAGGGTGGCACTTCACCAACAGACAAGTTGATTCTTCACTAGCAAAAATACAACTTGGAGAATTGACATTTTTTATATATCCTCATGTGCTTTGGCTATTGAAATAAAGTGAGAGCTGAGAAGGGTGGATCTCAGAGTGAGCCAAGAAGCATTTGGATAACATGAAGGGAAAAAGGCCACTTAAATCACTTAAAATGCAACTGCATTTCTGAGTTGTCCCCTGAACACATGAGTCAGGTGATAGACAAAGAAATGTTGAATCCCCATTCATACAGAGGTGACATATTCCTGTCAGCACATTAAAGAATCTTAAAAAAAACAAAACAATGTTGGCACAGTTCCAGCTCTGAAAGTTTCATTAAGATGAAAAACTAAGAAAAATTAATGTAAGAATCCTCATTTTGGATTGCTGCGAATTCTTCTCATTTCTAACCCAGGATTTTTTTGTTTTTAATTAGCATGGTATCAGTAAAAATCACAGTATCTGTGCAGCTGTAGGACCAGTTTCTTTAGTTATACATGTTTAACTAAGAACATATTTTTATACTGTTTTCTTTAGCTATTTAGGCACAGTTTTTATTTCCTTGTTTTCTTTAAGAAGGATCCAGAACCAAGATTTTTCCTTGTGACTTTTCCACATCTCATGCATATCTGATACTTCAAATATGAGCAGGTGCCTTAGGCAACAGATTCAGAACACAGTTTTCTTACACCCTCAGCAGCTTTGCTTTCCTAACCAGTGTTGGATTATAAACTTAGCTGTGACAGCTGGGTCAAGCCACAGTTACAGTCCAAGATGGATACTCAGGATGTGTTCAGACATCTAATTTAGGTGAAACTCAGAGGGCCAAAATTAATAGTCTATTTAACTGCACTCAATGAAAAGGGACAGAAGAACCTCCATGGTAACTCTAATTTAGGATCTTCTGGAAAGCCATTTTGAACAGTTTTTACTATCAGCTGCCTATGATGTCTAAGGCAGTTCAGCTTCCAGGGTAGGTAATGCAAATAGCTGCTAAAATGAGGATGCCACTATGGATAAGACATAGAAGAATATCAGGTCTTTATTCTCTTCAGTACATTTTGCTCTCAGAAAACACCTGGGAAAATCTCCTTCCTGAGAACCAAATTACAATGAAATTGAACATTGTGAAAGCAAAAATGTGGGGAAGAGAAAAAATGGACCCACTAAAGCTTCTCTATCTTCTCATGCAACCCTCAGCCCTTCAGACTAACACCATGTCTGACCTTGGCCTCAGTGAGGGGTCACAGCATGAGGTTTGGTCATACTCCTGCTCTCAAACAGCTACTGGAGCTCCATTTGCAGACAGCAAAGTGTCAGCTGGCTGCTGGAGCCCTACAACAGCCTTATCCTGGCACCCCTGCCTCCCTTCAGCCTCTGGCCCTTGTTCAGTTGGGTCACATCTGCACTGCTCACTGAAGCATGCCAGCTCCATTTTGCAGCCCTGGAGACCCAGCAGAATGGTGTGATTTGCATCCATACACCTGAACTCTCTTCCTTTCCTCTTGCTCCTTCCCTGCCCCAAATGAGTTTTCCTCTCCCAGATTTCTGGGAGCAAGGGCTCACCAATGCCACCATAAAGCATTTCCTGGGAAAGTGTTTTCTCCTGTGGGTTAAAACCATGGCAGGGGCCATGCCAGAGATGGCACAGGGAGTGTGGCACAGGCCAGGGCTTTAGGACATGGCCTGTCCCTGCTTACAGATGCAGCCTGGCCACCTTGGCATGTGGGGAGGCAGAGCCAGATGGGAGTCCAAGTGGATGAGCAAAGGGTAAATCTGTCCTTTTTGAACTGGGAACACAGCACTTCTTCTGCCAGATTTGAAGCCTGTTCTTTCACTCCATGTGGCCTTAAACAAATCTGTAAATAAATGCAAGTCTATTAAGGGAGAAAGGCTGAAATCAACAAGAATTTTTAAATTAAAGCTATTGTAAGATGGCCAAGCTCCTGGGCACTGTGAGCAAAATTGGAAGTTTTGGTCTGAAGCACACAAGGAGCTACTGCAGAAGGTCCAGCAGAGGCCCCAGAGATGATGAGGACATCTCTCTTATAAGGAGAAACTGTGGGAGCTGGGCCTGTTTAGTTTGGAGAAGACTGCATGGGGATCTCACCAATACATACAAATATCTCAAAGGCAGGTGCTAAGAGGATGCTGCCAGGCTGTTTTTGGTGGTGCCCAGAGACAGGATGAGGAGCAATGGCCAGAAACTAAAACACATGAACACTAAAACACACCTCAACATGAGGAAGAACTTTACCTTGAGGGTGACAGAGCACTAGAACAGGCTACCAAGTGAGGTCATGGAGTCTCCCTCTCTGGAGACATTCAGAAACTCTCTGGACACTTTCCTGTGTCACCTGCTGTAGGTTACCCTGCCTTGGCAGAGTACTGAACTGAATGATCTCCAGAGATCCCTTCCAACAATTCTGTGCTTGTGAAACATCTGGATGGTGTTTCAGTACCACAGTGTGCTGCTGCCACCACAGGAGAGATGGAAGGTCTGGGAGGAGAAGAAGGTACTAAAAAGCACTTCAGCACATACCCTGCTTTCTATCAGCAAGAAAGGTAAGAGCCAACAAGCTTCCTGAGGAGATGCTGCAGGAAAAGTAAATTACAGGATCTATTCTCCACTTTTCCAGAAGTCTGCTGTCCTGGCTGAATATTTACCTTGCTCAAATTGGTCCTACTTGTACAAGTTTGCAAAAGGAGAACAGACTCTTGGTCAGTCAATTAATCATAATTAATAAGGATAACATGAATGAACCAAGCAAAGTAATTAAAGTCCAAGGAAAAGAAAAAAACCAAAACACCTGCTAAGGTGTTGTTTCCTCTCCATCCCTTGGCTACAACCACGGTGTTGTCTTGTCTTGTTCAGCACCTGTGGTACAACCCCATTATTGTTCCAACAGGTAAAAAACCAAGCAGCATGCTGGTGGGTTTTCTCATAAAGAGCCATCACTGATCTCAGTATTACAACCACTCCTGACAAATTTCTGGAAGTGATGCAATTACTCAAGTTTCAGGGCTGAAAAAGGCTTCTAGGCACAAGAGAAGATAAATTGTTTTGTTAGGTTAGATTACCCTGCTTCTATCCAAAGAATATTGTGTACTTTCTTCTGAAGCATTTAACAAGGATACTTGACAAACCAAAGTGAAACAGGAGACTGGGATCCAGGGTGGTGACTCCCATGTTTTTCAAGACCAGCTTTAGTGTTGCTGCTGGACTGTCTGTAAGGATGCCAAATTAACAGTGAAATTAGATGGCACAAAGATGAGATTACTTGTTTGTAAGTCATCAATTGACACCTGCTTTCTTTCTCAATCATCCTTACATCCAAATGTGATTTTGTTTTATATTTTACTATGCTATTATTTGTTGACAACGTGTACCCAGGTCATAACTGTTAATACAGCTTGAATTGTTCAAGACAAATTCTTCTTAAAAAAAAAAAATGTGGTTTCTTGAGTAAGGGCCAAGAAGAACATGGCAAATTGCATGGAGACAGCACACAATTCATGCAGAAAAGGAAAGTTAAGGAATAAGTGCCTGCCTTGCAAGGCTCCACAATAGGCCATTGTCAATTGATGCCAAATCACATACATCATCTTCCCTGGAAGTGAAGATCTATTACCCAAACTCCGCAGGGGAAGAATAAGCTGGAAGAAGCTGTGATGCAGTCATCTCCCACTGAGCTTTCTCTGGAACTTTTCTTTGTTGGGAGAAGAGCTCAAGCCAGCCTCAGAGGAACCACTTGTGGGGGTTGTGAAACCGCACAGATCCCTTGAGGTCTTCAGGGATGATGGTCATGGCTGAGTTGGATGCTGATCAGCATGTAGCTTTGAGAAAGACCTGCCCTCTAATCACTGCTCCAGTCAGCACTGAATGATGTTATTGTGTTACCAAACCCTTTCTGTGCATGGTCTGAGGAGTGCCCTCTGCTAAGTGCTCCACTACCCTGGAAGACTGGGACCCCTCATGACAGGTGAATAAACTACACATCGATATCTGCATAAAAGAGGTACATTACCTCCCTCTGTCAGTCCCCCTGTGAGAAAGGGCTCTTCCAACTTTTTCATCTAATGGCACTGGACAGATTTTGTGATGGTTGATCCCTGTTACAAACTGGGCTCTCTGCCTGCCCTGACATCAGATTCTATTCCCTGCTGCATGGGTTTCTTAAATGCCTTGCCTGGGTTATGCATGTCCCTTAACTGCATCAACACCTCCCCTGTGTTTTGCAGTACCTTCACCCAGGTACTGAAGCTTGAGGCTGCTCCTCTGTCTGGCAACTCTGTATGAACTCATCTCACCTAATTTCAGTGGTCAGCCAGATGGGCACGTGTCTTCTGGTCTCTCTGTATATGCAGTGGAATTGGTACTTTTGAAACATATTTTAGACATCTCCTGTCCAGGTTACAGGAAAAGTTTTGCACTATGTGGGTGTAACCCAAACTCTGTATTCTACTCCCCTCTATATGATTTCTGACAAGCTGTTACTCAAGGGTCTTTTGCAGGAGCTGCCCAGTACACACAGGCTACAAGCTGGGTATCAAATGAGACAAAGGACAAGAGGCAACCCTTCGAAGCAGGGCTGTGTTTCTTTTCACAAACAACTCAGCTGTGATAACTCCCCCTGGGGAAGCACCAGCACAGTCACACCCTTCCTGGGGGGGTCAATTCTGCTAGCAGGCTATCGTGGACTCAATGGCACCACCAAAATGGGCAGATGACTCACTGGATTACATCATTCCATTGTAAAAATCTTGCCCTGAGTGGGAGTGGTACTGAGCATTCCCACCTGAACCTGACCATATATAACTGGGAACTTGGGGCATTACTACCACCACTCAATGGGTCCAGAGGATGACCAGAACCTCTACAAGACCACCACTTTTGACTGCAACCACCATCACTTCAACAGGACTGTAACCATCACCCTGACCAACAGGGTGTGAGGCTGTACTCTGACTTAGTGGGTTTAAGCCAGTTTTCTGGGTATCGTTGCATTTATTGTAATATTTCTATTGCATTTTAACTCCAACCTAAAATCTCGAGGCAGTTGTGTGGGGTTCATTTCTCCTGATGGTTTACATTCAAACCAGCACACTCCTTTAAGAAGAAAACAAGTCATAGCTTAGCTGTGCCTATTCTTGCCCTGGCTATAAAGGGAGTAGCTCAGATGCACATCTAGTCCACTGGAACCCATAAACTGAGTCTTGCTGTTGACTCAAATGGGCTTTTGACTGAAGCCTGCTACATTGCCCTAGCACTGAAGAGGCCCCACTGTGGCATCCCCTCTGAAGCCACTGGAGATACATATTGAGTGCTGTAATAACAGCAGCTGAAATAACCTATGGCTGGGGAAGGTGCTGTTATTGTCCAGACTGACACTTCCAGTGCTGTGAGGCTGGAAGTGTTGTGCTAAAGGGAATCTGGTTTGTGTATGAGCTGCAGAAATCACTGCTACACTTGTGGGCTAAGCCTGATCTTAGCGGACCATTTTTGTAAGACAGAGTTTAGCCTAAAATATACACACGACATTGGTTGAGAAAATCACAGACACGTAAGGAATGTTTCTTTATGAGTCTTATGGACAGCAACAGGCTAGTCCAGCCCAAGGAGGTGCCAGCACCATGTTCAGAGCACAGCCAGAGGATGAGTGCTGCCTCCTGAGGCTGCTCCAGAGGCATGCAACCAAATAGGTGCTAGAAGAAAGCAAGGCAGAACACACTAGGGGAAATGCGTTATTTGTATTTCTTAAAGTTCTCCCTGTATGCTACTCCTGGGCTTTCCTTCCAAATTTTCAAGCCTGGTCTATTCAGGAACAAAACGTCCACTAATTGACAGGTCTCCAGCCCCACAGAAAAGGCTCAACAAGACCAAAGACAAAGTGGTAAGGCTTTCAGCATTTTCTGATAACAAAATGTAACCTTTTCTTTTCTTTTCTTTTCTTCTGGGATATTATTGGTTAATATGCTGCTAGCCTGCAGACATGATGCTTTCAGCATTACTGTTAGTTTTTAGGGCCTGGCTGTTGTACTGAAAAATTACCTTCAGCATGAGGGAAGACCCCTGACTTTATACAGGAACTTCAGAGCAGGGTTCTGTGGCCTAAATGTATTCATCAATTCTCACATTCATCTGTTTTCCTCTGCACTCAGAGGATGAGGAATTGATCATCTGTTTGAAACCAGATTTGTGCAAGCATGTTGGTAAACAAATAAAGCTGTTACCTTGGAGAGCAGATTTGTGCAGGTTTATTTTTAATATTAGATATTATTTCTAAAGCAGATGAAATTAAGCTGAATGCCATATTTCTGCCTGTGGCCACTCTCTCTGGCCATTCTATGGCTCTTCTATTAACCTTGGGTTGAACTGGCTACTATTTAACTTGAGCCTTATTTTGAACCCAAGCTTGTAGAAAAGATGTATAAAGGAAGGTAATGGAACTTGCAAGTCAGTCTGTGTTTTCAGTACAAGCTGGGAACACAGAAAACCATGCAGGAATTGTACCCTTTGTTTTAAAACAATTTACTATTTAAACTTGAGGAGCCCACCCTGAGACAGAGATATCTGTCTCAGTTCCTTCTTTAATCAATGCCATCAACAAAATTCCTATTGACTGTTTCAGTTAAAACTGTATCTGGTGGACATCTGTCTATTGACTTTTAAGGACTTTGGAACCTCCAAGTGGAGAAAAGTATCCAATGTTTTTTGGTTGGTTGGTTGGTTGGTTGGTTGGTCGGCCGGTTGGTTGGTTGTTTAATATGGTGACTATTAAAATGAGCAACACAAAAAAGATACTTTCTTGAATGTTTCTCCAGAAACAAAGGTAAATAAAGTGTTACACTGATAGGGGAGACAATTTCCAGGATGGATGAGAACAGAGCCATGGAGAGAAGCAATCAGCTGCGGGTGGCTGATTGGAGAAAGATTTGCAGCCTCTGCTCTGAGTCACTTGGGGCCCTGCAGAGTCCCAGGAAACTGGTGGGAGAAAACAGGCTTGCCTTGAGCAATGAAGAGTTGCAGGAAACCAAAACGTAAAATGTTTTATTTCCACTAAAACCTCTCATTTCCTATATTAAAAAGTTTGATCTCTAAAATAAATTTCAGTTTTAATGGTGGTCTGAGCATTTTTGCTTTTCTGAACATTTTGCTTAGCCCAAGAAAGGAGAAGTGGAGAGTTATCTATCATTAGTTTGTTCTTTGCAAATTAGTTTTGAGGGCTTTGCGCCACCTGTGGAGAAAGAGGTTTTCCTTCTCATCTTTGTACTGCAGGATTCATTTATTCCACTGCAGATCACAGCATACTCAAATTACAGAAAAGAGTTCTACATTAGATGCTTGTGCTAAGTGTTACTGGCACATGAGAGCAGAGGCACAGGCTGGCAGCAGCCTCTCCTGCCAGCACACACAGCCCTTGGCTGCCTGTCCCTGTCAGGCTCTGCAGTCACACTCCCAGGCACGTGATGGGCAGGACAGAGATGAACTTCAGGTTAGATTATCTCACCCTTCAAGTGCAAGGCTCCATGGAAAGGGTGGCTGCAATGAGGTGCTCAGCCACCACAGGACTTCTCTGAAAAGCCTTCTGCTGAACTGTGCTACATGCACTGCTTTTTTTTCCAGCTAGAAAAGGGCATTATTTAGCAATGGGCTTTTATGTATTTCTCTGTGATATTTTGCATTCTGCTCTTTCCTGCTGTTCAGCATTATCTTTTGCATGTACTGCATTTGACAGACAGAAGCCAGCCATGCACACACAGGGACAGTGAAGACTCCACTGAATCTGTTCAGTGGGGTCCTGACATCCTTCCCATCCTCTAGCTCTGATGGCATTTTTCCCTTTGGTAGATTTAAGATGCATCACTGCTCCACTTAACCCTGTTATGTGACCACTAAAATACATGGTTTAATATTCTGACCTTTTTCTTGGAGGAGAATCCCATATTAACATTTACTAAAGAATCGATACTTACAAATAAGGGCCATGAAATAATTAATAAAAGAGGGAAGGAAGACAAGATAAACTCTTGCAGCCTACTCAGGTTGCATTACTTTTTGTTCAGTTATTCATCTCACACACAGTGCAAGCTAAATCCTAAGATCTACAAACCCCTGATGTTAAGATGATGCCCTTGTTTTTCAATCACTGCTCTCTAATAATTGCAGCAACCACTTTCACTTCTCAGATGTATCTCCCTGACACCTATGAGGCAAGGGTGACTGTGTACAAAACATGTGCAGTACTGGACTGGATTTCAAATCTGTTTTTTAATTTCCAAGGGTTTGGGTATCAAAAACATGCTCCAGACTAATTAATACCTGGGCTATAATATCAGTGGCTACTTGGTTGAAATTGCCTGAAAGCTTTGCTCAGAAGGCAAATGCCAAATCACAACTTTCACCACTGAAAATTGCATGAGTATTTCTAGTCACTATGCAAGGGGGTTTTACCCCTGCATCATCTGGTTGGATCACCTTGGATAATTAAAACTGATTTCAATAATTCTTCTCTGGCCAACACTGAACCAAAGCTGCTGGAGACATTCTTAGAGCCAGCTCAATAGCCTTGGACATTGAAGTTTTCCTTTTACCTACTAAAGTAGCAGGTAAAGCAGTAATACAAATATCCCCATGTGGCCTTTAAGTGCTCGTAGACTTTAAACCACTTATGTTGTTTCCAGAAAACATCTCACGAGCAGTCTTGCACTAAAACCTTGGCTCCAGACCTCCCAAATGCAACAGAAATCAACATGACTCTTTGTGCCTATTGGGACTCTTTTAGGAACTGAATGCATTCATGAATTTAAGGCTGAGACATGAAACATAAGATTTCTGGATGCTAAACAGTAACCATAAAAAATATTTTCGCCATCTTTCTTTAGTGTCAATAATATATTTTATAGTGTTAATAATATTAAGTCAGAGGGTATAAATATTCACTGAAGGAACTGAAACTCCGTGTCAAGAGGGAGGAATAACAATTTCAAAATCACATGTTTTGAAATGTTTCAGATGTTCAATTTTCTGTAAATGGAGAAGTAATTCTGTATGGATTGACCTTGGGCAGTTTCAGAGTTATCTAATAGGATGGATGTGGAACTGCAACTGGAAGGACCATAGTCAGTGACTTTTCTGAGATGCCTGCATTTCACAGACATTTTGTGAAGTCATGAAGTAGTCATTGAAGCCATATGTAAGTACAATAAACATTCCTGTGGAACTCAGTTCCCAATTTAGAAGAAAATAATAACAACAACAATAATAATAATGCCGCACGTCAGAACACATAGGATTTCTGTGTACCTTGCTTTTCTGCTTAGAGGGTGATTTCCAAAACAAAAATCAAATTAAAAACTGTTGTACACACACACACATTATTTTCTACTCCTTTTCCCTCTCATTCCTTTCGCTGCTCCAATGGATCTAAAGGCTGGTGAATGTGTTCTGGTGGTGGGGGAGATTTCAGCACCTGGAGTGCCTCTCAGAAGGAATATAATGTTCGTGTTTATGGTTTCTTCTTCCTCTTTCCAAGATCCACCCAGGTCATCCTTTGCTAACATGCTCTTGCACCTCTGTCCTGTCTTGACCAGTGCAGCTTCATGTTGTGTCCACATTTACTGTAAATTCTACCTTTTAAATTGGTTAGATACAATCTTTCATTCTCTTTGTTTCCCCTAAACCCACTTTTCTCCAGATTTGTCTCTGTGTTGCTTTAACTGACCCTTAGGGCACTGTTTATAGCCACAGTGTCTCTGGTGACAGCCTACACCCCATCTCTTATCATGTCTTGCCTGTGCTTCTCTACATTGCATTCCATGTCCCTGCTTCCCAAGATCTCTGCTGTTGCCCCAGGTCTGTATTTCTCTGCACTGCATCTGCTGCTGGAGTGGTGCATCTCACCCAGGGCAGACTAGCTGCTTGTTACTCTGTGTCTCACAAAATAAAAGAATTTAGCCACAGACATCTGAACAGTCAGAGAAGTTGCTCTCTCAACCAAGTAAGCAGAGCTGGAGGCAGGTGAGGAAGAGTTCAGACAAGGCAAGCATGACCATCTTCAGTCCTAAAGGCTTATATCAGAGGTTCATCAGACTTGTATCAAAGCTTATGGTTTGTTACTAGGGATAGCAATAGGATAGTCCAGGGCTTTGTGCTTACACAGTCCCCTGATGTCCCAGTGTGGTGCTCTGTGCTGCCTGTGTTAGTGAAAACAGAGCAAAACCAAAAGCAACTGCAGAAGCAGATGTGATTTTTTTTCCTGGTAAGACATATGTGCCCCACATTATGCTATCAATTGTCTGTAGGTAAATGCCTCTATAACCTAGATGGAGCAAATATCTTGGAATATCACCTTAAGTACCATAGCCTACAAAGTCCTGAGGCACCAGGTCTTCCATTTGCAGAATCACAGATTGGGTAGGGTTGGAGGGGACCACAGGGGGTCATCTGGTCCAACCTCCCTGCTCAGTCAGGGTTGACCTAAAATGCATTACACAGGATTGTATCCAGGAGATTGTTTCTCATATTTTGTTACTTTTATGTTATTTATTTTTATTTACATGTGTTTGCTCCCAGTCTTTCCTCCCATGTTTATAAATCATGATTTCCTGCTTTGCTAAGTCAACCATGAAAACAGAGGTGCTATAAGCAAACTAGAGAAAGACTAGAAAAAGGTTCCTCTAAAATACAGCTCTGAGCAGCCTAGAGCCATGATTTATCTTGCACACATGTGTTTTATGTAAATGTACCTGGCTTAAGGAATTACTTTTATCAGCCTCCCCTAGAGCTGTGAGAGCACCATGGTGGTGACAGACAGACAGTGGCATACAGGAGGTAGCACAGAGCTATCAACACTTCTTCATGGTGCTGGGAAGGTTTCTGAATAGCATGGAGTTTCATGCTGTAGGCTGGGGACAGCCTCTTGTAATACCTGGTATTACACTTTTACATAACAAAAATAAAGGAATGTAATAGCTGAATACATGATATCCTGGTTTTAATAGGAAGGAAAACCACAGCTATGTTGTGCAGCTGAACATGTTCTGCAGCCAGACCAAAAATGTGAAGGTTGCCTGCGCCAGCTATTGTGTTTTAAAGCAAAGAGACAAAGATTCACAAACCCCACCAAAATCTGTGAAAGCTTGTCTTCCTACAGGGTCAAATGAAATACAACACTTCCATAACTGGTGTTTCTCCATAGGCGATGAGAAACATCTGAAACCAAGTTCTTGTCACTGTAATGTTTCCCATACCCTACCTTTGACTCACCCGAGACAGATCTGTATCTCTCACCACAGAAGTCATAATCAGCAGCAGAGACATTTTTTAAGTTCCTCTCATTGTCTTATTTGCCAAACATAACCATTAAGGGATCATTAGCAGATAAATGCTACTCAAAATCATGTTCTGATGTGACTGGAAGTGCTTACTGTAATTTTTTACCTACACCCTTGTAATTCTATGTTTACTTGAGGAAATTTGCCAAACAGACCTTACTCTGTTCCCTTTAAACTTAAAGCTAAGTTTTTTATTACAGGTTAAAGGGAGGAAAATAAGCCCAGAAGAGATCTTAAAAAAGCCTGAGCAGAAATCTGAGACAGGGACTGGCAGAGAGAACTCGCATGAGAAATCTGCAAATTTCCTTGGTAATTATTTCGGTAGTGGGACAAGATGAGTTCAGTTATTATTCACACAGTCATCATGTGATCCTTTGGCATGCTAATGAGTCATCTTTGCCCACTTTGTATTGAGTTTGACATGGGGTTTGATCAACTCCTTGTTCCTAGGCAAAGCATACAAATCTGAGTGGGATTTCAGGTAAGTTAGGCTGAGCTCTGCCATACTAACAATAAAAGCTGTATTATGCCCAGGAGTAGATCTCATTAGTTCTCTGATCCAGTAACCATGTAGTTGTGTGAATCTGGGGCTGGCAGATGAAGGTGTTGAGAATACATGGGCACAGAGTAAGGGCAGGGAGGAATCGCCTTCCCTGGAAGTAGCTTGGACTCTGGCTGCAGAGCTGCACTCTTAGGGTGGGTCTGTTCAGGGGTTTCAGTGCTGCTCCTGGGACCTGGCTTCAGGCAACACACTGGAGCAGCTTGCATGGACCTCCTGAGGAGCAGAGCAGAGTCTTGGTGCACATCTATCCTTAACCTGCACTGACTGCCTCTGTTAGCATTGGATCCCTATTCTGCAGCTGCCTACAGTAACACACACAGCTGCCCTCACTCATAACAGGGGGCAGGCAGGTTTTAAGCAATAAAGCTGCATTGCCATCTGATGATTTAGTTAAAACTGCTTGCTACCAAGTCTTACCTGGATTCTGTGTATACATTGGCAGGGGTCACAAACTAAGAAGTTTTTTCAGAATACACTACCCATACTATTAAGTGTCCTCATTTTGATGTATAAGAATCAAATATTTACTGGCCAGAGAGAAGCACCAGGCCAGTGCTGCTACACAACTGTTAAGGTCCATGCTTTAGGCACTCCTTCCACAAATCCTGCACTCTGCTTCCACAATTTCTTCTGCCTCTGCACTTAATTAATTGTTGCTATTCACATCTTCATCCTTGCTACACACACCATTTCTTGTTCTGTGCTTTGTAGTAACACATGCTCACACATCTGTAGGTCCTACTGCCTAGAGTTAAGTCCAGAGAGAAGATGGTCTCCAGCTGTATGGTTGTGTGCTCTGGTTTCATCCATCTTTCTGGAACTGAACTGTTTGAGTGGGATATCTCAGGGCTGGTAGGAGGCTGGCAGGAAAGCTCTGAGCAACAGACATGAAAAGCAGTGCTGTCAATGTAGTATGTGGGCTTTTCCCACTGAGAGCTGCTGCACTGATGCTGTGCATGAATTTATGCACAGCATTCTCCTAAAGGAGTGGACTTGGTTTATGGGTTTGAAGGTGAACCATTCTGGCCACTGGGAAACATAAGAAATGTGATGGGAGTTCTCTGTCCCAGGCAATTGTATCTTCCTGGCAAAGGGATCTCTGCAAGTTCAGCTGGGAAGAGAGCTTTGCATTGTTTCTCTCCATGTGAAGTGGCTGATGTGATTAAAGAGTCATTTATTGCTCCTACTGAATAACCTCACTGGTACATGGCTGATTTATACCACTATATTGTGCCTCACACATAAAAAGCACAAGGATAAGGACTTCAGCAATCTCTGTTAAAAATTCAGTCATAGTATCTGACCTGACATTTCTATAATTTCATACTGCTTATATTTATTATTATTATTATTATTATTATTATTATTATTATTATTATTTCATCAATAATCTATTGGTTTATAATATATTATGAATATAATATATTGCTTAGGAAATACATTGACCAATTATTTGATTATATTAATTCAATATATTATATATTTTTTATATATTGTTTTCTATACCTAGTCCTTACATGAAATTCATTGATTGTAACAGACTCAAGTGCTGTGAAAGTGAAATCTACACAGAATTTAGAAATCCATCAGCATGATCCACTGATTTTGGTGATATTTGTTCTGATTGACTGTAGTGTCTTCTCTGCTTGTAGTTGAAGAGAGGAAAAGACTGTCTTTACATGCTCAGGCAGCATGTCAAAGGCATACCATGAATTTCACCCACTTTCAGAAAAGACCTGAAACAGAAACAGAAAGCTTTGCCATGGCATCACAGAGAATGTAGTTTGGGATCCTTTGGTGATTCAGAAGATATTTTTGGATCACTCTAAACCAGCTGCTCCTAAAACCTGCAGTCACTGTGCACCCTGCAGCTGAGTCATTGCAGCTTCTGTGCAGGAAACTTCTACTTTCTGAAGGGGTACAGCACTGTTGTAGCCTTACCCTGGCCCTCCGGTTTTGCACTGCCCAGTGGCTCATATATATTCCAGCAAAAAAGCCTCCAACCTTTTGTCCTTGCTTCAATAAGCTTAGACATTCCTGAATGTACAGCTTCAAGAACAAAAATACTTTATGACAAGAATAGCCAGAATTTGGGGAGTTCTTAGCAGTAGTACAGAACATGTATCTATAGAAGAACTTGTAGAGTGAGATGCAAAACAACAGAAAAACTGGAATTAGTTTTCTTGTTGATGTTCCCAGATATGTTAAGACGGCATTGAAGGAAAAGGAAAGTAAAGGAAGCACAGAGCATCAGAAAGTTATAACTAAAAGTTATACAACCTGGAAAATGGTATCCAGATTGTAACTTGAGATGAAGTAACTTGTAATATCCTTAGAACATCCAAGCATCTTTGGCTCTGCTCTGCAAAGATGAAATCCCATAGCCATCCCATTTGTCTTGAGAGGGAGATAACAATAGTACCAGAGATGGAGGAAAAGCACAGAAAGGGAGAAAAAAGGAATTATGATTCTGAAGAAGCAACTGACTTTTTTTCCCTCTTTCTCTCTTTCTTTCTTGGGTAGAAGTGCTTACCTGCAACCTTGAGGTGCTTTTGTAGGACTGGATTTTGCACTGTCATATTCTTTGGATGGGAATGACTGGCTTACAATTCTTTCCCTAAAAAGTCAACTAGAAAGAAGCCATTGTGTGTATATTTTCTCCAGTGCCTCAGTGGAAGGAGGCTTTGTGTCAGGTCATTGCACTACCTAAGGTGATTAAAAGTAATTTTTCTTTTTCTTCCCCATGACATGCCTTCAGCACAGGGCAACATGGGCAAGGGGTGAAGAGTGAAGGAAAAGTAACACATTCTGGTGCCCTGACCACTACAGCCACAGCAGTAAGAGACAACATCACACCTTAGTTGTGATGCTTTTGTTGTGGTTTTGTACAATGTGTTGTCAGCACGTATGAGACACTCAGTGCACCCCTAAAAGGAGGCCTCTGACATGACTTTGGTCATCTGGTGAATGTTACCCTTATTTTTTTCTTAACAGACTGAAAGGATTTGCATGCACCATCACGGGTGCTGGGGGCCTCCTGCCTGGGAAGCAGTTTTGCAGAGAAAACCTCGAGAGTGTGGGCAAGAGGTTAATCATGAGCCAACACTGTGGCAAGGAAGCCAATGTACCCCAGGCTGTATTAGGTCAAGTATTGCCAGCAGGTCAAGGCAGGGGATCCTTCCCCTCTGCTCAGCACTGGTGAGGCCCATCTGGAAAGCTGTACCCCTGCTGAGCTTCCCAGCACAAGAGAGACAAGGTCAGAATGGAACAAGCCCAGTGCACTTTCACAAAGTTGACGAAAGAGCAGGAGCCTCTGTGATACGAGGAGAGGCTGAAAAGAAATGACTCAGAAAGATCTCATCAGTGTTTGTAGATATCTGATGACGAGTGGGTGTAAATAAGAGGATTCAGAGTTAGAATTGCAGGATCAAAGAATCACTTTGGTTGAAAAATACCTCTGAGATCATTTGAGTCCAATCTACTTCTCAGTCCGACCTCTTCTTGAAGCTCAACTCTTCTTTGCGGTGCCCAGTGTGGGGACAAGAGGCAATAGGGTTACATTGAAATGGGAAATTCCACTCCCACATAAGGAAAATATTATGTTTACTGCTCAGTTGGTCAAACTGAGCAGATTACCCAGAGAGGTGGTGGACTGACAGGCCTTGGAGATACTCAAATCCTGACTGGACATGGTCCCAAAAACCTGCTATAGCCAAGCCTGCTTGAATAAGAGGCTGGACTAGATGGTTTCCAGAGATGTCTGTCAGCCTCAAGTACTCTTTGATTTTGTGATTTTTTTTAAAGACCTTCTTTTAAAAAATCTTGCTTTCACATTATCACTGCTGGGAAGCAGTAAGTTTTTGTGGATGTCTCAGTGATACGTCACTAGTAGTCAGCATAGTTCTGTTGGCTTGACTTTGAATTATCTGGCTTCAGAGTAGGTAATTTGGAGTGTGTATTTGTTACCCCTATCTTGCTGATGAGCAGCTTTATCTCCATTCTTGTCTAGAAATATCTTTGGGCTTTAACAATTAGCATTGAGTCTATAAATAAACACTGAGCAACATCCTTTGCTATTTTTAATGTTTTCTGTTATGGAGTCTGGTGGCAAAATCATTCAAATTTTTTCAACTTTTAAGGAAATATTCAGAACAGTCCATAGCAGGCAGAGTTCACTGGCCAGCAAAACCATGCTTGCATTGTCAGAGCAGCAGACAACCAGCCAAGCATTACTTGTCTCTAGTTTTCAAATGTCTGATTTCCTTAGCACTGTGTTACAAAGATCGGTATTTTGTGAGGGACAGAATAGCTCTTGTTCACCTGTCCTTGAGCCATTACAGAAAATACAAGCATTGCAGGTCAATGGTAGCAATCAGACAGGAGAAAGCTCTCAGCTGTCAACTAGAGCTCACATAAAATAATCATTGAAACAGTTATTGTCTAGAGTGTTTACAATGTAATGGTTTTCTAAACCTAGTTGACATATAAGATTACTCTGACTTTAAACTCCAGTTAAAGTTTGGATAATCAGTGATTCAGACTCATTTGACACAGATCCAAGACAAGGAAAGGACATGCAATGAAGCTCTTAAAGACTGTAGAGCTGATGTGAAAAATGGATCAATAGATCCTCATGGCAGTTCTCAGAAAGCTCAAGAAGAGCTGACAGAGCATGTCCTCTGTTTTGCAAACATGAAGTCCATCAAGTAGCAGAGTTAGGATGTGACCGTCTAAACGGGTAGACAGCTAGATGAGTAAAAAATTGATTGTGCAGTCAGGATTAAAGAGCAGTGGTTAATGGGAAATAATCCATTGAATTCTGGATGCTGCAGGAGTAGAGTTCAGGGGTCTGTCCTGGGACCTGTCAACTTAAACATCTTTACTGATGACAAAGTGGAGTTTGCTCTCAGCAAGTTTGCATTCAACACCCAACTAGGGGGCAGGAATCGGGCAAATGCTCGAGAGCTCTGTGTCATTGGGCCAAAAGCACAAATTCATTAAAGACAAATACAATGTCCTGTACCTGGGAAGGAATAGTAGAATCATAGAGGGGACCTCAGCTGGACTTTAGTGCAGCCTCCTGTTGGAGAGGAGACTTGAGGGGATATGGACATGATTGTACAGGTGATGTGACCTAGTGGAGCTGGCTGGGATGGGAGGGTCCTCAGTTTGATATGGCACGCGTTTGAGAAAACATGCACCATTTTTGAGATTCAAGTTCTGAAGTGCAAACTTGTGAAATTTAAACTTTCAGGATTACTGCAAAAGTATGTTTGTCAGGATTTATTACATGTAATAATTTGCTGCAGGAATACTCCTGGTTTTAGCATGAAACAGGAGTATTTGAAACACTGTAGAACAGAAGGGGTTTAGAGGTGGTGTTTTTAAGGGAGAGTGCATGCCAGACAGTCTAAATAATCTGTTGGCACTATTCCATGTCAACTCTTGATATTAAGTGGAGAAGCTCTTTGGAAAGGTATTTCCAGAGCATTTCTGCAGAAGCAGGCAGCTACCTGGCATGAGGCACAGACTGTGGCAGGGTGGGCTGGCACAGCATGGGGCAGGGAGCTCAGGGAGCTCAGGGTGCTGGTAGGCTGTCTGCAGGGATGTGGGTGCTGCCAGCCCAAACTCAGGCTGGATTTTCAGCAGGATCAGCCAAGACTGAAGGCTGGCAGTGGAGGTGGCAGAAGGTACAGCCCTGGGATCCCCAAAGGAGAAATTGGGATATGGAAAGGACCTGGGGAAGGGAGCAGGGACTTTCAGGATGTGGAGCTGGAGGGTGGCCAGGAGGTGAGCTTGGCAGGTGTCTGTAATTCCAGAGCCCTGTGGGAGTTTGTAAAAACAGTGTAAGGACCCTCTCTGTGTCCCAGTGAGTTTGTGGGGATCAAGGAGCAGCATGGGGCCCTCCAGCAACCATGTGCAGCTCTGGATGTGGCTCACCACCAGTGAGCAGGTATCACTCTCCTGAATTCCATTGTACCACTGGAATCCAGATCTGTCCTGTATTCCCCATGGACCCTAAGAGTGCAAACTCTCTGTACTGTAACACTTACCTCCATGGGAACTCACTGTATGTTGATGGACTTGTACTGACTTCAACACTTTTGTCTTGAAATGCACACCCTTTTTTCTCCAAAATCTTTGGTGTGGTAGCTCATGGATGCCTGTACCATGCTGCCCTACCAGTTATATTTGTGCTGGTGAAGGATCACTCAGTTATTTCCCCTCTGGAGCTGGTAAGAGGCCCTCAGCATCACTGCTTGTGTGCTGCAGCATTGCTGGCTCAGGGCAGAGCCTCAGCCACCTGTCCAGGTGCATCTTTAGTGGATCCTTCAAATCCATGACAGACAGTATTATATATGGTTGATAAAGCCTAAATTCCCTGTTACAATGCAAGTTGAGAGTAGTATCCATGTTGGTTTCAAGGACAACAGGACAGCTTGAAAAATTCTCAAAACATAAACATTTCCAGAGACAGCTGTAAAAGATTTATGAGCCATTCTCCATCCACATTGACAACTAGCATATGAATAATAAAGAATAAACTTAAATAATTCTGTACAATTACTGCTTCCTCAGATGGTCATATTATATTACTTAAAAATGTAGTCTATTCTGTTGCTTAACTCTGCTCTTCTTGTGTTTACACAAATGACTGCTTTTGTTACCAGTTGGCTAAACTAATGCAGTGCTTGGAAAATATATTTCCTGAGCTAATGTCACAAACAAATAGCCACAAAAGAGTGAACCATTTACACATTTCTCCTTTGGGATACAAAGTTCAGCATAATTACCACAAACACAAAAGATGCTGTACTGGAGTTTTAATTAAAAACAAAAACAAAATAAAATACACACAATCATTCTGAGTTTGGGAAACAGAAACAAGTTCCATTCTTCTTTGCCACATGGGCTAATTACCGGTTTTAATATGCTGCATTTGTGCCACCAAAGCCATTTATCCTAACCTGTTTTAAGTAAAGAACTTTAATTTTGAAGGAAAAATATCCACAGGCCATTTACATGGTCTTTCAAGTATTGCTTTGTAGTTAAAAGGGAGAAAAATATATAATCTAAGTATTTTATGACATAATTTCATTCACTTCATAAATAAAATCACAATATTCTGCAAAAAAATACAACTTCACAGTTTTACTGAAATTGCTATTTAACCCTGGGCTGTGGAGAGAACACATCCTGGCCAGCTGCATGGAGTTGTGCCTGCACAGAGATTTTAAATCAGTTTAGAGTAGTTTAAGAATGTGTTTCTCAATCACATTGGGGTGAAGAATCAGCAGCAAGCTCTGTGGTACATTCTGAGTAACCCAGATTTTGGATAGGAAGTGCAGTGGACTCTTGCCACTGGATGCCCCAGGAAGAGCCTGTCTGCCCACTCAAAAGTACCTTATGGCACTGTCAGTGATGTGTATCCCACTGGTATCCCCCAGGTATGGTCAGCTGTGTTTTGATCTTCTTAATCCTTACAACTGTCAGATGAGTGAAAACAAGACATTTTAGTTGGGCTCTAAAAGAGTCTTATGTTTCTTGTGACACACACCCTCACACAGGCACACCCTGCCACTCTAAAACAGAAAAGCACCTTATTAAATGCAAAGACATATAAGAAAGGGCCATCAAAGAATAGCCCTAGAGGCTGGGTAAGTATTTTGTTGACACAAGGTCAAGTAAACTTCAAATAGGCATAGAGTTGTTACACAGCTTTACACATGTGTGGGGCAAAATCCTTTAAATGATCCTTGGGAAGCCAGCTCCACACTCCCACCACGAGCCCAGCTGTTGATAGTCAAGGCAGCTTGAGAGTTTTCTTTATATTATATGAAAAAGGAGTTATGTATCCTGGAGAGGATAAAAAAAGCAAAAAAGAAAAAACAAGAAAACAAAACCCAGACCAACCAAACAAAAACAACAACAGCAAAAAATCAACACAAGAAATCCCCAGACAAATTATCAAATAATCCCCAGACAATGATGCCCAGCTGTGGTGTTGGGAGAGCCTCCAGTCCTGCTTAAGGAGGGAATTATGTAGGTGATTGACTATGATATGAGAGTGGACCAAGACTAGCAGCCAAGATTAAATTTCTCCTTCCTCCCCTATCCCCAGAAAGTTCTTAAAACTATCTAATTTAGTTTTTCCTCTCTCCTGCTACCATTTCCCACAAATATCTCCTCTCCCACAGTGTGGGAGGAGCACAGGAGAGCGTTGGGTTGGTCCTGAGGAGCTGCAGGGAGCTGTTAGGGCTGCAGGAGTGCCACTGACTGGGCTGGTGGCTGGCAGCCTCTGTGATGCAGCTGAAGCATTGGGTGCTCCTGTGATGAATGTCACAGCTCTGACCCTGTAGCAGGGTGTCAGGAAATCTGTCCACCATGGCAGATCTGGCCTGGGTCATTTCACATGGGCACTGGAGACAAGCCCATTTTCAGCAAGTTTCTAATGTATCTGGACTGAAGAATACAACCACCAGCTCTGCATTGCAATTTTGTGATCTCTAGCCAATTTAGGGTGATATTTCCAGCTGAAGACATGAACTGCCACTGCTATGTAATTACTGAAGTAGCCAAATCTGAAAATTTTTTGCCTTCACCTTTGAAATTTTTGGAAGTGGTGACACAGGACTAAAACCAGACTTCTGTGAAGCTGCAAAACATTTCTGCTTGAATCTCTGGACAAGGGCATGGCCAGACCAAGAAGGCACCTGGGTTGGCTGGTGGGGCCAAAGGTCTGGTGGGGTCAGTAATAACAATCTGAGAAGGGTTTTTTTCTTGGCATCATCTTGATATGGGTTATAAAGTATACAGAAAGGAAGTTTGTATGTTTTAGAAAGGGAGAAGGACATGAGAGGATATGAGATGCTCCATGATTTGAAGAAAATGCCTGGTGTGGAACATGAGGTTTGCTTCCCAGGGAGAAAGATAAAAGCCCAAAGAACAATCAGGAGTGGGGAAGCAGGAAGGCATGGAAAGGTGCATTATATAGTTTGTTTGCATTATGGTTTGTTTGGGTTGCATGAAGAAAGGAATCATTTGTATATTAGAAATGTTAACATAATTTGTGTGGCTATGAGACATCCTGTGCCTAAATCAAATCCTAGATGTTCTGCTTGAATAGAGGACTAGAGCTGTAGGAAAAGGTCCAAGTTTTTGCCAAAGAAGAAGGCAAAACAATTGACTACCATCTACATAAATTCCACTAATGTGGATTAGGTCTTTCCCTTCTAGGGACACTGGAGCAGTGGCACTTAGGAAAAAAAAGTTTTTCCATTAAAAAAAATGAAACAATCTAATTGTATTTTAATGAATATTTAGCAAACTACAGGAAATGTAGGGTTCATGCATAACAGACTTCAATAGTTACTCATTATACTAGAGCAAGATTAAATTCTTCATGGCACTTGTGTTCTGAATAAATGGTAGCAAATCAGTTTGACTAAAGAAATGACAAAGATTTTTTCTTTCCAGTAACTGAGATATAAATCTTGTTATGATACTTAAATGAAACAAGGATGAAATTCACTGACTGTTACTGAAAATACTTGGTTGCACTTCCTTTTACAGTCATTTCATCTCATTCATATTTAAACGATCTCTATGGAAAAGATAGAGAAATAAAGAGCTTTCAGTATAATGGTGATGAAGAGGGAAGATCCATTGAGAACTGGTAAATCAAGAAATAGGGAAAGTAATTACAGTGTATTGAACATCTTCCGTTATTCTCATCCAATTGAGTAAAACATTTGCAGCATGCCAAAAGCAAAGAAAAAAAAATTATGTCATAGCACTGATATTTTCTTTGGGAACACTAAAAAGTACTAAACAGGGCATTTGCTAGCTAGGAGCAAGTTTTTCAGCAAGAATTATTCACTTTAATTACAGAGCTTTTAAAATATAGTATAATCTATATTTTAGATTTTGAGCTAACTCTCCTTGCAAACTCTCTTCTGTACTGCCTCAGTTTCCCAAAGGGGAGGGAGGAACCAGCCTCAGGCTCTCCTCCTGTCCTGCTTCCAGGCAGTCTGGCTGGTGTCTAAACAATCCTTAACCTTAATCCTTAGCCAATCATGGCTATTCTTGAGCTCCTTCAGCAAAGTGTAATTCATCCCATTAGCAATTACAGTTCAACACAAAAGTGTCCTCAAAACAGCTACCTGTCCTATAAATCTTTTTTTTCAAATCAGTTTTTAACCACGTTTGCCTGGTGTTGGAGTATGATCTGTGTTGTTTGAGTGCTTGTAGAAAGCTCAGGATCTGAATGCCGAAATTCAGCTGGAAAGTTGTTTTCCTAAAAGCCTCCTTACTCCCCTGTTTTCTGTCAAATGCCTTATTACCTGAGAAATCTTTCATGCTGCAACCTGTTTCCCCCTATTCTTTCCCATATTTACAGAAAATTTTGCAGTTCCAAATTGGCTTGTCCCACCCTGAACACAATCTTTGCCTGATTGCAGGAAAGGAAATGGCTCATGAGCTGTTTTCTTCCTAAAGAAGTACAAATGTTGACAAATGCTAATTGAAGTTTCAATTACTGAAGAAAGGATGATATATGGGAAGCCTGAATGTTGCTTTTCATAAAAACGCAGAAGGAAGTACATCTGCAAGAATAGAAACCCCTTTTCTTATATACTTTACCATTTAATGTCGGATTTTATATTTTGCTTCATTTGATGCATGCTGTTTACCTGTAACAACTTAAATAATTATTTGCTGCAATCACTGTACGAGACTTACTTCAAAACTTATAATGAATCAGTTTAAGATTTTAAAAAAAAGTGTATAACCACAGGAAATTTCTTTCATTTTCCACTCTTTGCAGACGACTAGCAGTATTTATATCATCAATAAGAAAATGCTTTTCTTTTACTTTTTCACTACACCAAATTTCTTTTAAGGTGTCATACAGCTAGTCCTCTGATTTTATTAGTAAATATTGGGGTCAAAAACTTTCTGTATAGATCAGAAGAAAAGCAGGATCCCACTTTCAGTTTTTCACACTGGGAGCTCACTTTTTACTAGAGTTATAATGTTTTTTATAAATAGACATTTACTTCATATTTGAGTTATCCTTCTCCTGACCAGAACTGTCATGAGCTGCAATTCCCAGTGAGGAGGCTGTGTGCCATCTCTCTTTGCTTGCTTCCATAAGGAATAATGTATTTTAAACTGACAGGGAGTAGATTTAGATTAGATATGAAGAAGAAAATCTTCACTGTGAGCATGGTGAAGCACAGGTTGCCCAGAGAGGCTGTGGGTGCCTCCTCCTTGGAACTGCTCAGGGCCAGGCTGGCTGGGCTTTGAGCAACCTGGTCCAGTGGGAGGTGTCCCAGCCCATGGCAGGGAAGGTGGAACTAAATGGTCTTTATGGTCCCTTTTAACCCAAAGCAATAATTATCCTGGGAGACAGCATGTCCTGTAAAGTTACAGGGCAGATGGGATCCTGTAAATTAGTATCTCATGAAAGTGTAACTATTTCCATAACTCTGCAAACTCATATGTGTTGAGGTTTGTTTTATAATACTCTGTGGGTTTCATTCTCTGTCTTCCTCTTTGTTTTGCCACTTCTTCTTTCTCATAACACTCTATTTCTATACTGATTTTAGTATCATATATTCATTGTGCACAAGAACTTCATTGCATCAACCACTTCCTGCCTTGTAATTTCTTTTTAATATAAAGAAGCCATTCTTTAGCACAACCATGCGAAAGGCAGAAAAGAGAAGACAGAAATTTCAGTCTTTGGTCAAAAGCAGGCAACACAAGGAAAGGTTTTGGAAAGAACTGGACAAGTATTGCCTTGTAGAACTCAGTCTGCCTTATTTCTTCTTCCTTTCTTTTTTTTTTTGGTCAGAAAAAAGAAGAAGAAATAAGGCAGACTGAGTCACTAACAATACCCAAACATCCAAGCTAGACTGGAAAATAATACTTTACTGCAAGTTTCAAGCAGGTTAGCAAAGTTATAAATGCCTTCAAAGTAAGTGAGGGGTAAAAATGGAAATGCCAGACCTGTTTTATAGCAACATTGCCAGATGCTTTGATAGAACCATTATAAATTCAACTTACATTATTCTAAGCTAAGATTGCTATCTAGTTGCTGTTCCTTGGAAATATTATTTCTTTTCTTATCTCAGTGACTCTTTTCATAGTATACAGTAAGAAATTTATTAGTAATGTATCAGATTTCCTGGTAAGATATGGTCCAACAAATGCTGTTATTATATTTAACTCTTTTTCTCCATATAACCTTTTTCCTTTATCATTTTGTCAGTCTTTGCTGTTTGGGCATCTTCACTGGAGCAATGCTGGCTTCAGTTATCTGGAATAGCATATATTATAGAAAAATGAGTTTGGAATTGTTTGGTATTTCATTACAGTGTAACTGTCTGGGGTAAAAACTTTTTGTAGCATGTCCTATTTTTTTGCACTTCCTTTAGGTTTTTTAAAGAATTCAGGTCCTATGTCTGGTGTATTTTTGTTTTGGTATAAAAGCTAATATGATATTAAGTAAATATTTGGATGAAAACACAAAGGAGAAAAAAAGGAATGAAAAGTCAGTTATCAATGTATGAATAGTTTGAGGGTCACTTTAAGCTGAAAATAATCTAGAAGCTGCTTCTTGGAAATGTGTCTTGTGAGTACCCCCAGGTGTACCCCCATCAAGCAGGAGTGCACACAGCATCTTCAGGCTGAGAACTTTCTGTGCTCTTCACAGTCCATTCCCATTATTGTGGCTCAGTAGAGAATACTTCCCCTCCCAAATTTTCTAGAATAATCTCTTGTTCAGTCTCTAGCCAGTCTAACAGTGTTAAAGTGATACCACTTATTTTAAGGGGTTTTAAAAATATATTTTTTCTAAGCATTGTGATTTTGTAATGAATTAAAGCAGGAATAGGTGAGCAGCTGGGTACATAATGCTAGGGAGGGTGGGAATGCTCAGGCCAGGGACTCACATGAGTCCAAAACAAGGTACATAACTACACCAGGCAAAACTCCAGCCCAAAAGAATGTGCCCATGAATCTGCTCAACAGCTCAGTTTGTGGAGTGAAGGCAGGAATCCCACAGGCAGCCATGAACCAACCAGCATTTATTTCCAAATAAGGTTGTTGTTACAGACCCCTTAATCCAGGATCTCACAGATGCTGTATCCTGTTTTTTGGAAGAGCTAGTTTGGCAGGTGCAGCTCTTCATTATAACTGTGAAACTGCTAAAAGTGCTTTTTTAAATTTTGATTTTATGTTCCATTTGAAATGCCTATTCTCTCTGCATTTGGAGGTAGCAGCTGTAGCTGGCTCTATAATTTGTTGGAAGTGGCATCTCCTACATAGAGGAGGTTATGAAATATAAACAAAGTAAAGTAACTTATAGCAGCAAAGAGAGACATTTCCAGCTTTCATGAAAAGAAGGATGTGATAAATCTCCACCTTGGGCAGTCACTTCATGATACCTCTTGGACACTCAATCAAGACTGCATAGAGAGATATCAATATCTCAATTTCCTGGGACCAAGTCAGAAGCATTTATGTGGCTATCAATGACAATTAGTCAGCTGAAAACTCCCTGCTTAACTGCTTTCCTGGAGGCTTTTTGGAGCATTCCTCAGCTCTGCCTACAGGAATAGTTCTTTATAGCAAACATCCAGTCAGTGTTTTCAAAGGTTCAAACAGTACCTGTATATCATATAAAGATTAGATTCAGCTACCAGCATTAAATACAAACTTTACCCAAGCTCAGCAGTATTTGGATTAGGTTTTTTCACTGGGGCCCCTCAGAACTGAGTTTCTACACTCCTGATTCAATCCAAGAGTCATTTACTCATAGCTGCTTTGTTGCTGGCTCCAGACACACTGCTCATCCGGTGCAGCTCATTGGGAATAACAACCCACTGTCATTATTTCATTTCCTCAGATATTTAGAAAATAAAATGCAATTGTCTTTTTTTAATCTGAATTCCTGCTGTAGCAGTAAAACAGAAACAATAATTAGAGCCATGACTCAAAAACAAGGGTGCAAATATTTACAAATGCTTATGTTTGTTTCTTTCCTTGCTCTCTGGAAGCCAGCCACAAGGAAGGACTATTAGATGATAGCTAATCTTCCTTAGGTAGGAGAAAGCAAAGCAGAATAGGGAGTGCTTTCAATGAGATGTGGTGTTCAGAGCTCTGAGCTTGCTTTGTTTTTGTCACACACAGCTGCCACAAAAGGAAGCAATCTTAGTATCCTAAAGAAAAGCCCAAAAACCACTCATCCAGCCTGCATGTTACAATGGTTGAAGCACAGTGTTATCCAAACGATGCTAATCACAGTTGAAATTAATACACATACTGTGTTACTCTCATCATTATCTGTTGAAATGCATTGAGCAATTGCCAGAACAGTAGGATCTCAAGCAGTGACATTTTTAATACCTTTTCTGTGCAAGCAAGTTTTGCTAGTCATTCTGTGGTGATTAAGAAGAAAATTGGGGAAATGGTCATAAATGCACTAATTTTGAAATGATTATCACTTTTTTTGAGTGCAGAAGCATCTACACTGCACTGGCAGACAGAGCAGAAGAAAAACCAGGAGCCATTATGTGACGGTGTTCACAGGGGTTTTCAGATGAGGGAAGAGACGAGAATGTTGACTCCATATTTCAGAAGGCTTGATTTATTATTTTATGATATATATTACATTAAAACTATACTAGAAGAATAGAAGAAAAAGTTCTCATCAGAAGGCTAGCTAAGCTAAGAATAGAAAAGAATGAATAACAAAGGTTTGTGGCTCGGACAGAGAGAGAGCTAGCTGTGCCGTGATTGGCCATTAATTACAAACAAGCACATAAGGCCAATCACAGATGCACCTGATGCATTCCACAGCAGCAGACAATCATTGTTTACATTTTGTCCCTGAGGCCTCTCAACTTCTCAGGAGGAAAAAAAATCCTAAGGAAAGGATTTTTTATAAAAAGATGTCTGCGACACCATTACTGTACTGTTGTTACAATTTGTGAACTGTCTGTTCCTCCCATTTTACAGTGACCAATAGTCAACAATGTCAGCAGGGAAGTCCAGGAACCAGAAGCCTCAGCAGCTGATGTTTGCTAGAGACAATATTCCCCCATCAGAGGGAATATTATCCCCCCTCGGCCACCACCAGCCAGCAGGCATTCACCTTGATCCCAGAAATTGTGGTACTGACAAGAGTTTGTGAGGGCGTGCTGTGAGTGGGTCACTAAAATATTCCCTGTTAAAAAACCTGTCAAAAAAATGCAGTGACACCAGCACACCTGGTTGCCGCATAGGGGTTGAGAAAGACCAGCTGAAGCTCTTTATCAAAATGTTGTATCTCTGAAGGGAGCTGTGGCCTTAGGTAGCTTTTGGATTGCGGGGTTGATTTCTACATTGTCTGTATGTACTTTACAGAATATTTGATTCTCTAGGAGACACTAGAAATGCTGCCAGTCACTGTCAGCACTTGATCCAAATTGGTGGATATGGGTAAAGCCTGCCCATACAACTCCTTGTTCTTGAAAATGTAAGGTGTGGAAATAGTCCCTCCACGTGACCATAAACTACTTTCTTTCTCATATAGAGCCCAAGGGAATGCAAAAATGCCTTTCTTCAACTGTGTCTCTACTAGGAGGACCAGCCTTTAGGAGCACCAGGCCTTTGAGACAAGGGCAAAGATGGAGCAAGGAGGACTTAACCTCGGTGGAGGATAACCATGTTGGGGCACATTTAAGCAGGTGTGCAACCACGGGACCTGATGGGAGGCACACAGGGGTGCTGAGGGTGCTGGCTGATGTCACTGTGAGGCCACTTTTGACTGTTTCTGAAACATCATGGGGCTTGGGAGACATTCCTGGAGAGTGGAAGAAAGCAGATGTTACTCCCACCTTCAAGAATGGAAGGAGGATGATCCAGGGAACTGGTCAGCCTCATTTTGATCCCTGGGAAGGATACAAAGCAACTAATCTCGTAAATCATTTGCAGTGAGTATTCAGCATGCATTTACAAAGGGGAATTCACGCTTACTCAGTGTGACAGAGTGCAACGAGTGACTAACTAAGTGGGGGAGGGGAGAGCAGTGGATGCTGTTTACCTCGCCCTCCAAAAGGCTTTCACAGAGTCTCCCATAATATTCTCATAGACAAGCTGAGAAACTATTGAGTAGATAATGGACAGTGAGTTGGATTGGAAACTGGGTGAGCTACTGGTCCCAGGGGTCAGGCACAGGAAGTTCAGTCACACAAAGTTCACTAGTGGTGTGTGCCATGGGTTCATACTGGGGCCCATACAGTAATAATAACATCTTCATTACTGACCTAGAAGGGGTGCACCCTCAGAAGCTTTGCAGATGACAATAACCTAAGAGGGATGCCTGATACCCCAGATGGTTGTGTTGCCATTTGGATTGGCCTCAGAGGATAGAAAAATGAAAAGACGAATGTCAATGATCATGGAATCAAATAATAGTTGAGGTTGGAAGGGATCTCTGGAGGTCACCTCCACCCCTCCTTCCCCCTCCTTGCAGGGTCACCTAGACCATGTCCAAATGGTCCATATTGCCCATGTGGGATTCTGTAAACATCTGCTATATGCTGCTATTAAGGGTTCAGTGGAGACTTGGTCTGATTTAATATGCACCTACCTGCATCCCTTAACAGAATATTCCCTTATTTCATAATATGAACAATATGTTCTGCTAAAAGATCATTTCATCTATTCAACCTATAATAATCAGAGACTTTCTCCAGTTATAGATGGTCCACTCTATCTAATTATAGCCCTACATTATGCATAATTTAGATGCTATGAACATTGTGCTATGTTCACCATTCTGTCTGCCAGCTTTCTGAACTTGTTCAATAGCTGCTTTTGGAAGAGCAAGGATATGGCTGCTCTGTGGAGGGGAAACCTGGGCTCAACCTGCTACTTCAGTACTATCAGTGTCTGCTGCAAAACCAGCTGTCTGGAAAATTACATGCAGGGACATTTCAAGCAAGGGCAAATAGATAATGCGCATGCCAGCACTACAGTAGCTACTGATTGGATTCTGCGAAGAGTCCAAGGACAGAACTGAGACTAGTGTACAGCTCTGGATCTTTGAAATCAGAGTCTAAATGAGAGTCAATTTCCAGTTTAGAATTCCTTACATGTAGCAGGTAACATCTCTGCAATGGACCAAACTACCTATGACGTTTTTGAGAAAAATGAATCTGAAAGGTTAAACAGTAAAACCATAATTGCAAGTTAGTTCTGAAAATGGCTGGAAAAGGCAGTGTATGAAGGATGTTATTGAAAAGGTATTGTAGCTATGTAACAATCCTCTTACTCTTTTCATTGCTGTTGTCCTTGTGAAGCTGTGTATAAGCCTTTGGTTTGCTTTAAATCTGTTGTCCTCTTTATCAGATGGTCCTGATGACAACTGAATAAAAGGACTGACTAGTTCAATAGATCAATCCAATAATTGGCAGGATGTTGTGACACATTTCATGTGGGGAGTATGGGTGTCCAGAATTATCTTTCTCCTCTGTACGCACAAATGCATATGAAAACTGTGTCTGCAGAAACCAATAGCAGATTTAAAACAAAAATTGAAGTTCCTCTGCATAACAGTTCTACCCTCCTGTATATAAATTATCTTTATTATATATAACTTGTGTCTTTATTGTATATTTAAGATGTGTCTTATTCTAAGGACCATATTCTGACTGTCTACAAAAGTATTTGCACAGATCTCAGTAGGAACATTTTTGGGGTGAAAATTATTAGAGCTTTAAATTTATTTGGGTACTGAATTTCTGCAAGTTTCAAAGGAAGTACCAAAATAGCTAAAATGTTCTAGACCTAAGGCATTACTCAACATAATATTAAATCTTTGAAATTTGGGCCCTGAACTCATTTGCTGATATCTATTACCCTGCCAGAAAAAAGGTGGAAAGTGGCACTTGCAAATTATATGCTATTCTGGTCTTGTGCACAAGTTACTTCCTCATGAATCTTTGTCAAAACCAGAACAATTTCAAAATTGTATTGTGTCTGAGTCATTGAGGGAGGGTATAGGAAAAAAAATTACTCATGTGAGATTTTTTACTACTGTCTGTCTCGGTTCTTCACCAAAGTCAAGAGACACACAGCACTGGGAAGAACCTTCAAGTGCTTTACAGCAGTGCCTGTAAGTAACACTTTAAGGTTAATAAGGAACTTTGGACAGTGATCATGGACTGAGCTAGCTGTTCTAAGGTAAAAGGACTTGCTTTAAGTTAACTGCTGTCACCTTACTGATTGGAGAGTCTATTCCTAAAGTTTGTGAAACTATTTACTCCTAAACTCTCCCAAAAGTATGTGTAGAGCCATTCTGTGTAGGAGAGGGACTATGTAATCTCATATGTTCCCTTCCTTCCCTCACACTAGAATTTTCTGTGTTTTGTAGAGTTGTTTTTGGCAATAGGCAAATTGCCATTTGGATTTCCCAAACTGGGCCTACATTCCTTCCTGTGTTTTAAGGGAAGAATTGCTGTAGGTTTATTGCATCACAGCTTCCTAACACAGCCCATAGGGTTGTGAGAAAATTTGATTTCTTTTTCTATGTCCCTTCCATAGCTGTCCATCTTCCGTGGGTGCCCAAAACATCTTTTCTGTGTCCTTCTCTGAGTACCCAGCTCAGTGAAATACAGCCTGTGCTGGCAATTAGGGAACACAGGGAGAGGTTCATCTTCCCAGGCTTTGGATAGCTCTGTCTGAGTAACTCAGACACTTTTCACAATTGAGCTAAAGTTCACATAGAATGCAATCCATCTTCTGTGAAGGTGGACTTCTAAAACAGGTCTGAAGTAATGGTTCTGGGTGGCTGCCCTTTTCTCTTCATTGACATACAGACAGCTCAGAAGTGGACATCACAGAATCACAGAAGACTTGGGTTAGAACCCTTCTTGAAGATCATCAAGTCCAACCTCCAGCTATAGACATCTCATATATATGACATTTAATCAACTTGTGGTATCCTAGAGAACTTGTCATATTGTGCAGTGCTAAGAATTATCCCAAGCTATTTTCAATACATAGAGAAGAAGAAGAGAGAAGAAGAAAAAGAGATCTCACTCAGTTGCTATTTTTGCATGTTTGTTTTTCCTTGTGTATAAATCGTTATATTTGCATTGCTGTGTTGTTTAGTATTTCAAGTTCCTATGTGCACATACATGATTAGATATTTTAGTCATCCCTTCTGTTTAATGTGTTTAGTACCATTTACTTTCTTTCCTCATGCAGCTAAAAGCAAATAATATGAACTTGAGAAATTGTGAGGGTGTCAATGAAGCCCTGGGGATAGCTGCAGTAATGTTGCTGGATTTTTTATTTGGCTGCTATTTCTCTGTTGAATGCTCTGTATTGACCAAAGGAAATAGTGTGGGACTCCCTCCTGTATTTTTGCTTTTACTATGCCATAGTTCAGTACTAGATTTTTTGACGGCATCCAAAAAAGGGAAGTAATTTTCTTGCATTTCAATGTAACTGATTCAGGCTAGAAAAGAAGGCTCCTGAAACTGCCAAAAAAGGAAATATTTCTTTTAAAAATCTTATTGTGTGCTTTCTGTTCTTTAATTCCTGTATAAAATCCCAATAGGATTTATGAGGCAAAGATCACTGTGAAGCTGGGTGTCAATGGGATCTAATGTTTTTCTTAATAAGATTTTGTTTTTATGTATAAGGATCCTGCACACTGTTCTGGGCAAAGGGCCTGCCAAACTTCCATACTGCTCCTGAGATCAGCCCAAACAACAGTGCTGTGCAGAGAAAGTTATATATCAGACTTGATGTGAAGATGCAAAAACTGGGTGGTACTTTCAGGCCTAAATCAATGTCTGTTGTAATCCCCAGGCTTTGCCTGACTTAGGTCTGGATCAAAATAGAAAGTAGACTTAGAGATCTGACTCCTTTTGTCATGCTTTGCCAAATCAGCTGTGTCTCTGTTAAAAACCCCTAATTATTTAGTAAATCCTATTCTTTTACTCACTATATATTTTTAGGAGATACCTGCTTCTTCCTTTGTATTAAAAATTGGCAAGATGTTTGCATGAGTGACTAATCCACATACTAGACATATAGACCTGCTGTTCATCTCTAAGCAAGCAACCTATGTAGAAAAGATTTCACAAATACTCTCCGAAAATATTTAGAGTTTCAATCTATAGCAGTTGGACTAGATGACTGTTGTCGGCCCTTTCCAACTCAATTGCCCTGTTCTATTCCATTCTATCTGTAGCAAGGCCATCATCAGCTGCAGGGTGAGCAAGGGACTAGGGCAGGACCAAGCTGATAGCAGAGGCAGCCACAACTGCTTGGAGGATGAATATGGAGGAGTCTCCACAGAAGGCAGGGAGGAATTCATACATAACAAACACATCCTTTTAAAAAAATTACATAGCTCCAGCACAGGGGTCATGGCTGAACTGGAAGGACATTTCTAAGGGACTCTTGATGCTTTGTACTTATCTTCTGCTTCCTCAAATCTGTAGCCATATCTGAAAAAACACAAACAGGAACTTAAAATGCTTTTAAATTTGTCTTTTTATTTTAAAATGAAACTAGAAAAATGCCTTTTAAATATGTTGCATTAAATTCAGTACATCACAAGTCTTAAGAACTGTGGCCCAACCTCCTTGCCAGAGAAGCTCCTTTGGAGAATTTGTTTTTATAATTACTCCTGCCAGCATGCCATATGGTAGAAGAATATCATGCTTTCAGAGTTGAGTAAATATTTCCTAGAGAGGGAAACTAAAGCATAGAGAGGTTCCCCTTGGACCCAACTAAAAAATCAGTTACAGAATCAGAACTAGAGCACAAGAATTTCCGGCTCCCCTCTGTGGGAGGGGGAGTTTTTCATCACTAGAAACTATGGTGGAAAGAAATTGGGAGTTCAGAGCAAGAAACAGCTTTCCAAGAATCATTCTTTCCTTATGCTACATAAATAGTGGCAGCAGCCCCCACCTTAGTTCATGTTACAGGACAGGAGAAAAAGTATTTTGCTTCAGACTGCAATTGAAATGAAGGTTTTGTTCTTGTCAGCCTCCTGTTATAATTTCTAACTGCACCAAACAGCCTCAGGAAACTTTTGTGATTTATGTTTTTAAGAAGAATCATTCCAGAAAGCTCTCACAATTTACTATTTCTTGAAGTTCTGAATTAGCCTCTTTAGTGATGCCAAGAATTTATTTCTACCTCTAAGCCAGAGTATTATTTTCCTTTCCCAAGCATTCACAGCTGCGTAAGTGCCTAGTGATAGAAGAATGTTCAGCCTCCAAAGATTTTTTTTCAGGTTTAGAGTTTTCATCCTTTGAGTGGTTCTCCTGTACTCAGTGCTGAATATCTATACCTATTGCTGATACCTCATGTGGGGAAAACTGAGGTGTCAGACAAGCCAGAGAAATGCACACTGTGAGCCTGACTCTTACCCTGGAAAGGTTTAAGCTTAGAGATGGGCTCTTGAGGGGATGAGGATGCTCCCTTTGTGACCTCCAATGACCATGAAGAGACACCTGAACATCCATGCCACAGGCTCCAAAATTACAAAATGTGTCTTTACAATGATTTTCCTGCCTTAAAGCTCTGGGCTCACGCAGGTCAGGACAAACCTATCATATATGTTCTGAATA
Source organism: Agelaius phoeniceus (assembly GCF_051311805.1). Lineage (NCBI taxonomy): Eukaryota > Metazoa > Chordata > Aves > Passeriformes > Icteridae > Agelaius > Agelaius phoeniceus. The sequence continues at coordinate 129,273,151 of NC_135265.1, read as the reverse complement.
CTGCAGGAATCTCATGTAACAGGACTGAATCTGTTCAGAAAATGAGACTTTTTGATTCTTTTTGAGTTCTGCCCATATTTTGCAAGTCTCCAGCCTCCCAGTCCAGAAGTACTTTATTAAATCTAGGGATGCCGTCATGCCAAAATCCCAGTCACATATTGCAGCCGTTTACTGAATGCTTATAAGCATTAACCCAAATTCACCATATTCATACATAAAATGCTCAAAACCATGTAAAAACTGTGCCTGAGAACAGCTGTGAAATTGGTGCTGCTAAAGAAAACTGAAAATGTGTTATTTTCTTATACAGATGTTTTGGACAGTGTTAGATAAATAGCCTTCTTGCTTTTTATTTTGTTAAGGTTTCTTAAATCAAGAACAGAATGCCAGATGTATTCACTGTGCAAGGCAATTTTTCTTAGATCTACAAAGAAGTTGTGGCAGCCCATACTGTTTAACGATCTGATCACGGAGGTGTCAGGATTTGCTGACAAGGTTTGCTGGCTGTTAGGTCTGGTTCTTCTTGATTTCAGGATCATAAACCTCTCCTTTTTGATTATGTTTCCTAAAAACATCTTTCAGTAGAAAAAGGACAAAGCAGACCATCCATATAAGCAGAAGGGCAGCTCTGCTCATAGCAGAGCTGGACTGTGCTAACTCTCCTCCCCATTTCACTTGCAGCACCTTCCCAAACATGGAAGGTTTCTTCTACTTACTTCTAGGGCATTGACTAACTAATTTTGCTTCTGCGAAGGAGCTGTTAATTGCTCTTGTACTTCATTTACAGCTGAGTTCACTTAGGCACTGGAGGGGAGCAATTTTCTCAGCCTTCCTAGGCCCTGTGATAGTGCTAGGAATTAAACCCCCCCAAGGGCCTACTGCCCACTGCTTGCCCGTGTGAAGTGGTTAAACAAAAAAAAACACTCAGCATTTTTCAGAATAGTCCTCAGCACTATAAAGGATCAAGCCCAAGTAAGGCCAAGGAAAAGCAGCACATCAGTACAACAAGGTCCCAGTTGGTGATGGATGCTTGCTCCCATAATATTCAGCTCCTGTTGCGTACAAAGGAGATAATGACACAACTAATAACTAATTACAATGAGAAGGAGGGAGAAATGGTGCAGTGAATGCTAGCAGGATTCATAAAGGCTAATACTAGTAAAATACAGTATGTGTACAAAATTATAGTTTAGTTCCTGGCTACCTGCTGTGCTCAAGCTAAGCAAAAGACAAAGTAGTATCTTCAGGATGTATTTTACAAAGACAACTATTCCCTATTTAAGATAAATTTACCACTGTTTATTTTATTTAATTATTATCTCATTTATTCTAGAATGTTAAAATGCTAATATGCATGTGAATTGACCTTGCATCTTTGGACAAATTGCACTATAAATATTATATTATAACATCTCCCATCAAACAGAATTGAATCACAGAAATACTCTGTAATTTACATAACAGGCTTACTGGTAAGCAGGACAGATGGTGACAAGCACAAGCAATTAAGCTTAATAAGGGTTAAACACAAAATGGTAAGGTTGGAAGGGAGCACAGTGAGTCAGTCATCTGCTCCAACCCCCCTGCTCAGGCAGGGTCATCCCAGAGCACATGGCACAGGATTGAATCCAGGTGGTTCTTGAGTATCTCCAGTGATGGAGATTTCACAACCTCTCTGGGAGCCTTTCCCGGTGCCTGGTCACCCTCACAGTTATGAGAGGCTGGAATAATTGATGTCTCCAGATGTTTTGGGGTGCATGTGTGTGGGGGAAAGGGCAGGTGGAGCCTTGCCCTGGTGAGGAAGTGCCCAGCCCTACAGCCCCAAGCCCAGAGCCTGTATCACAGCCTGGCAGTGGCTCCAGTCCCTGGCACACTGCAGGCAAAGCTGCACACGCCACCCCTGGTGCCTCTTACCCACTCCTGAGTGACCAAATGACTGGGAGTCCCCCCTGGGGGAAGGGCCAAGGGGTGTTTAAAGGGCAACATGAGGCAAGCATGTCTTGACTCTACAGCCTCTTGGAATTTCTATCAGCTGCACACCACTGGAATCCAGGAGTGGGAGTTTTGTGGCTCCTATGTATCTGTGTATTTTCTGCCTTTCTGTTTCTAATTCTTTCTTCTCAGAATTTTTGTGCAACTTAACATCAGAGTTTCCTAAGTTAATGCTTTGAGAAGTGTTTTATATTGATTGAATGTTGCACTGAATATTGTGTCAAAGTTCTCTGATTTTCTAAGTTGCCAGCAAAGCTTTTTAGTTGTTTTGACCTCTTGAGAATATCATGTCCATATTTGTCCTGTGCATCTAACTCAGAGCTTACATGAGCAACTGTAAGCCCTTCTAAGAGCCATGTTGAACAAGGGTTTTGGGGATCTTACAAGAGTAAAGAAGTTTTTCCTCAAGTTCTGGTGGAACTTTCTGTGCATCAGTTTCTGCCCATTGGCTCTTGTCCTGTTGCTTGGCATCACTGAGAAGAGCCTTGAGACATTCCCTTCAGTTCCTTGTATACGTTGATGAGATTCCCCTCTCAATGATCTCTACTGAAGGCTGAACAGGCTCAGCTCCCTCAGCCTGTCCTCCTGAGAGAGATGCTCCAGTTCCCTCATCATGTTTATAGCCCTTCACTGAGCCTGTTTCAGGAGCTCCAAGTCTCTCTTGTACTGAGGAGCCCAGAACTGGACACAGCACTCCAGATGTGCCTCGCCAGGGCAGAGCAGAGGGGCAGGATCACCTCCCTCAGCCTGCTGTGAATGTTCTTCTTAATGCACTCCAGGATTGGCCTTCTTGGCCATGAGGCACCCTGCTGGCTCATGGACAGCTTGTTGGATTTGGACAAATTTGTAGGTGTGCTACTCCAGGGGAGACCCAAAGAAGGAATGGTGCCTCGGAGGCACATTTCCTTTGCTCTGTACTAACCTACCTCCACCTGAAGAAGCTGTGCTTCATTCCCCATCCCTGGGCAGTGTGCACATGCTGCTTTGCCAGCTCCTTCCTCCCTGGCAGCTGCTCTGGCTGCTCCCTGCAGATTGAGCCATGCTCCCCTTCATTGGGCTACCAATAGGAAGTTTCTGTGCTCCTCTCTTTCCCTTCTTGGCGCTTACAAGGCAAAGCTAGCATCTGTGGGGAGCAGTGGGTGCTACAGGAGGCTGGTCTCTTTCTTATACATGCACTCACACCCACACACACAAACACATATGCATGTGAACTATTGTCTCTACATAGCTAATGAGAAATCAGTGTGCAAAATATAAAAGGGCAAAAGATAGAAATGCTTTTGGAGTCACCTCTTCAATATTTATATCTGTGATATTGGAGACAAATATTTTGGTCTCATGTGTGGTGGTTCACCCTCATGTCAGATTGTGCAGTGTGAAGAAGTATCAGACAGTCAGTTAAAAGCACATCATTGTCATTAGTGTGACCCTGTAAATAACAGTGTTTTTCTTTTCCTTTCCTTTTAGTTTGAGCCATTGCAGTGTCAGCAACAATCAGAAGAAAATGCAAAAATTCATCTCAATAGCTCAGAATGCATGGGAAATTTTTATATCTGAAAGGAAGCCTGGCTGGAAGTATCAGATGCAGCTTTTTGCAGTTTGCTCTGCAGTTGGCTTCCTCTCCAGCTTTTTGTTTTTCCTTAGCATGCACTTCTCCTTGGCGCACCATTCCTTGGGGCCCTTACTGATTTCTGGATTCATCTGGATTTTGTTTTCTATCATAGTCTTTTGTTTCAAGCATCTGCGCTGTTTCAGTGTTCTGTTCCTCCTTTCTTGCGGACTGAAAAATGGCAGGGATGCTCTTATTACTGCTGGCATGGGTGTTGTTGTGGCCAGCAACATTCAAAATATTTTTCACAATCTAAAGGTTCTGGCAGACAGTATAACCTGTCATTTAAAGCAGGAGCAATTTGCCTTGATAAAATATTATATTGAGGCAATAAAATGGATTTATGAGGTGGCCAAGCTTCCTGCTGAGCTACCTAAAGATATAGTGGTCCTAAAGCACGAATTCACATCATCTTATTCAATTTTAGATGATGCATTAAAACAGGAGCTAAATGACACAGAGAAAGAAATTCAGAGAATTGCTAACCAGATATCTTTTATGTTGACTATACTGCCCTATATAGGTCAGAAAATATTGCCTGTATTTGGGGTTTTTCTAGTTTCTTTTGGAACTGGCCTCTTTATCAAAAAATTTGTGGGTTCTCATAGTACCAAATTTAAGAATACTTATATCACAAAACAGTTCATTGCATTTGATGAGCAGCAAAAGCAACAGCAAAGACCCTGTCTTCTGCCACTTAACAGAAAAGAGAGAAAAGATTATGTGATGATCCCATCCTTCTTCTTCACAAGAAAGGACAGGAAAAAAATGCTGCGTTATTTTCTCCCTATAATTATTCATCTTTGCATCTGGCTTCTGTTTGCTGCAGTAGACTCTTTGTTTTATTTGTTAATTATTTCTGTGAACAAATATCTCCAAGAAGTACCGGATCTAGACATTCAACTCAGTCTCTTTCAGAATGTAAGTACTTATCAGTACCATATATTTCTTAGTTTATTGCTGAAAAATTTCTCTTAATCTTCAGCAGCTGCAAGAGCAAACATATAGCAATGAGCCATCAATTCTTTCCTGGAATATCATTCATTTCAAAAAGGGTCATTGCCTCAGCATACATCGGTTGGATGGAACCAGACAGCTCTTTCCAGAGCATTGTCATATTTCTAGAGAATGGTAAATTTAAGAAGAAGGATTTTCATTCCTCCATTTATATATATGAAGAAAACCAGAGGCTTGAAATTGGAAACTCACAGAACTGAAATTTGTGAAGCACTACTTTTTATAGTCAAAAGACACTGTGACACTGATGTAAGAGATGTCTACCTTTCTTTTACTGAGTATTGTGAGGATGCATCATTGCTTGTATGGATGGGCGCATACACACAAAATAATGACTTGTTGCCAAAATCTCCAGGTCCCTCTAGCAGGAGCAGCAGCATAGAGAACCATAGATTAGCTAGGTTGGAAGATAAGTCTGGAGGCCATCAAGACCAACCTCATGCTCAAACCAAGGACATGCTGGTTAGAGCATGGTACTAATAGCACCAAGTTTTAATGGTGTTGTTTGGTCAAATATTGTACTCAATGATCTTGGAGGTCTTTTCCAACATTAATTGTTCTATGATTCTGTGACCTTTCAGTTCTGTGCACCATTCAGGGAGAAGAGAAAATTAGGACAAAGTGAAGGAAATACATTTTTTGTTTACTCTTCAGTTGATCAAACAATAGAACAAGTTTCTGAGATAGGTTGTGGGATGTCCATTCCTGAAGATAATAAGGAGCCAATTGATCACAACCCTAATCAACCTGTTGTTGTGCCTTTGCTGTGTACTCACTATTTGCTGTGTATTTTTGTGTGTCGTTTTGCCTGTGTTTCTATCCTTTGTACCTTGAAGGCAACCTCTTATCATGACCTGCCTTGGGTGTGACCTGAGTCAGGGCAAAGGAGCTTAGTCCCACTACCCATGGACGGAAGTCCTGAGCACTATGCCTGCCTGATTCATGGCTCCTGTGCTATGAATTTTCTCTCTTTGTGTGCATCATTCACTCATGTGGAAAGCTGCTTGACTCTTTCAAAACAGAAAACTAATGCCATCATCAGATTGTTTCTAGTTCCCCAAGGAAAGCTAAGTACATTAAAATGTAAAATTTAATCTCAACAGATTTGTAATATCATGCCTCAGGGCTGCTGATCCCAGGGAGTCCAGGAAGCTGGGTGAGCAGGACAGACTCAGACACTTGAGATGTTTATTAATTAGCATGAACAGTAAAATTCTTCATGCACTAGTACTCCTGTTTCATACTGAGTTCCTAATGAAGATTTTTCTTGCCTATACATCAGTTCAGTTTAGGGATAAAATGGCCTGAGATAGTTTGGAACAGGATAATGTCAAGGAAGGGCTAACAGGCTGAAGATGGGTAGCATGCTTTGGGAACTTCATTTGTCCAATGAACATCTAACAGAAGTTCTTGGCCTCTGTAGGGTGATTAGAAAAGCCACAAGGAAGACCTTATTATTCCTTTGACATGATCAGAAAAGAGGCTGGGTTATTCAGTGACTCTACAGTGCTCTAATTCACAGAACAGAAAGTTGCCTGATAGTATGGTCCCAGCAGCACGTGTCATTTACCCTTCTTATTGAGCTTTTCAGTCCACAAGCAGTGAAAGACATCAGCTAAGCAGAGGCAGCTACAAGAGGAGGTCAGGCAGCCTCATTTGTGTGACAGCCTTTGGTCAGAGCACTGCCTGGTCCAGTGTGTGGCTGCAGAGAGGGGACAGAGCTTAGTACCATGTGGGCATGGCTGGGTTGCTGTTCTAGACCACGCACAACATCACTGCAGGTGTGGTTTCAGGGGGAAAAAAAGGTGAGCACCCTGAACATGCGACGTTTTTGCCTCCCTCTCTCCATTGGGAAGGTTGTCAGGATCAGCCCTGCCCCTCTGCTGCCCATGGCCCTCCTGTTCATCCAAGACTTGACTCAGGCACACGGTGCTGAGAAGCAGCTGCGGGGAACAGAGTGGCAGAAGTGAGCCTGAGCCCAGCCAAGTCTGAGCTGAGCTGAAAGGAGCTGAAAGGAGCTGAGTGGAGCTGGGTGGAGCTGGGAGGAGCAGTCAGTAGCACCAGTACTGGAAACTGCTGCACAGAGTTGAGTCCAGTGTCCGAAGCAGTGGCGCAGTGTGGCGAGGACAATCATACTTTCATACTTTCAGGGGTTTATCTGTCGTTGTTTTCTGCTGTCTCAGGCTCAGGCACAGAGAGAGTGCTGTGGTGAGTGACTGCCACCTTGTCTTTGTCTGGGGACAGCCACGTGGTGCCGGGCATAGGAAGAGCCACCATCCTGGCTTTGCCCCAGGGCCACGTGGAACTAAGTCGAGATGGTGAATACCTTTTGTAGGTAAACCACCTTCTCTTTTTATGTACTTTTGTTGATAATATTGCTGCTGTTACTGTGCATGTCTTATTCCATTGCTTGCTGCTTTCAGTAACTTGCTATCTCCACCCATAGTCTCTGCCTTTGTCCCTATCTTACTGAAAGGGGAGAGGCTTATTTGGAGTTTAATTTCTGGCTGTTGTGGAACCATGGTGTGGGAGCACTGCTGATCATGTGCTGAGACAAAACCAAAGGGACAGACACTCTGCTCTGCAGTTTTACTCTCAACGAAGGACCCTCCAACAGGGCATCCGAGCAGAGTCATTGGAGTGGAAAAATACTAAACTATTATAACCACATTAACTAAATATTTCCCTGTCAGAGCCACTGAGAAGGTAAGTTTTTAATGATCCAAAGTGCTGGACATTGTCCACCAAGAGAAATTGTGAAAATAGAGTCCAAAACATTTATAAATAGCCAATATATATATTGTTTTGAGCATACTGTATATAGCCACTGGATGGTCTAGATGATTTAGAGTCCTTTGTAAATCTGAATGTCCAGTGGAAGAAATATTAAGAAAGGAGGGAATCTGTCTTATAATCAACACCTTTTTTTCCACTTTTCTTGTGCAGAAGAATGAGAAAAGCTATATAATTTCTATGAAAGAGCATATTGGCAAGACTGATTCTTTCAAGATCCCTTTGGTCAAGCAAAACTGCATCCCTCATCCCGAGCTTGCTCTCTCCACAACATGGATTCAGCTTGGAGTCATCATCTTCTTCTTAATAATTTTTGGGTTATTCTCTGGCCTCCTGACCCAACTTAAAATACTCGTGTCAACTTCCTTTTATCCTGATACTGAGATGAAACGGATACATTATTTACATGCAAAATTACTCAAAAAAAGAAAAAAGCTACAAGAGAAAACTGGGAAGAACATGTTTGCAAGAACGGTAAGCCATGAGCTCTGGGGAAAAAAATAAACCTTCCAACTGGGTGGTAGCCAGATGCAGGAAATACTTAAACACTTGTTAACTTCAATTATGTGCTAATAGACTTTCCCCAATGCTCAGGAGCCACACACACATTGCCTAATGGTAAGATTAGATCATCTAATAGTTTTGTTCTGTACTTCAGCACACATGCCTCAGACATGACATTGGTATACTCAAATGACTATGTACTGGTAAGAAAATACTTCTCAGATTCAGAGTCCTCCAGAGAAGAAACTTTGTTTTCATGAACATATGAAAAGCACTTAGAGTATTCCTGAATCTAGATAGCAAGTGCTAGGCAATAAGAGCAGCCCTAAATGTAGAGAAAGATATTCTGATATTGCTTAGCAATATGGAAGGTGGTATATTTCTATTTTAAAACACAGTATGACTGCATATACTATTAGGAAACAGAACTTTTGCTTGCAAAAACATTTATCCTGTACACACACACACACACACACACACACACACACACATATATATATATATATATATATATATATATATACACATGCACACACACACAGACACACTAATGGAAACAACTAGCACACATGCATATACCTATGGCATATCCAGATAGAAAGCTGCAGACATATAGTTTGTTTAAGTTCATTTTTTTAACAGCCTTCAATACTGAATATACAGGGTATCAGTGTCTGGGTGATCTTAACTCAGTAATACTATCATACAGATCATATTTCTGTTTTTTCAGGTCAACTTTTGGTTTCCAATACTCAAGGCAAGAGAGGCAGTGAGGAAGAAAGAAAGGAGTATAGCAGAATGACAGGATGATGTGAAAGAGACCAAGTGAATCTTTGGATATGGCTGAGATGCTTTAGCTCCACCTGTGTTTTGCATCATTTTTCCTATAGAATGTCAATTGTAAAATGTAAAAATTTCACACTCAAAGGCTGAACAGCAGTATTTTGGAAAAGATGCCATTGTGGATAGTGTGCAGTTCACCACAGATCTCTCTGGATTGCATTAACAGTTGTTTTTCAGCTTGGGGTTTGCATTATCTGGTACTTGAGAAAATCGTGGATGATCTGTAATTCTGTCTAAAGCAATAAAATAGTTTGGACCTTTTAGGTCTACACCAGAAACCTCTTTGGATTGAGCTAACAGAGGATGTAGTGACATCAGCAGGTTTGTCTTCTTCAGGTTTGCCAGACACAGAAGATAGAAGACACAGCAGAGGCTGTGCATCCGTTGCCTTCTGGAATGGCCAAGAACTGGGACTTAGATGTTTCTAGACATTTTTATCCATTTCTCAAGCCTCAAGCTCTTCAGCCTGGATCTTTGTCATCCCTAGTTTCTTGTCTCGTATCTAGTCTCCCACCCAGAATTCCTTACTTGGTCTTAGTCCCCAGTTCCACATATCCATAGACTGTATCACTAGTGCAGATTGTTCAATGCCTTTGATAATCATGAGAAATCATGTAACAGGTCACAAGAGCTAGAATGGAGAGGAATCAGGTGCTGTGCAGGCAAACAAGGTATCATTAAAGGATGAGGCATGTAAGTAGAGGTGAACAACATTTCAGATCTTGCAGACTGAGGAAGCTTGAAGAAGGGACAATAATGGGCTTAATCATGTTGCATAAGCACCAATTACTTCAATTCAATTAAACTGAGCCAAAACTGAAGTGCTTCACCTATTCAAGCAACAATGCTGATGTGACCTTCATATGATACAAGAGCAAATGCAAAACACCTAAAGACGTAGGAATGACTTATGTAGCTTTAGAGATTTAATGTAGAGCTAAAAAATATACCCAACAGGCAGTATATTTCTGATTTGCAGCCACAGCCAACTTCCTTTTTTAGTCTGAATAATAGGAAATTCTGCTCTCTTCCTCTATAATACATGCATGGTTTCAGGACAGCCATTGATCAATGTCTCTGTTATCTGAATGAATTAAGACTTAAAACTCTCCAGTAGCAAGTGTCAGAAGTTATTTTGCACTTAAAACACTGAAAAACACAAAGACTGCTCTTCTTTGGGCCTTCCAAAGTCTCACTTCTCCATGCACGCAGGTGGTTCAGGTTGCTGGTGTAACAACAATTTGTCTCTGGGAAACAGTGCTGGATTAAAGCCATGCATTATTGAGGGTTGTGCTGAATGTCTCTGAGAGGCCTGACTATGTCCTTTTTGCTAAAGTGGGACAGCCCTGAATAGCAGCAGAATGTCAGCTTGTATTTTAGGTGCTACTGTCAAGCACCAGTGGCAAGAAGCATTCTGGTGAGAAAGAAGCATTTAGAAGGTTGCTCTAAATTTGGACCCCAAAACAGAATAGCTATCCAGGTACTATTGATAAGAGGATCACACTCTTGTTATCATTGAGATGAAAGGGGAAGAGTTACAGGTCAATAAGAGCTAAATATTTTTGGCAGAGTTCTCACTAATTGCAGGCAGGAGTTGGATGTGCTCCTTCCAATCCCAAAGGACAAGCTGGTGAGAAGCCCCAATATGGGGGCAAATCTGACTGACAGCACTACCACAGAACACCATGCACTTATCACCTGGAGGAAAACTTTGGTTTGGAGTTTCTTGCCTGTCCTGTTTGATGGTGCTGCCACTCAGAATACCTTTTCACTCTGTTGTTCTATGAGGAGCACACGAAAGCTTTGCAGCCCATGGGAATGGTTCATCAAAATTACTCAAATGCTGGTGAATCTTTGGGAGAGATGCCTAAATCTGCTAGGATTTTGAATTCCATAGTACACTCTCAGGACAGTGCCATTTCTGCATTTTTCATTTACTTAAGGAAATTCAGCCAATGTTGAATGTGGATGCTCACCCCACTACCTGTCAGGACAGTTAAACATTGCTTAGTTTGCCCTTCAAACTGATAAAAACCAATCCTTCTTGGGCAACTAACTGTAATTCTGTAAAACATGTTCAGTTCTGGTAAATATTTTACCTAGATGCTTGACCTCCCTACCAGTGACAGAGGACATGGAAAAGCCCAAGGTATTTCTTTGTCTTGGTCTTTGCAGGTAAGACTGGTCTTTAGCCATAGACCTCTCAGACCTGAAGGAAAGGCTGGAGCAAGGAGGACTTACCCCTTGTAGTTAGAGAGGACTCAAACACACAGGAGCACTCAAACACTATGAGACATGAAGAGAGGTATCCATGGCTATTGGTGGTGCTGGTTGATGTCACTGAAAGGTATCTTGATTTTTTGTAAAAGTTCTTGGTGATCAGGAGGCATTACTGACAACTGGAAGGAAGCACATGTCACTCCAATTTTCAAGCAGGGCAAGAAGGAAAATCTGAGAAACTACAGATTTGTCAGACTCATCGCCATCTGTGGGAAGGTGATGGAAAATTTTCCCCTGCTAGCTGCTTCCAAACATAAAGGCCCGGAAGCTGACTGGTATAACACTGAAACACAAGAAAACTTTTTTACTGTGAGGGTGGTCAAACACTGGAATGGGAGGCCCAGAGAGGTTACGGAATCTCCAGCCTTGGGAATACTTAAAAGCCACTAGACATTGCTCTGAGCACCTCAGAGCAGCAAAGCTGGAGCAGATATCTCCAGAGCTGCCCAACAGCCTCAGCCATGTTGTGATTATTGATTTTAACACAGCACATTTTAGGAAAAATACTAGATATGCACAGCAAAAGCTTGTTTTAATTTGTGAATATTCTGTGCCAGCATCAAGGGTGCCAACTGAAAAATATTGTTACAATTACACTCAGAAAAGTCACATACTTGAGTGGACTAATGCACACTTTGTTTGTGATCATACACATGCATACCTGTATGCTGAACATGACCCGAATGGCAGGTAAAAAGGAGATAATTTTGCTCTCCCTCCATCTCCCTAAACCTGGTTTATCAGGGAAAATGGCACATTCTGCACCTTTTTTTTAAAATATTTTTTTAATAAATGAAATCTACCTTCTATGCCTCAAAGTTATTGAGTTTTATCTCAGCAGCAGGACAGTTCTTACCCTGACCTACAGTAAAGGACCTATTCCTTCAGTTGCCCAGTGTCTTTCTTTAGCTGTACAGATGAAAAGGCAGGTCTGTCACTCCCCTGAAATTACACAAAGACACACTTCTCTTTCTCTCCAGACCTTACTTTCTTTTTAGTTTCTTCCATTTCTTTATGTCATATGAGCAGGGGAAGTCTAGGGTTTGTTTATCTTCAGCTGTCTCCTCTGCAAGTTGTTCAGCTATTTCCTTGGCTTCTCTGCTAACCATAACCCTCAACCACAGGATTCAGTTGTTCCTTTTTCTTTAAAAACAAAGTCGATGAATTACAATATAAAAACAGTGTTCCACCCACAATTATTTCTGTTCCTCTTCTTGCCTTCATAGTGTTCTTTCCTCTTTTAGTATGTTTTCTTCACCTCCAACAGTCATTCTTTCTCATCCATAAAAGCATACAATGCTTCTCTTTCTGCTGAGAACAAGAGAACTATAGGTGCAGTTGAAATGAAGCATTTTTATTCATTTGTTGGTGTAATATAAATTTTAATGTCTATTAATATCATGTTACTGGGTTTTGTCTCTAAATGATTCTCTAGGACTTGTCAGAAACACATTCAGCACTAAGAACAAGTGTGAGAAATCTGGATTTGGCTTTTGACTCAGTCATCCCTGTCCTTCTCTCAGCTCACAGCAGAACTCAACTTCCTTTTTAAACATCCTTCACTGGAGGAGCTGTTTGATTTACTGTAAAAAAATCCTCCAATTGGATCAAATCTGGTTTGTAAAATTAATGAAAGGCTGACCTGATTGTCTTGTGAAGGTAATTCAGAGAGACATGCTAGTGCTCCTGACCCTCCTGACAAACAAGGACATTTCCTTTCAGCAGCTGTGTTTATGGACCTCTCCTTATCAGCACCCCATACCCCAAACCTGGCTGGCTTCTAAAGCCAAGCCAAGCCAAGCTAAAGGCTTCTTTTCCTCTGCGCTGGTTTCATTGCAGCATTTCATGTGAGCAGCTGGGTGTGCAAAGGGTGCTGGGTTACAACTGCTGTCACCGTGATCTCTGCTCTGTCAATATTATCACATTGACTCACTGCCTTCATCCCAGTTTAAATAGTCCAGAGATGCAGTTAAAAAATAAATGGATAATCAAAGCTTTTCCTCTAATTCTGTTTTACCTCGCAAAAGTGGAGAGTAAGGACCAAAGGATCGCTCTCTGCTGCTGATAAAATAAAGCCTGGAAACAGGGATGTTTCTGTCGGCTTTAGGGGCACGGATTTCCAGCCGTGAGCACGCTTCACGGGTGCTGCTGTGCATGGCAGTACCTTCCTTCCTCCGCCTTTCTCGGCTGATACCTCGTACCTGCCCTGCCCTCCAGTGGCCCCGTGCAGCCACAGGGCCCAGGACTGCTGCTCTGCAGAGATCCCCCCGTGCTGCTCCAGCTGAAGAGAGAAGTGCTGCAGGCGTGGGTGTTTGCAGCACAGCCGTGGGTTTCACAGGTGGTGAGCTCAGTGCCAGCAATAAGCACAGACCGTCCATATGAGGCTTCCTCTGGCAAATGATGGTGATGAAAGCACTATTGTGCAATCAGGGATCTGATCTTCCAAATTGCTTTTCTGCCTCTGCCTCTGGAATCCACATCACCAGGGAGAATGGAATACTAAAGATCCCAAATGTCTGTCTGGGTGGGGAGAGAGATGAAAATATGGTTAACAGAATATTTTCCTTACTTTAACAAAGTGTTTGAATCTTCAGGCTTTGTAGCTGCAGCTCTCTCCATAGAGAGAAGCAGGCATGACTTCCCCTGGCATTTTCCAGGAGAAGGCTGTGAGAAGATCAGAAAAAAGAATGATAATGATAAACAATTCTTATCTCCACTTGCTGCACCTGTTGTTGTGCACATGTGAAATGTGTTATGGAGATTTGTTTACCAAAGGGTGATTTCTTAATTGGACACTGTTTGGATTGATTGACCAACTAGGTAAAAGCTGTATTGGACCGTCTGTAAGGGGATGAGTTTCTTAATAAGTAGAATAGAATAGAATAGAATAGAATAGAATAGAATAGAATAGAATAGAATAGAATAGAATAGAATAGAATAGAATAGAATAATTGATCAGCTTTCTGGAATCATGGAGTCAATGCTAATTATTACCTGGCTGAGGACCTGTGACTTTTCCATACAATAAAAGAGATGGAAACCAGTAGCATTCCAAGAAGTGCTAAGCAACAAAAGGATGTTCAGTGTTTTAGCCTTGACAAAACAGTTCCTTGGCTCTTCTGCACAGACACTGCTCCAGAGAAAAAGGGGTTTAATGCAGCAGTATCCCCTCTCAAAGCAATCAGAGTGATCAACAGACTGAAGGAAGAGTCAAAGCAAGGAAACCTTTTTCTCAGTAGGTGGTGGAGAAACCTGAGGATTATGGCTAAATGAGACAGGATTCAAACATCTGGGAAAGCAATTATTGTCTTGCTTTCCCGTGAAAGGCTCAGGACAACTATGTGGGCTGCAGAAGTCATCTCTAAACCACCTTTCCAACCTGGTGTGTGGCATCTGTTGTCTTAGCATGACATTTACAGAACAGACAAAGCAGCAACTTGAGAATGTAATGAGCAAGTGATAGCTCAAGGATGGACTGTAGAATGAATTCAGAAGTCTTGTCAGGGTCTAGAGGCTGAGATACAACTGAGAGACCAGTCAGTGCTTCTTCCAGTGCTCCAGTTCAGGACCTGTGCTGACATAACTGTAATCCCATTGAATCCCAAACTATACACCCACTAAAAAAATCCCATGCTTCTGTTTTTGGCTCTGCTATCACTCCTTACTGGTGTTTCAGAATGGAGACCTGGGCAGTCCCAAAATTACATCCCTATGAAGATCCCACCATCATAGCCTAGCCCATGTAAGGGGAAAAAGAACAAGGATGACAGAGATTTACAATCTGACAGTTTCAACATTAGTAGGAGTGCCTGAACAGCACAGTTGAAATTCTTTTGATGTCACACAGCTCCTCAAGGGCTATTGCTTGGAACCTTGTGGCTTGAGGCAGGATTCAGGTACTAGGGCCAGCACATGTCATGGCAAAACAAATATTCATAAATATAACAGATTTGACAGGCTCCATAGCTTATTGTACCCAAGGATGCAAAAATACAGCAGATAATTTCTGTAAATCTCAGCTCACAATATGCAGGTAATTTCTTTCATCTGCGCAATAGTTAAGACTCACTGGAATTCAAAAGTAGGTATTTCTTAAACAAAAAATAGTATAGCCCTATAGGAAGAATAGTCCATGATACAGAGAAGTAAGTACAAACATAGGGAATTATACATTTTTCCATAGACAATACATGTTCATAGTTTGGAGATTACTCTTATCAAATTTCTGCTCTTCTTCTAATGTAGCAAAAGATTAATTAGGAAGAATGGATTCGTGGTTGACCTGCACTGTTGATGAGTGAAAACATAAGAAAAGACAGGCATCCTTCATACAAGAAAGTTCCAGTTCTGAGAGGTAAAGATGGGCTGAGTGGAAGGCAGCTGCAGAGTAGAAGTCTGCACCATAGTTACACAGACTTTGGAAATAATCAATGGATACAAACCGGTATTGCAAGAAAAATGCCCCCCTCATCCCAAAGAACAGCTCCAGACCAATTTATCTAACCTATGTGAGATCTTGATGCAGAGACAAAAAAAAGTTGCAGAAGTATCTCTTTCTGTGTTGATGGTAAAGGGAGACTGGACAACAAACTGAGATGCAGAGCATGACAGTACAGAAGTCTGTACTGAGCAGTGAACTCTGTTTCCTTGTAATAGTGCTGGATTGTTGGTTGGTTCTGACGTTCTGCCACACCAAAGATAAACCTGAGAAATGCTGCTAGACCTTCTCAATCATACCCATGACTATCCTCCATCATCCTACAAGGAAAACCCTCTTTTTTTGTTTAGAGACACAAGAAATACTGACCTAATAGTAGTTTATTTTTTATAAAAGCTCATACATCACTGTATGCCTATGAATATAGCAGAAACTGCAAGTCTGCTTTCCACTGTCAAAAATAATATTAATTATCATATGTTTAATGTGTACCTAATGTGTTTAATGTGTCTTAAAATAAGCAGCACTTTCTGTGCCTGTTTGGCCTGTGGGTGCACAGTACAGGTTACATTGCTTCTACACATAGGACAGCCAACTCACTGTACAGGTGATTTTGTGTTGGCCTCATTTCTCTCTGTGGTGCTTTTGGCTGGGGTAGAGTTAATTTTCTTCACAGTGGCTTGTGTGGGGTTATGTTTTGGATTTGTGCTGGAAGCAGAATTGGTAATTCAAGGATATTTTCATTATCAATGAGCAGTGCTCACACAGCATCAAGGCCTTTTCTGTTTCTCACCCACCCCATCAGCAGGAGGGCTGGGCATGCACAAGGACATGGGATGGGACACAGCCAGGAGAGCTGACCTCAGCTGACCCCAGGAATGCTCCAGACCATATGCTCATGCTCAGCATGTAAAACTGGGGAAGAAGCAGGGGGAACATTCAGAGTGCTTTCCTGGGGATGCCTGAGCTCCTGCCTGACAATGGGGAGTGAAATTCTTGTTTTGCTTTGCTTGTAGGTGTGGCTTTTGCTTTACCAGTTAAACTGTCTTTATCCCAACCTAAGAGTTTTCTAACTTTTACCCTTCTGATCCTCTTCCCCACCTAACTGGGGAGGGGGGAAATCAAGCAAATGTCTGTGTGGTACTTTGCTGCCAGCTGGGATTAAACCATGACACTCTCAGATTTTTCCCAGTGGCGGCTGCTTAAAATGGACAGCTATTGCATATGAAAGTGCAACTTTAAACAACATTCCAGTTCTCCAAATCAAAATTTGTCTAGACATGGTAGCAGAATAGTGCTTCTGAAAGTACTACAACCCTCTGAAAATGGGAATTAGATAAATTGAGGAAAAGAGATACTTCTTTTAAATTAGGAATCCTATCCTACAAAAACCAAAGTATTAGTTACACTGGGAAAAACCTAATTTTCAGTTAAAAGGGTTTTTTGATACTAATGTTTTGCTCTGGTGATCTCAGTTCATAAGCCTTCAGGTAATAACTGTGTCTCTCCATAAAGCCAGAACACGAACTATTACTGTAGGTGAGTTCACAAGTATGGTTAGTATAGGTTTGCCATTTTCCCTTGTTTCTCAACAAGGGAAATAGCTGAACCCACCAATAAAAGCTCGGTGGTGCAGTTGGCAGGGACAAAATACATAAAGTTCTTTAAAAATAGTGACATGGAGATGGGGCAGCAGCTCCAAAATAGTGAGTGTTCTGAATCAGCATTTTTCTGTACTGACCCCTTCCAGATAGGGAAAATTAAAAAAATAAAATTCAGCATCTGCTCTCAGAATTCTCTGCATTGCCAAGCACAACAGAGATCTTCCTAACATATAAAATTAATGGATTAGGGTTCATCTCTTGGGACCCAATGGAGCAGGAGTTTAAAAACCATTCTTAAACACCAGTGTTCATTGCTTTTACTTTATTGGATAGCTGATACCTTCTAAAGATAAACATTAAGAAATACCATCCCAAAACTTACAAGATTTTAAGAATGCACAGCACTGTTACCACATTATAATTGTAAGGTTTTTAAATTATTACTCCATTTTCTAAAAAGAATTTTCCAATTCTTAAAGCAAAAGTATTTTCAAAGATAAATTTCAATAACAATTTTATGTAGGAAACCAAGTATAATGCTTATTGGTTACTATTGTTTCATGTTGGCTCTTGAGAAGTTGATAGTGGATTGATTGCTGGACCCAGAAGGAACTGCTGGTGGGGGCAGCAAGGTCATTTTCATTTGCTTTTATCTACAGAGGAGAAAAAGACAATACAATATCATCTTTCAAAAGAAAATCTCTTCTTTGCAATTTGTCACTCAGAGGTAATAATGGAGAAGGAGTGCTAGGAGCTAGAAAGAATGATTATTGCTCCCTCACTCTACTGAAGCTTTAGCCTTTAGTCCTCTCTATTAGAAAAGTTTTTCCCCTAGGACAGAGAAAAACAAATAGGATACTGCATTCTGTTGCTGCTACTGCTGCCCTGGATGAGGTTCACTGTAAGGTAGCTTAAAAGAATGATATCATGAAATGTGGAAAAGTTAATTTCACCCTCCTACCATAGCAGGTCTGTTCCTGTCCCATATTAATTAGCACTAAGAGCAGACTCATTTTATCTGAGGTACAAACTGGGGCTTTCTGTTCACCTCTTGGGAAATCATTTCTCAAGCTAGCTGATCTCATTGTTGATACATATATGCACCCAAATCTTCAGCTTGGATTTTGGCATGTTTCCTGCCACTCACTGTTCCCCCAGCCCATACTAATCAACTCCCCTGCTGTAGCTGACAACATTTCAGCTGCAGCTGGCACAGAGCAGCAGCATGGCTCGACTGTGCTTGCTGAAGGACTTGCCTGGTTTTCACCTTTTCCTGAAGCATTTCCTCTGCTTGTTGAGCAGTTGGAGAGTGTGGTGCTGTCACTAGTCCTTGTTCCCAGTGCCTCACCCCACTCGTATGCTGCACTGCCCAGGTCTTTGTTTGGTTCTTCTAAGAGACACTTCAACTCACCAAGGCAACAGAAAACTAACCCAGGAAACAAAGCTAATTGATTTCTGCTCACAGAAAGATCTGCCAAGCACCAGGGCATATACAAGGAGTGTCAATAACCAAGTTACACACTGTGAACACTGCAGAGGAGGGAAAGGGAGATGCTGGGTGTTGCTCCTGTTAGCAGTGATGAGCTCGCACTCATTCAAACACTGCTGGCACTGCAGCACCTTTATTTGTGGAATCACAGAATGGTGTAGGTTGGAAGGAAGATTAAAGATCATCTAGTTCCAGCCCCTCTGCCATGGGCAGGGATGTTTTCCATTAAACCAGGCTGCTCAGATCCCCATCCAGCTTGGCCTTGAACACTTCCACAGATGGGGCATCCACAAATTTTCTGGATAACCAGTTCCAGTTCCTTACCAACTTCACAGTAAAGAATTTCTTCCTAATATCTAATCTAAACCTACTCTCTCTTTCAGTGCAATGCCATTCTACCTTGTCCAACTACTCCATGTCCTTGTAAAAAAAACTCCCACTCCAGCTCTCTTATAGGCTTCCTTTAGGTACTGAAAGGCTGCTCTAAGGTCTCCCTGGAGCCTTCTCTTTCTGTGAAGACAGCTTTTGGTTTTGCAAAACAAATCTGTCAGCTTAACCCAAACAGCACATTTGTTGGGGGGTTATTGTCCGTAACACAGGACAATAACAAATTTAATTTTTCACATCAAGTTGTTTGTAAATTTGCAAGTCAAACAGTCATGCTTCATTTTGTACTCTTGTTGCTAACCAAACCCAGGTTTTGTATGGGCCTTCATACCCATGTCTCAGTCTAACAGCTAAACTTCATCAGTTTCTTCCAGCTGAACTTTTTAAATAAGGTTCCAATCAAAATGAGGTTCTCCATACCTGGGATGCCAGACCTTCTTGTTGAATTTACAGATACAGAGACAACTCAGCTTCTGAGAGGGCTTATTTCAGACAAGCCTTTCACCAGATAAACAGACTGCTCCCCTTTTGTTTTCTTGAAGTTTCAGAGAAGCAATAAGTAGTCTTTACTAAGAAAAAGAGATGGTTACCTGCAACAGCCAAAACTGGGGGATGAGCCTGTTATTTTCGTGTGACAGGTGTTCCTGAGACCGTGCCTGTATATGGTGCCCTCTTGACAGGAACAGGCTGACATACCTGCAAAAAAATATTTTAAATCTTTCACTATTTTGTCTTCTCTTGCAATTGCTAATTGGACAAAATTGAAATAGAAGTCCTATGATAATCTTCTTTCTATGAAATGCATCCCAATACTTTCATCTAACTTCTCTCTGGAAAAGATCTCTTGCACTGGGATCAAACTGTTCAGTTCTCAGCTTTCATCAGGACATGATGGCTAAATCTGCTCAACACTGTAGCAATCCAATTCTAAATCCATTTTTTAAGAAACAACATGTGCCACCTCATTTTATGTATTCTTCTATTTGTTATTCACATTTTCCAGTGATGTTTTCAATACATCAGGTAAGAGAGGTAAATAAATATAAATGAAACAAAGCAAATTCTGCCTTGTGTAGGTATCTATCACTCACTATTCCAGTTGCTGGCTGCAGGAGTCTGAGCTGGTTGAAAAATCACTTCTGAAGACATGCTGCAATTGATATTTGGGTTAAGGGAAAATTCTCTCTAGCTTTGATGGGAAATTGTAACCACTACATTCATGGAAGTCCTTCAGAATTGTGTAATTATCAAATTTCTTATAAATTTCAGTTTAGTTTACTTTTGATACTGTATTGTATGTGTGAACATGCAGGCAGCTCACTACATGCTGTGAAATTGTGTTCTTTGGAGGAAAGCATCCTTCAGCCACTTTCACATGCCCTTCTCAGTCCATCAAGACAACAGAAAAAAGGAAATATACAAAATTATTTTGGAGGCATTTCACTGGGCCTTATTTCGCATGGATTCAGCTTTTAGATCCTGCAATGAATCCCACTGATTCAGGTGGTGATTTTAAAATGTACTTGCTCAGTGTGCTTTACTATTCACAGTACATTAAGGATGCAAAAGCATCATGGATGCTTGCACAGTAAATAGGCACTGAAAATCCAATCTTTATGTATTTGAAATATTTCTCTTTAAAAAATAGAAGAAAACAAAAGCCTAAATTGAGCTACTTGCTTGGCCCAGCAGTGTCGTTTGCAGATGTTCTGTTTTAACACATTCTTGTTGGAACACAGCAAAATGTTCAGTGGTCTGCAGGGTTAATATCAAAATATCTGATCCATGAAAGAATAAGAAAATTTTTTATTTCTTCCGTGGTGCAATATTTCTTCCTCCATATGAAATTTGGGCTCTCTGATTTTCAGTGAAATCAGCGATGAAATGTAGCAGATTACCCAGAAGCAAAGCTTTGTCCATTTTGATTGCAAGTAGGACAGGTTTATTTCTAAAAGTACTGAGGCTTAGTTCACAAGCTGGACAGACTAATGTAAGAGCAGGAACTAGTCTACAATATTTTTCTGTAATATAAAGACCAATAAAATTTGAGTCCTTCGTTTCCTTTCCTCCCACCTTGGCATATTTTGATTAGTAAGGAAAATTACCATTGAATCCCCAAACTTCTTTTCTCAAGAGCTAGTTATCCTCATGTTGTACAAGGCATTTCAGAGATTTATTAGTTTAATTAACCTGTTCCCGCTGTCTGACTCGTTTGTAGACATATGGAGGGAATGGTGGACGGGAGACATATTTGCCTTCTCCTGCTGTGACATTGAAAACTCCACCTTCATAAACCACTTTGCCTCTTGAAACTGTCACAACTGGAACTCCATGGCAGACCATTCCTTCAAATATATTGAAGTTATTTGCCTGGTGATGTGTCTTTGCAGATATTGTCCTGTGTTTGCAAAACAACACACAAAAATTACTATGATTCGTACATTTGACTTCATTATAAAACGTTGATAAATTGATATAGGAAGAAAATTTAGCAGCATTATTTAACTACAGCCCTGTACAGTACATCAGAGAGCAGCTGTAAAAATAGGATAGCACAATAACATTTCATTGAACAGTAATTGCATTTCAAAAGAATGAAGAGGAGTCAAAAGGACAGAACTCAGCAGCCTTTAAATGCAAAATTTTCCACTTCAAAAGAGATTAGTGGAAAAAAACCCAGGTTGTAATATTTTCTTTGGATAACATGATTTTATTTTGCCTTGTCAAGCAAATATCTATGCACAATTCGATCAGAAAAAGCTCTGACCTTTTAGCTGGAATGACTTGCAATTTCAAGTTTGAAAAGCATGGCTACAATGTTTCAGAGATTGAGTCTCACAAATAACACAAAGACCATTTCATTGGAAAGTCAGTAGATGGTAATGATTTTTGGTAATGCTTGGTGTGAGCTCAATTGATTCAATGACTGACAGCCCAAATATCTTAAGGCTGCTAAATAATAAAGACATCACACTTCTATATACCTTTCCTCCAAGGGTATTAAGTAAATTAGAACTTCAGACTTCAACAGTATTCATTTGAATGATTGTATATTGTTGGGTTTTGTATATATAGACTTCATTCTATATGATTTCCATTTTTCTAGACCATTTTTCCAATCCCAGCTGGCTACTTTAAAGGCAGAGCCAATGCTAGAGCTGACATTACTGTCTGGAAGTTCCAGGCTGTGTACACCTCCTTTATTGTCCATTTTCCCTCCTAAGCTACTTACTATATACTGTAACAACAGACTTTGAGTTTCAGTTAACTATTTTATTAACTTCCTGTATCCAAGCTACAGATTATATATATTATTTGAGAGCTTATATTTTTATCATCATTTCTAGTCTCTGAAAAGAAAGAGGCTTCATGCTTTTGGCTACTAATTGGGCTTTTTCCAGGATGGGTGCTCATGCAGTCAAAAATCTATCATGCATATATTATAATGCATATACGTGAATACATATTGTTCCAGAGACTACATCTTTCTGCAAAGGAATTATCAAAGTCAAAAGAAATATGAAATATTAATAGATTAAAATATTGATCCATTTGGAGAAGAATTTTTTTAAACTTTAATCAATATCCTTACCAAAATGAGAAACACAAAAATCTGTATCTTACTTGAAGTATAGCATTTTCAAAAACAATCATACTAAATATTAAAAATTATTACATACAAAGAGGAAAAAAGAATTCATGGAGGGACACTTAGTGTTCTTTCATATCATTCTGTTGAACTAAGAGTAATTGGTTCTGCTAAGGGCTACATTTAAATCTTGGTGGTAACTGACATTTCAAAGGCTATATATATGCATATGTAAATACTGTCTATGACCAGTCTACCCATAGAAGTAAAAACTTTGCCTTATACAACACACCTTGAACAGAAAACTTATGCATGCCTGCTCACCAATATCAGCATCACCTTGTAGGTTCACGTTGGGAAAAATCAAACCTCTCTTGTTTTCACTGGTCCTATCGAATGCTGTCAAACAAATTTATGCATGGTTGTTATAATTGCCCTAATAGGAGTTTCTGAACATATTCCTCAGGCTTATTGCATTACCCTTGTGGGTGCAATTGCTAGAACAGTAAGTAAGAACAACTGTAATATAATAATCTTCAGCATTCTCTGCCTATATATCCTATCTACTTGCACAATAGCACCAGGACATGAAAATAAAAATGAAGAGGGTAATTTGAGGAAATGCAGAAAAATAAGCAAGATTCTTCATCAACATGTGAGCTGTTTAAAGGTGCAAGAACAGGATCACTAGTGGTAACCATGTCTCAGAGGTAAGTACATCCTTCATTTAAAGATACAAAATGAATGGAAGTTGGAACATTTTAAAGTAATATCCATTTGTACAGGTAAACTTTGCAATAGGAAAAACACATTTCCAGAGCTAGCCTCAGCAACAAACCTCAATAGAATTAATTTACAGCTTTTCTGTTGAAACAAGCTGTTGATCATGCTGCCCTTTCTGAAGGTGAAGTGCATTTTCCCTGATGGAAATCACCAAAATTTGCCTGTGATTTAACCCTCTGACATTATCAATGTCAGTAAAAGCTTCAGGTAGCAAGCAACCAACCAACCAAATAGAACTAGATGGTATGTTTGGGTCTGAAGCTCACAATTCAGCAACCTGATGCAACAGACTGTTTACAGCTGTGTCACCCATTTCAGCTAATGGCAAAAACAGTTGTAACCCACTAATAATCCAAGAAACCAAGGCTACCACCATGGCAGAGTACAACTTAACAGCTGTCTCCAGCATCCCAAGTGATAAAGTGTTACTCAGCATGAAAACAGATTCCTTTCAAAACTTTGTATTGTATTTTTAAAAGAAGACTTGTATTCTGGTTATAAATTGCAGTGGCTCTTTTTTCAAACAACCCTTTCTCAAATGGAGGCTGAGATCAGAGCAATTACTTCAACATTTAAAAGAACATTCTCCTTTACAAAGAGGATACTCTAAAGACATCAGGTCCTATACTGCTCTTACATCAGTGTTTCCATGCAGTTCACTTCAGCTGCTTTTGATACACCTGGCTTGCAAAGCAATTTGAATTTATTAATATATACATTGCCATTCCTCTAGTACCAAAGAGGAAGACACGCTTCTGAAATTGTCTTTTTTTCACCATCATACATCTTTCCAACTAATTTAGAGTCAAAGAGTAATTTAGTCTAAGAACAGCTGACAGATTTGCTCTGTGTGAAGATGCAGTGACAAGCAGTACTGTATTTATTTATGCTCTACGTGAGAAAGGACTTTACAGCCACTCCTAGAGTATTGCAACTAAATAAGACACAGACTGCAGCTTGAAACTTGAAAAAGAGCAGCAGCTTAGACTTGAATTTCACATAGGGTGAAATTCAAGATTATACAGGTAGTCAGCTCAAGTTATGACCTAAACTTTGTTAAGGAGTTAGAGGGACCAGTTTTCATCTCAAAAACATGCCAATGCTCCAGTCAGAGGTGGAAACAGTAAACAGTGAGTTACAGCTGGACAGGAGGGGGCATGGATGAAGGGAAATCATTGGATATATTAGAGTGATCTTACACCTTTCCTAATGCATAGGACATGAAGGTTCATCAGCTCTAGAACCTAAACTTTGACAGTCATAAGGATTGTCCTTTTAATTTTCAAGATCACATAAGCAAGCAAATGAAGAATTTAATTACAGTCAATAGAAATGGCTACATACCTCACTCAGATTTCTTTAAATAGTTCAGCGACAGGAATATGAAGGAATGCTGTAGATGACAGCCCTCAGGCAACAATAGCTGTTCAACATTTCAGTAAAGGGAGGACACCTATTTTATAATCAATTAATTACCTAATTTAAAATGTAATAAGAAAGCCTGTAATTGAAAATAGTTGCTTTGTTGACAGCTGCCAAAGAAAACCAGTTTATGTAGGAGTGAGTATTTGAGCTGTAAGTAAATTCTCTCAATGCTTATTGTGCAGTATCTCTGAGCTGTTCAGAGCTGGGGTTAGGTGAGAAATGCCATTTGGCTGAGGACACTATCAGCCTTTGTGAATTGCCTCTTCATCTTCAGATGCCTTTGAATTCTACATATTGTTAACCTGCTTTTCTAAAATCTAGAAAAAAAATAAATCTTTCACCTTTCTGTGTTTTCTGAGTCACCACTCATTTATAATGATAATTAAGAGTTTTATTAAAAAGAAAAGCAAAGAACAGGGAAAAAAAAGTAGAGGAAATATAAGAAAGTCTTCAAATCTGAGTGTAAAAATATAGCTATAAGCCTATAATGTGGATTAAAAACCTTACGGTCTACTTTATATTAAGGAGTTGCAATAACTGCATATGCAAAAATATGCAGGCAACTATTTGTAAAGTTCCTAGCCTCTTAAAAATTATCTTCAATAAATATTAGTTTTGAGTAGTCATATGAATTGAGAAGATTTGTAGATAAAAAGAGGGAGAAAGAGAATGTTTGGGAGCTTCAGATCAAATTGACTTATCTGAAGAAATGGGATATTTATTTCATGCAATCATATCTCCTAAAATTCATCATTTTAAGGGGATTAGACAATGACAACAAAATAATTTTTTTATTATGGTAAGTAGCTCATTTGTAAACAATATTATCCAGTCTGGTCCTACCGATTGTTCCAAGCTGATACAGAATGGAAGTGAACATTTGGGAAAAATTGTGGGCAGAAGAGAAGCAGTAATGAAAAAATAGCTTGCAAAAAATAGCTTGCAGAAAAGCATACAAAAAAAAGAAGAACACGAATTAGTCTGTTCAATGACTAGAGAAGATCTTGAAGTGCTTACAAGGAAAAAAGTCAGAATTATGTAAAGGGAAAATAAAGAATTATTTAATTTTTTGGGTAACATTTCTGAGATTCACTTTTCTGAAGAGACCAAGTGACATTTTGGAGATGGCAAGTTACTAGGGAAACAAACATCAAGCACTGTCAGAGAGGCTCATCTTTTTACAGGCCACAGAACCAGTGTCACTGAGGTTGGAAAACATCTCTGGATATCATCTATTTCAAGCCCTCTGTTCTGATCAGGGTCAGTCTAAGTAGGCTTCTCAGGGCCATGTTAAATTGGGTTTTAAGGAGGGACATCCACAATCTCTATGGGCAACCTGTGCCAGTGTTTGATCACCATCACAGAAAAACAATATTATTTATCATGTTGAAATGGAACTTCCTATATTTTAACTTGTGCCTATTGTTTCCTTCTCCCCATTTATTTAATCTGAGATAAGATGTCTTTGGCAGGATTCTGGTGAATTAGTGTACATTCATGAGTGCACACTGCTTTCACTTGTGCAGAACATGGGGCTATTGAAAATGCCAGAACATACTTGTCCTATGCATAGATATTTGTACACCACATTATTTAATTTTGTCTCATTGTGATTAGATGCAGTCATCCATATATTCAGTATTCAAAATTATGCTCATTCATCAAAAGAGTAAGATAGTTACAGCATTATTTATTCTAAACTTCTGCTAACATCCTGGTTTCTTCCTCTCTTATGTTACTAAAAATTACAGGCAGTTACTTGGCAGGGTGCTTAAACATTGTGAAGTCCCCACTTAAGCCTCTGAGGCTGAAGACTTGACTACAAATGAGACAGACATAGGCTACAGATTTTGGTTCTAACAAATGCAAAAGATTTAGCCATGAACATATCTGCATGGAAGAAAAGGCATATGCCAGGAGACGGGGGAACTCTGACATTTTGCTGATTCACCTCCAGTCACTGTTTCCCTTAAAATGCAAAAATACTAGAAACAAACTAGAAACAAAATTCTTCCTCTGTCATGTCAGGCAGGTAGATTACAGAGTGACCTGTCCCTTTCCTCCCTCCCACCCCCACTAAAGCTTTCCCATATCTCCTGCTGGTCAGGGCCCCCACTCTGGCAGCTGCGCTGGGGCTGTAGCCACCCCTGCCCTGCTCAGGGCTTGAGCCCAGCTGCACCAGCACATGTGGGGCACACACTGCCAAAGAGGGCCACTCCAGCAAAGCCCTAAGAGGATGGTGCTACCTGCACACCCACCTCTGCCTTTGCAACCAGAAGTATCTAACTTCTCAGCTATATTTAATGAGGGAAAAGCCTGGGGAGTGTGGCTTCCCAATTTGCATGTTGTTATAATGAAGTGGCTGGACTTAGAAAGTTAAACTCTGTTTGAGACAGGTTTTTTATCCTTATGGGTGTTTGATCTTGCCTTTGGGACCTGATCCAGAGTTTACTTGCAAGGCTCTGACAGGCTACAGTGAATTAATTGAGCCCTAATATCTGCTGGGAGCTGGATGTCTGTTTACAAGATCTTTAGGACCTTCTGCCCCTACTTTACAAGGGATGCTCAGCTCTTCACTGCCTGAATCGGGCACTGCAGTGTTTAGATTCCTTGCTGAGCATTTCTGGAACAAACCTTAGAGATTTTATACTCTTGCTTGCTTTCAAATAGCTAAAGGCATCAGCTATAGAGGACACTGACTTGCTGACAGGTGAAATTCCCTTTCCCTTACTTACCCTGCTTTCTCCTCCTAAAAAAGTCATTACAGTTGCTTTTGTCTCACAGACTTGGGACTTTTATATTATTTGTGTGCAGCCACAAAAGAAGTCAGTGAACAGTCTTGATCAAAGCACAGATTAAAATAAGATGGTACAGTGAGTACACATTTGCTGCCTACATGCATTTTCCCAAGGAGTTTTCACAGAACAATCCTGTATGCACAGACTGTACTTGGGATGCTGAGGGTGTTGAGGTCTGCAATATGATATTTGGTAGCACATGGCTTGCAATAAACCAACAGATCCCTTTTGTATTTTTGTGGCCTTTAATGAATGGAATAAGTATAAGGAAGCTAACGAAAACACCTACTTTGGGGCAGGACTCACAACCCATCTTTTGTAATGCAGTTTCTAACCAATTTGTACATTTAATGTTTTTTCCCAATAATGCTTGCTGTCATGCAGACCTGCTAAAACCAATATTCAGATGCTTTTAAACACAGTAGCAAATGTTATACTTGTTGATATAGTATTTTCTGCAGAAATTACCAGAAAATGCTACAGAAATAGGCCAGTCAATGAAGCTGACACTTGAAAGCCTCAGCTAGAGCAGCAGTGCTGGAAGCAGAATGTTAAATTGCAATTGCTCCCAGTTTGCAGAACCGTCACATCGAATTCACTGGGGTTTCGTAACCTAGAAAGAGAAAATCCTGAGAGCTCAGCACCCAACATTATTGGGCAATGATGTGGGTGGGGAAATGCCGCTGATTTTATGGGGATACAAGTTTTTGTATGAAAGAGCTGCACTACCTTTCTAAATGACTCTAGAATCTTCTGTATAGACTTCCTCTGACAGATAGTGATAAGATTGATTCCTCACAGCAATACTTCAGCAACTGTCTAACTCATTAGGCTGGCTTCAATCAGAATTTAAGACTACAGCAAAATAATCTCAAACCAGAACGGGAAAATTGCAAGACTCATGGTTGCAAATAAGAAAAAAAATCATGCACAAAAGAGGAAGAACTTAGCAAGAAAGAGGAACAAGCCTATTGTGAAACTGAAAATCACTCCCCAGAATCAACAAAGCACAGGAGGCTGTGCCTTGTGTAACATCTTAAATGGCTGAAATCCATTAGCTAGATCCCTTTTTTCTACTGGGCTGTTTATGCCCTCTTCAGGATTTGTAGTGAAATTAATAGACAAGTTCCAGTGAGATTTATTTATACTGTCTCATATAGTTCACAAAATTGTACCTGCAGAGAGACTGTTCCCAGCAAACCCAAATGGATCAACAGTGGAAACAGTACCAGATCCCGAAGAAAAATATTGGCTGAACCTTAAATAAGCTTGCTCAATAAGAAAATACAGTTTAAAATTTTAAAAAAATGCTTACAGAAAAACTGCACTTTCACAGCTAAAGAGGGTGAAAAGGCAATTAGGGCACTCAGGAGAGAGTGAAGGGGAGCAGAAGAAATGTTTGAGGGGCAAAAAAATTAAATAATTACAGGGGCTGACAAAGCACCTTGAGAACATTGTCAGAACTCTGCTATCCCTCTAGATTCATTTGTCCCCAGGCAGAGCAGAAGAGAGTTCAGAAAACAATCCTTCAGGGGTTTTTTAAATCAGAGTTCATAGCTCCACTCTCCTGAAATAGCTTAGTGCTGGTATCTCAAAATATGCCTGCTCAACATGCCAGAAGGTATAATGCACATGAAAATCTCCCTGACCCAGCACTGGGCAAGCCTCTATATTTATTTGGGTTGTTGACACTCCTGAAAATTCTTTTGCTGGTACTGTCAGTTTTTTTGTGGGACTTCTGAATAGCAGCCTATCACAGACATCTTTTATAAAAAAATCCTTTCCTTAGGATTTTCCTCCTGAGAAGCTGAGAGGCCTCAGGAACAAAATGTAAACACTGATTATCTGCTGCTGTGGAATGCAACAGGTGGATCTTTGATTGGCCCATGTTGGATGTTTGTAATTAATGGCCAATCACAGCCCAGCTGGCTCGGACAGAGAGCCTGAGCCACAAACCTTTGTTATCATTCCTTCTTATTCTATTCTTAGCTAGTCTTCTGAGGAAATCCTTTCTTCTATTCTTTTAGTATAGTTTTTATGTAATATATATCATAAAATAATAAATCAGGCCTTCTGAAACATGGAGTCAAGTCCTCGTCTCTTCCCTCAGCCTGAGACCCCTGTGAACACTGTCACAAGCAACTTCCATATCCTCAAATGTTGTAGCTTAAAACACAGAAGACTTCACACTTTCACTTGTTTTTTGTACTCATTAATATACTGAAATGACTGAGAATTGCATATCAAAAATCAAAAACCCAGAAGATTGGTCAAAAGACCTCTGTGTAAGGTAAATCTAGGATTGGGCAGAGGCTGTGCAGCATGTTATCTATTTGGCTTCCAAAATTAGACATGTCCAGTTATGCTTCAGAACTTTCCTACACCATGAACAGAGTATTTAACTTTTTCCTTCTCAAAAATCAGAGGCTGAAAGCACAGTTGTATGGTCACACTGCTCACTAGAGCTGAGCCCATGAAGAAAACCACCAGCCCAGAGCACTTCCTGACCTGTTGCTGCTCCTGCTGTGCGCACGGGTGATCAGAGGCAGGGCTTGGCTGTTAGAGGTCCTGCAGACTTGAGTTACCCTGCACAGCACTGGGAGAGTGGAGATGCACTCACAGAGCTCTAGGCAGCTCAGCTGAGACACAACTGCCCAGGAGATCTGGCTCTGACAGACAGCCCTCAGACCATTTCCAGGCAGCTGAAACAAGACCAGGATGGGCACAAGAGCCAGAGCAAGACTCAAGACATAATTCCTGAAATGTTTATAGAGTCCTGACCACGGAGTTGGCTGATGTGTGAATACACCTGAGGACAGGAATCAGCTGTAATGCACACTATGCTGTGTGAGTTCACTTCATGCCCTTTCCATGGTGTACCATGGGATCAAGTCATGCAGGGTGAGACACCAGGACACTGTTTGTGCATCTGTTGGTAACACAAGCTCTATTCTAGCAGAATTACTGTGCACACAATCAGAAAACTCATTAAATAAAAGCATAATCATGAAAAGATTGACGTTCAGAAGTAAGTTCAATCTACCTTTGAACATGCTTTAAGTGGCTCTAAGTTCAAAACACAAGTTTGTAATGGGTCATGCTGCAGCAGTCTCTTCTCCCTGCCCTTTGCAGTGGAGGAATTCAAACATACTCCAGCACTAAAAAGAGTTGCTCTAAAATCCCAAAGGAGTTATTTTTACTCTTAGGATACCAAGCTCTGGTTGCATAATGTGCAGACTTTTTAATTTTTGTACTTGGTCAGCAATCAGAGAGAATGCCTTTTAATCCATCTAGAGATCAAAGATCTCTCCTTACCTACACTATTGTTGGAGAAAAACCCCTTTAATTAATTCACACAAGGTGCTATTTAAAACTACCATAACCTCAACTAAAGGCTAATTGTTGTACAAAGTCTTTGTGTTGCTTTTTTCCTACAGAACGGCTGGAAGGGTTGGGGGAAGGGGAGGGAGGGGGGAGAACAACTTCCCATGCATACCTTGTAGCTTTAGGATCCCAAATTACAATGTCAGCATCAGAGCCCACAGCAATTCTGCCCTTCTTTGGGTAAAGGTTAAAGATTTTTGCTGCATTTGTGCTGGTAACAGCTACAAATCTGTTTTCATCCATTTTTCCACTGTGCTGCAAAACAGTACACAAAAGCAAACTCATTACTTTTTTAAACAGAGAATGAAAAAATGTTCTTCTTGTTGAAAAACTAGGGTGAGTGACATCCATCATTTTTTTAAAAGGTCATACTGAAGAATTTAGAAGTAAAAGTAACTGTCTCAGATGCCCATAATGCAATGTACTTTTACTAAAAACAGTAACTTTATCTGTATCCCACAGCAAAGAGAAAAAAAAAGACAACTTTAAACCAAACACTCTGTGAATCCAGCCTCAAGTCCACTGAAATGAAATGTTTTAGGTGGCTTTAAAATCTGTAGTTCTGCTCAGCAATTTCCTTAGGAAATGTAGCATCTCTTGAAGTATCTTGGTTCTGAAAATGGTGACACAGTATTAAGGGGAGCCTAGAAGGTGATAAGGCAAGGCAAGGTACAATGTGTAATACAGGAAAACTGATTTGCAAATTTCTTTAGCAATGACACAGAGTATAGCAGCGATCAGCAAATGCTGCAATCAAATAGTATAAAAAACAGATTGCTGATGTGACATTCCAGAAAAATAGCAAATAACAACGGATATACATTTGTCTTGAGACTGTCCACTGCTGTGTAACTAATTTAATCCAGCTGCCACGAACGTTGTTTGTTTGGGAAGCCACCTACACTGGAAGTAATATTGTGCACAGGCCAGTCTGGGAATCAGACTATCACAAAAACGTGTTTATGGTGGTCTGCAAGCAGTCATCTGAGAAGAAAAGTATAATGAAAATGGTGAACACTGCTCTTCTAAGTAATAGCGTGTGGGAGGAGAGGGAAGCTGCTCAAACAAACTCACACAGCTGTGTAATATTTTACAAATGAGAAAAGGGAGGATATTATCAATTGAAGAACTTTTAAAAAATGAATTTGCCCAACAGGATGCACTGTTCAAAAGTAGCACTGCTGAACACATTCATGTCTCAGTTTCATATGAGCCACAAGCTAGATTTCTGTTTACACCATAAGAAATCTCACTAGAGCTGTGCCACAGGGAAGTACAGGCACAAGTGTGTGTTTTGAACATACCAGCTGAAGCTGAATCCCAAATACAGATAAGCAAGAGATATCATGAACCACATTCTCACCAGGTGTGTGAGGTAGGTCATTATACTGTGACAAGTGAATATGCTTCACAGTGCATTGTCAAGGTGACTTCACTACTGCAAGAGAACTTCAATAGAACTGCAGCCTCCAGAATGTCACAGTTTTGCATTAGCCAGAGCAATCATAACACCTAGTATGCAGCAGATTCCTTGAGAGATTTCCTTACCTCCCCCCTCATCAGAAGCACTGACCATTCTTGTGTTGGTATGAGAATCTGAAGTCAGTGGGACTTGAAGCTGCTCATTTCATCTTATCACATTAGAGAAGCATTTCTTAAAACATAAATTAGAAGTTGATAGGCACACCACTGTGCAAACTCCTCCAATGGCTAAGTTGGAGAGAGATCAAAAAGGAAAAAAATACACAGCTGATAGAGTTGAAACTGTAGGTACCTCTTTTATTTTCATTTCACAAGTTGAAAAAAATGCTTCAAGAAAATATACTTGCAGTACCACTGAAACAATAGCAATCCCTTAATGCTAAACACTAGAAATTATTCTTTAGTGAAATACTTTAAACACTAAGAATCTTCTTCCCTCTTCCATAAGCATAAAGTGAGAGCTAATAAAGATTGTAACAATTTTCAATTGAATGAGTTATCTTATGATAAACACACTGGATAAAACTGAAGAGTTAGTACCTGCTGAGAGATCATGTTTTGTGGGAGAAATCAATTACTCTATGTTTGGACATTTTGATTTACTTACAACGCCTTTTTCCCATATGACTGACATCCTATCCTCCACACCATTCACTCCATTAGGGATTTTTGTGAAGTCATCTTTTCCCAGAGCTTTCTGGCATATGTCAAAGGTGCAATTGTCAGTCCCTGTCACAGATAGGTCACCACTGCAGAGAAACAAAGTTCATTATGAATCAGGGCATGTACCAGACAGTAGCACAGAGGAAAACCTGTTGAAAGGCTGGCTAGATA
Organism: Agelaius phoeniceus; assembly: GCF_051311805.1. Lineage (NCBI taxonomy): Eukaryota > Metazoa > Chordata > Aves > Passeriformes > Icteridae > Agelaius > Agelaius phoeniceus. The sequence goes on along the minus strand of NC_135265.1, from coordinate 129,239,900 downwards.
AAGACATCCATCCTTCAAGACAAAACCTGGTATGCCCTGCCAGCCTGCCCTCAGTCCCATCCTCCAAGACTGGCTCCACAGTAACAGCTAGTTGCCCTATGAAGCAGTTTCCTCTTCAGAAACCCCTCAGAAGAAAACAAGCACCAACACTGACTCTTTTACTCTGGATATGTCAAAGACATCCCACAAACGGAGGAATTGTCCACTTTGCCCAGAACAAGCAGCTTGGTTTCACCCTCACATTGAGAAATGAAATTCCCCAGTCTGTGTCACTCCATATTACCTCTGAAATTACTATGGATCTGCACAACAGTTATTCTGTGTTCAGGCATACCTTTACAGGCTGTTCCATCAAATTCAACCCTTTTGTGCAGTTAACCCTTACTGGTAATGAGATGACACAGCAAGCCACACATCTTGTTAAGTGCAGATGTCCTAAAGGTACCTCTTTTTCTACATCCTTCTTAAGTAGATGTTATGAAATGAATATCTTATATGTACCTTCAGAAGTTAGCAGGCTTGAATTTCAAGTGAAAAAGACATCAGACAACAAACCCCAGAAAATCTGGCTGTGACCTCACCTTTTACACATTTCCCACTGACTTACAGCCTGTCTTCCTGGTCATGTTACAATTTTTGCTGTGCTATGAGCAAGGCAAGGCTTATTGAATAAAATCATATGTGGACAGAAGGCTGTAAGAGTTCAGAGAAATAAAATATGAAAAGAGAAATTCTTTCAATCTGTGATTTCACCCTCCATTTCTCCTTTTCTGATAATGTAACATTCTGTACTTAAAAAATCTCCAGAGCATCAGCCGGCTATTATGTACTCCTGACAAAATTTGCTGTGCATTTGGGTATCAGTGGTCACTGTTCATCTGCTTACTTGGCCAGTAAGTTCATGAGGAAACCAGGAGTAGATGGATCTGGTCTCAGTGGGGGTCCCATCACATATGCTGCAGCATGAGCCCAGTCTTTATTCCAGTAGTTGGTGCCATCAGTGCCAAGACTTGCAGCAATAGGCTCCCCATAAACCACCTTTCCTGAAAAATGTAAAGCAAAGGTATCATCCTCAAAAAACATAAAAATACATAACCTGTATTTTCTCTGCTAAGGATCTTTTTGGTGGCAATGAATTTAAATTTGAATGAGTGTTTCAAATTAAACACCTATATATGGAAGGACATAATAAACTAAGCTATAACACAGCATCTTTGTTCTGAATTTTCTGCTAGTGATTTCCCAATATAATTTCTCCTAAGAACATTGCTTGGGCAAGTTTTTTAATTAAATTGTTGATAGATATACTGTAATGGGTTTTACACATTGTTTACTAGGAATGTGATTGAGATTTCAAAAAGAAAGCAGTCCTCAGTTGCATTAATTATGTTTAAGATTCATATACTTGCTAGTACCTGTTTAGTGCTTTGAAATTACTGACTACACAACAGTGTCAGTTAATATATACAGCATACAGACTTTGCAAGGTGGCACTTTCAATTGTCAGGCTATAATTATGCCTGGAAGAACAATATGGCAGGAGACATAAGCCAGAAAGTATAGAAAGATTTCCCAGATCAAAAACTATAAATAACTTGATTTTAAAAGTTTCTCCCAAATTTTAATCTTTTATCCTTTGCTGCACAGTATCCTATTTTCCTCAGAAGAAGACATCAAACCAGGCTGGCTGTTAGCCTTTGGACAGAGCTAGCATATTTTAACTACTTTTTTCTTCTGGGAAACATGGATTTGACACTCATCAGAACAAGATGAACACTCCCTGAGTGGTCCAGACACTTTGCAGTTCTGCAGCTGACAGGTGGAAATGCCCCCAACTGCAATGGTCACTAAAGAACCAGGATGACCTCCCACACCCGCTGAGAGGCCACTTGGTGCTGGTTAAATGCAGCCTCTGCTGGGTCCCAGCAAGAGCCTTCTCCCTCCCCTGGTCCCTACAGACAGTGGGTATTTTGCATTGGATGCCAGATTTCAGTCCAGGCACAGTTTCTATTGGAACCATCACTGCATTGACCCAGCAAGGCCACAGCTGGGGGTTGCTTGGTGATACAACCCTGTGACCTTTCTCTGACCTTCTGAGTGTAAATCATGCAGTCATGGTACTGTGGGAAAACAAATAGCAAAGCTTTGCAGATCTCTCTCTGTACATTAGATTGCTACTTCTGTGAGCTACTGGATTGTAACTCCTACACTGGCATAGGTAGCTACTGAGGAGCTCAATTACCTTCAAAATACACTTCTCATTGCACTAGTGCCATTTCTGAAATCTTTGGTGCTAGATTTGCTAAAATGCCTCATACAACTTTATCTCTACGTGGTTCAAGGTCTGCTTTGGTGCTACTGTATTGTACATTTATTCCAAGTACTACCTAGTACAACTTTGTCCACAGCCTAAAGCCTCCCTGTTAGCATAACTAATTTGCTGCAACAACCTCAGTGTCAGTGCACTCTTGACATGCTCAATGTGCTTGTCTCATGTTGATGCTTTGGCTTGGAGCATTCTAAGCTCTCAGTCCCACTTACCTACGTATGTTATAGATTAATACTTGGGCTCAGAGGGAGACCACAATTTTTAGACTTGAAAACATGACTTAGGTAGATATTTACTGGTTTTTTACATCTTATTTTCGGAGCTCAAAAGCACTGACTATGAGGCCATGCATGGAAGTGATATGATCTCTCACTGATGAGGAGATGTGAGCAGATCAGTGTTTTCTTAATTCAGAGCTGAATGAGGAAACCTAAGAAGAGACATGGATAAACCCAGGAGAATGGATGAAATTAGGATGAAACCTGGTTCACCTTAGTGCAAGGTCTTCCCTGACTCTTGCAGGAACCCTTGGCCTTCCCTGGCCAACTCCAAACACTGTATTTGAGGGTAGGCTGCCACCAAACTAGAGGTATATAGAGAAGGTCTGGTATATGTAACCAATCTGTCACATTTACCTATTAGTCTTTTGGCAGATTTTTCAAAGCCACCAGAAAGGGGAGGGAGGGAGGGAGGGAGGGAGGGAGGGAGGGGAAGTGTGGTTCGAGTCTCTTCTTCTGCATTTAAACAAGATAAAGAAGCTTTCATCCAAAGTAAACCTGAGCTATGAATCATTAGGACATAGCTACAAATTATTAAAATTAAAATTGCAGGAAAAATGATTTTTTGCTTAATAAATACTTCAGAGAATAATAGAAAAATAATTTTCTCATCATAGTTTCACAACATGAAAATGAAAAGAAGTTTCCAAGCTCCCAGTTGGATATGCTGAACTGATTCTAGTTCATGTACCATAGCTGATGACAGTATTTCTGCAGTCAGAGTTTGAGCTGACCAGCTCCCTTTGTTCCCATGAGTGGGGAGGAATAGAAGTTATTCCCTCAAGTGATTTTGAATCTGAACACTGCAGTTTCAACAGACTACCTCTGGACAGTTCTGCTGAATGTGCAACTTCCTGCATTTCACTTGGGCCATGACAAGCCAGCCTGAAGGATACAATAACATCAAGATTCTGCTTTAAACCTAGTGAAAAAGGAAATTCTGCACTAAGGCTCTTTCAGCTGAACTGGCAACAAGAGAATTCTGCATTAAGGTTCTTCTAGCTTGATTGACTTCTGCCTATAGGCATAAAAGTGAAGTAATGCAGTAATAAATCATGTCTTTCAAATTGTTATATTTTCCAGCATTCAATTAAAAAAGAAACCACTAAGTGTTCTGCTGTTTGGTCTTCCTGACACCTCTGAGCAGCTGGTAAACATCTGTGTATTTGGTGACTTTTTATCACATGCCCTAACTGGCTAGCTAAAAAATCTATTTTTAATAGATTACTTTATCAAAAAGTAGAGCATTCAATTGCTATTTTTGTACCACCTACCAGAACTCAAAAAGAGTTGAAATACTGAGTTGAAACACCAACTAACATTGACAGATTTGAAAAACTAGTCCATATGTTCTTATTCTAGTATAAGTTTTAGAAGCACTTAGGATAAGGTCCTATGGGGCAAAGATACTCACAAGCTCTGAAAGGAGCAGAACTGCAAAGCAGGGCTTACTGAATCACAGATAGCATTGCATCCATTAGGCTATACACAGCGTGGACCTGAGCTGTCCTGCATGAGACAGCTAAACATTTGACATTTTTAGCTGCATTCCTGTGCTCAGAATCAGTTTGAGAGTTTGTATTCCCTCAGCAATGGACATGCCTTTCCCCTCACCAAGAAGAGACATAACTCGTGACTGTTGGTAGGAAGCAATTTTGTAAGCCTAAGTAAGCTTCTTAGAATCTGGCCAAGGACATATTTTTCTATGCACTTTTTTAAAAAGGAGAAACTTTTATTAAAAATTACTTTTTCAGTAAGATTGTGCTCTCCAGGTTTCCACTAGAAAGTTCCATTCCTGGCTGTAGCATCACATTAAATGAGAAAAGGGACATGACCTTTAATCATCACACTGCATGATCCTTAAGATCCCTTCCAACCCAAACCACTCTATGATTCTATGGTTTCCATCTTTAGCTGAGATTTAGCTTAGGATTGAAAGCATTTTTTAGGAGGAAACAGTATAAATCATGTACCCCATAATCACATTTTATTAGCCTTGTTCTCTCCACAAGCATTTCTGGTAGCAGGAGTGGTTGACAAGGTCACATTATTTTTCCCCAGTAAGTTCACATCAGGTAATCCTAATAAGGAGAAGGAGCTGCACAGCTTGACATGAGAGCTCTACAGCCTTTTATTCTCATTGGAGGGAAGATTTTACACAATAGCAGGAAGAGAATCCCTTTTGTCTTCCCACTTGAGGGAATGAGAGTGTCATGCACACAAATATATCAAACTGCCCTTATGTAGAAGAATACAATTCCTCTACCTACTCTGTCCAGATTCAAGGCCATATTTTGCACAGGGATGAAGAAACAGCCCACTGAGACAAGCAAGGACAGAGGTGCTGTCACACCTGTCACACACTGCTGTTCTCACAGAGGTGCTCTCTTTCATCCTCTCAGTGGAGAGCTGATGAACCTTGCTTTTGGCAAACAGGCTGGTAGGACCCCACAAAAATAACAGAGTTAGCTTGTCCCTCTCCAACATGGCCACAGTGTGGAATTTTGGATTCCCTGCTGAATATTCAGCAGCTATTACAGATGTACATGAAAAACATGCTGCTATAATCTGGAGTTCTCCTTCCTTGAGTGGTGTTGCTGGAGATCAGAGCAGACATAGATGGTGAACTCTGACACAGAAGAGAGAAGGAAAGATTTTTGCTCATCTCATTCTCTTAAATTTGCTTAATCTAGAATAAGAACTGCTGGTCCTTTACAGAGTGTATGACTGATTTTAACCTTCAAGGTCTGAGCCATAGCTCACTGAAGACAACAGAATTATGCCTAGTGTCTAGAGCAAGTTCTATCAGGCCTTCAGCCTCTAATGGTAGCTCTCACCTTGTATAGCTAAATGAGTGACAAGGAAGAGCTGGGCTCTGAGTTACATTTTTGACAAGGAAAATTACTATCTCATAGAATTTGAGAAGCAATGCAAGAGCTCTTCAATTGCAATTCAATTCTGGTATCACACTGTCAACCAGAAAATAGATTTCACTCACTGAAGACCTGTTTTTCCCCTTCTGAGGTCAGTGATGGAATTGGAAGGGATATCAATCTTCCTTTGACATTGGCAGGGATGAATATGTACACACACTTTGTATTTCATGCTAAGTGCTTGAAAAGAACCATGAAAAATTTCACAATTGTGAATAGCAGGAAGCTAGCATCAAGACATGGAGAAATGATCTTGAAAAGATGCATAAACTGTTTTAGAGTGAATATTTCAAATGCTTGAGAGGCGTCCAGTATCTAAGAGTTTACACAACTTTCACATTTAGAGTAGTTTTTAACCTGTCCATTATATCATTCATACAATACTTTGCGAATACTTTTTTTTTGTCTGGAATTCCTTGCTTTTTATTACCACTCTTTACTGAAAAATGAAAAATAACTTCTACTGAAACCAACAATAGTGAATTTTCAATTACCAAAATTCATGCAGATCAATCTCATTAAAAACTACAATTCCTGTAACTACCTTTGTGGTACCTTAGTTATCTTTTGACATTTCTTAATCAATCTTATATTTCTTTTTTCCAAACAGTATACTTCTATGCAGATGATATGAATTATGAAGATATGTTATATGTTGCTGTGCACAAAGGAAAGCATTGGTGAATCTGACTGCAGCAGCCCAGGAGGCAATAAAATACAATTTTCTCCCCAATGTGCATCAATTGTCCCAATTTTTTCTTAGTAATATTGGGAAAGCATACATATTGGAAAAGCATACATCTATCCTCAGTAATCAAACTGGCACTGCAGACTATTCTTACAACACACACCTCATCCATGTTTTACAGTATTTAGTGTCAGCATAAAATTCTTTACTTGAACAGTATTATAAAATACTATCTTAGCTCTTCTATGTTCACAGACAGTTTTTCATCTTTAATCTGGGTATTTCAACTGTTGTCATAACTTGTAGTTAATGTGCACCCTGTGAATGTACACCCTGTGAATGTACAATCAGCCGGTGGATATAATCCACATTCCTGGCAGCACTGGCATCTAGTGGAGGAATCCAGTATAGCGCAGTAGAAAATGTGCCAATAAAATATATTCTGGTAAATTCTTTCACAAACTTGAATTACTGCTAAATCTTATAGAAGTCATGGTCATACATATTTTGCATAAACATATACATCTATATTAGTACAATGACATCACACTGCTTTGATTTAACATGATCACATACTCTACATTTTAATATTAATAATCTGTGCCCCCTGTGTAGGGGCATTATGTAAAGACAAGAAATAGTAAAACTGAGGTATATATGAAATTCGTACCAAGTCAGGTGAAAACAAGCTGTAAATACAAAAGATGTAAAACCATAGTAAAAAAGATTCAAAAAGATAATGAGGACACATAATTTTAAGTCCTCCAAATCTTGGGCTCCTGTCCTGCTCCTTCCACCTTGATAATGTCTCCTCACAGTGCTGTTCTATGAATGAATTTACATGAATTTACAGATGAGGAGATAAAGCATCCTGAATACCTACAGCCTTCAGGCTGCTTCTAGCCTACCAAACAGATGGTCAGGAAAGTCAGGCCCCCTTGGCTGACCAGAGTTATTTGTGAACACTGCAGTGCAAACCTGAGCAACTCTGCACTGGTGGGAATCAAGGTTTTCAGACACTGTCATCTTCACCATGACTTTTAAATGCCCAGTGAATAGAAGTCATCATGGCACTGTCTGTAAAAATATGGTGTGGTCTCTGTTATAGAATTTCTCATCAAGATATTTGGTAAAGTCTTGCAGACAAACTTGAGAGAGAAGAACAGTAGAGTATTTATTGTTTTGAACTGTTCACATAATTTTTAATGCAATAATGCTGTCCTGACCATCATTTTGACCTTGGAGGTACAGTAAGAAGAGAAAAAATTTGCTCTGGGGAGAATTGTGGTTGCTCTTCTTAGACGCTGCTCCCCTTGAGCCCAACACACAGACAGACAGACAGACAGACAGACAGACACACACAATTTAGACATCCCACTCCAAGAAATTCACCCATGATCTGAGGCTTATAACACCCATGAAAAGTGAGACACTAATGCTGTGTTTGGTTTTCCATGACCCTTCCCCCAATGCCATTGTCCAAGCATAAAAGAATTACAACTTTTACCTTCTCTTCGTGCATTGCTTATCACCTTAGCTGAAGATTTACTCATGACATGGACAACATAAAGGGGGCAGTTCACAGCATTTGCTATGGTAATGGCTCTTTGTGTAGCTTCAGCTTCCACTTCTTCAGGACGACACAGTTCATGACCCTCAGGGCCAGTTATTCCCATTGCCAGCATCTTCTTTGCACCCTGCAGACCCCACACAAGCATGTAAGAGTCAGTTAAAATGTATCTACGGTGTCATGAGCATGCTGCCAGTCAAATGGACTCTGAAGCAGCCATTGCAGCCAGTTCAAGGAAAAAAATCCAGGCAGTTGTGATTATTTTCCAAAATAAGCTACTGTAGTTTTACCTGAAATCTATATCTCTACTGAGATATATATCTCAGTAAATTCAGGTCTCAGGATACTGAAGTAATTCAGAGAACTCATTTCACTGGCTTGCAGGATTAAATCACTGCTCTTGAAAATCCTACCCCTCTCTCAATATGTACATTAACTGTCATGGCCAATGATGTCCAATGATGCTATTAACCCTCACTGGAGAGAAAAAAAAGGAAAAATTCTTACTAAGCACAAAGATGCATATCCAGAGCCTCTGAAAACTCCAAGAGTCAAAGAGGTTTTAAGAGGCAAAAAGGTTTTTTCCCTATGTTGTTCCAGGAATTTAAGATTTGCTGATTTGAGTTTATTTAGCAATGAATTAATTTCTGTTATGGGACGTGGGGCAGAGTCAAAGCGCTGTTGACTGGAATAGCTGAAGAGAATATTCTATTAGAGCCACTCAAGTTACCACTGATGTCCAGTATTACCAGTGTAGTTACACCCTCAGGGCCCCAGAGCTCTCAGTGTCTCCCCTCAGCACTAAGGTGGCAGAAGCAAGTATGGAGAGAAGCATTTATGAATTATGCACAGAGGGATGTTGAGACTTCTGTGCCCAGCCACTGGAGCTTTCTCCATACTTCTGGATCTGCTTCTGCTGCATGAGCTGACTATGTCTGGGCAGACCTAGGCCTAGGACCTCTATATTCCTGACTTTGATGGACAAAATATCAAATGTGCACCTGTGCAATTAGCTCCCCATTCTCCGCATGGACTTGAGCAACTGCCCCAAGCTCCTTACAGCAGGAAAAGGCTTCATACAGCTCCTCATCATTGACCATGTATATATCTTTATAGGCCATAAACATCTTGAAGGAGTTGACACCTTTGTTTTCAACAAGACTTTCCATTTCTTGCTTCACCTGAAAAATACAGCAATTATATTTTACATATTAATAATTTTGAATAAAGAAATTTTAAGTATGGAGGGTGAACCTTTACTTACCATCAAACATATGTTCAGTACAAATAGCCCAAATAGTTACAAATAGTCACATATTTAAAGACTGGTTTAGACTACTCGTCTTGTATCAAATTGATCCTCAAAGTATCAGGGTAGCACTGCAGTGAAAATATTAGAAGCACAAGCTAATTGCAGGAGGGAATGCTTTTTACAAAAGGTAATGAGGCAGAATTTTATTTCAAATAAACCTTCTGGTGTTGAAAACACCCATTCCAATATTACAGTCAATGTGTCCAACTCACACAACATGGACATGTATGCAAAACTGATTTTCAAGATTGGATTGCAGTGGGCTGCAGCTTCTAGCAAACAACACAGTGACAGAAAAGATTTCATCTTTTAGAGCTTTGTCCTGACTCTAAACAACACAAACAGCCTTTTGAAACATTTTGTTGTCAAACAAAACAGCTCCAAAATGCTACTTGGAGGCCTGCCTTTTTTTCTTTTTTTTTTTTTTAATTCACTTCTGTTAGGATTCCCTGCTTCAGCTAGAGCCTATGAAGCCCAGCAAAACATTACATCACAAAGAAAGAAAGACACATATTTTAATCTCAAGGCTTCTTGCACAACTGGTTAGCTAGAAACATATATTACATAACTTTGGTTCTCCCCTCCCAGTAAAATGATGGTTACAGTAGTTGATATGCATCTGTAATGCTATTAGAATTTCCATGGGATTAATTCCTTTCAAAAAGTAAAATATTATTTTTCATCTTCTCTCTAATAATCTGGTAGAGTCTGCCCAAGAAGGGTAAGATATATAAAAAATTCAAGGAGATATTTTAGTTATCCAGAGGAGGGATGGGAGCACATTTTGAGTGGGAGTTATCAAAGAAGTACCTGACAAAATGGCACAAATATAGAGGCATGTCATTTATCCTCTTCACTGTTTACTACAACTCACAGAAGGCATTGTAAAGAATGTATGCTTTTAATTAATGGTTCAATTAATTAATCCTGATGAGATGAGAGCTGATCAGATGGGTATGACATATCAGTCTTTTTCACCCAGGCCTTTTGCAGCTACAAAATGTCCAACCTATTTCTTTTAATCTTGGCCTTTAAAAACAGCTACATTCTTAATATAAACTAGAACATTTCATTGATTTACATCACCCTGTTTTTATTGGATTTGTCAGTACAATTCCACTATTGTCTGCTGAGGCTGTTTCAAATGTACATTAATCATATTTCGTTGGAGAATTCATTTCATGACTTTGCCTTAAGTTAGAAGGTGTGATCAGGCTATTTTAGCACTCAGTAAACAGAATACCAAAGATGTGTTTTTTGAAGAGTGAATGCTTTGGTGCATATATTCTAGAATTTAAAAATTAGAGGAAGTACTCATATATAAAATAGGAATTTACTTAGTATATCTGTGTACTGATGCATAGTTCTCCAAGAATCCAAAGTCATATTGTAAAACATGGGTCTCATTCCAATAGATATCAAGCACCTGAAAAATTAATTTATCAGTGAAGCTTTCAGGGTATCAGCAAACACTCACTCAGCAAAGATGATTCTCCAATATGTAAATTCAAAAAAGGTTTTTTAGATTATTTCACATTCAATGTACTATTTGCTACAGTCCTGCTTTACTTTACATGGTTTTTACTGCAGCCACCCAGGAAAATAAGTCTTCCTCTATAAATGAAGTCAAGTACCATATTTTTTATGTATATACTTGTATTAAAAAAAACAACCAAACTCATCAGAAGCATAAAATATCAAGTGTTCAAGCAACAAAAGACAAAATTATTGTGAACACCTCTTTCCCCCTCTGACCTGCCTGATTTTTGTCTTGCACAATCCCTACCTTTAACTTTGTGCAGTATTTTCCAGAGATATAGGCTATCTGCAATCTTCTTTCAAATACATATACCCTCAGAAGGGTGTGGGCTATTTAAAATGTTTTTAATTATAAAATCACTAACCAGCAAGCAATATTTAGCACATGAAGACTGATTCCAAGCAGGTGTAGTACAAATTTATGGAATTTAAAATCAGCTCTTGTGTCTACCTTGTTGCTCCACCATGTAACTGCCACATGCAATGAATAATCACAGCAGACTTTAGGGTCTGCCCAGCTTTTCCATGTATCAAAAGCTTCAGTAAGAGAGCAGCCTTTCTGAGGGATGGCAAAGTCGATGATCATAGTGGTTCCTCCTGCTATAGCTGCCTGAAAAGAAGAAAGTTAATATTTAGCAATCAGAAATAATGCAAATTTCCTACCACCCTCTCCAACTCCTTTACATCAATTAATCTGGACTGAAAAGCAAAAACCCACTGAGGAGTTCCCCGGAGTAAAGTCCAGACTTGAAAAATTATTTTGGAGATTAATTTAATTTGCTTTGAGGAAAATGTTCTCAAAAGCATGTTCAGGAGAATCCAAGTGAAATTCTCACACTGAAGGAGAAGCTTCTCTTTGTGTACAAAAACTTATCAAAGAAGTGGAGATGTGTCTGTAGTGTTTATGCATCAGTGAGTTTCCTCAAGTGTATGGAATCACTGAGGAAGAAGAGCACTAGAAGAGCACAGTCAGCTTGAGATGTGCTGCCTCAGAGTCTGTGTAGTGGAAAAAACAAGCCTGAGTGACAGGCAAGTGCTAAGGGGCAAATACACAACAGCAAAAAGCACCATTGAGTTTGAAAATGCAATATGAAAACCCCCAAACTCTTGACTAATACTAAAATATTTTACAGGGCTTAAAAACGTATTTTTATTAGAAACAGAATATAATTTAGTAAAACTGTATAGAGGGTTTTAAATAGAATGAGGAATTTACATTCTCTGCATAAATGTTGTAAAGTAATAAAATAAACTACAGCTTTACTCAACAGATGAATGGTGATCAAAAATTGCTTTTTAACCAATAATTTCCACTCTTATTAATGGAAAACTGAATTATTACTTTTCTTGCCTTTGGAGGGAAAAAAAGTTACACAGATGCCAGATCCTTGACTAAAAGAAATTGATCCAATACAGAAGTTCCTTTGTTGAAATTGTTGCTTTCTTCCAGATTAGCAAAAGAAATCCTCTCTTTTGCTCTGAGCAATGTCCCTTTGTAAAACAGCAACAACCAATTCAGATCAAAATATGTACAGCTCAAATTCACAGGATCAGAGAGTCACAGAATTAGCTAGATTCAAAACTACCTTTGAGATCAAGTCCAACCTATGACCTAACACCACCTTATCAACTAAACCATGGCACTAAGTGACACATCCAGTCTTTCTTTGAACATCTCCAGGGATGGTGACTCCACCACCTCCCTAGGCAGCCCATTCCAATGCCCAGTCATTCCTGCTGTGAAGAATTTTTTCCTAATGTCCAGCCTAAACTTCCCCTGGCTCAGATTAAGACTGTGTCCTCTTGTCCTGTCGCCAGTTTTCTGGGAGACCAAGCCCACCTGGCTGCACCCTCCTCTCGGGATGAGGTCTCCCCTGAGCCTCCTCCAGGCTGAACAGCTCCAGCTCCCTCAGCTGCTCCTCACAGGCCTTGTGTTCCAGACCCTTCACCAGCCTTGTTGCCCTTCTCTGGATGCATTTGAGCACCTCAATGCTCTCCCTGAATTGAGGGGTCCAGAACTGGACACAGCACTCGAGGTGTGGCCTCACCAGTGCCCAGTACAGTGGAACAATGACCTCCCTGCTCCTGCTGGCCTGTGGCTGATACAGGCCAGGATGCCATTGGCCTTCTTGGCCATTGGGCACACACTGGCTCATGTTCAGTCTGTTGTCAGCCAGCACCCCCAGGTCCCCTGGGCAGTGTCCAGCCTCTCTGACCCCAGCCTGTAACGCTGCAGGGAGTTGTTGTGGCCAAAGTGCAGGATGCTGCACTTGGACTTGTTAAACCTTGTATTGTTGGACTCAGCCCATCTATCCAACCTGTCCAGGTCCCTCATGCTGTATTACTTTTCCTTTTTCTACGACAATTAGTCTCTTTCTTCCTTCTGCTCATTTAGAATTCAGAAGAATAACTGTAAATGTGTCAGTATATTTTGCAAAAAGAGAAGTTTGGAGAGTGACACAAGTATTTGTAATTTCTAATGAATTGAGCAAAACATTTTCTCCAGGAAAAGTTGTTCAAACTGTCAAATATTTTTCAACAAGACTGATTGACTTATTTATTAAACAGGATTTAAAGAAAATGTATAGACTTCAAGAAAAAAAAGCCATGGGTTCCACAACTCCTCTTGAAGTCTCCTTTTATTCCCTACATCTTTTTCCCCCTCTGTCTGTAAAGAGAGATGCCTTTACTTGTTCAACTGAATGGGTAAATCATTATAGCTAATCATTGTAGCACATTTTGCAATACCTGGAATACAACTCTGTCCACTGAATTTCTTGCCAAAATATTTGTCAGAGGATGACCATCAGTGAATAGTCTGAATACTTTCCACACTTTGACCTGGGTTAAGGATAGCCACAATCTCTAACTTTTTGACATCTGATTGCTAAGCTGGATCTAGAATTTTCTTGTAGCCACTGAAGCGACTACCTGGACATCCTGTTTTGTGTATGCAGCCTCTGTCTTGCAGCTTCCCTGTCCTATAAGTACCTCAGAGTTACTGAGAAAACCTTAAAAACTTATTTTCTGTTTTTTAGTAAATCCCAGTTCCCCAGTGAGAGGAGCTGGATATAACAATCTCTGTGAAGGTGATGGCTAGCAGACAAACCAAGTGGGGCAATGTGATCCTTTCTGTGAACAAAGGATTTCAGTCTGCACAACAAAGCTCTTAGAAAAGTGCCTTGAAATTTTGGTTATGGAAACTGTATGGAGATGATGCATAATACTGTTAATATGAGTAATTGATACACTATTCATATTCAGAGAATATAATAAGATCAGCTAAAAAGCTGAAAAAAACCCCACTCCAAGTGTAAAACTGGGAGAAATAATGTACTTTCATAAAGTGTATTTGAAGTGGACTTTCATTGAGACACACAGTAAGCACCAAAGTGAATGACAGAAGAAAAGCCTGCATTCCCTCATGCTAACAGAGGAGAAAGATCAGATTACCACAAAAGTGCTTAAACAGCACAGGGGAATTAAACTGTTGCTTTAGTTAACCTTTGCTCAGAGAAGTATGAAGCTTGATGCATCAAGGCAGGTTGTAGTCTGCATGCTGACAGCCAGGGTAAATGCCTGCCCCACTTGACCCCTGCAATCACAATAGTTTCTGGAGGAGCCCAAATAACATACTGGTTAGGGGTGGACCTCTGAGTACCCCACCTGAGTACAGACAAAGGGACAGGAACAACTGGCCATGCTTGATTCACATTCTATTCTCTATTTTAGAAATAATACTGGAGGACCAGCAGACATCCCTCTCTGAGAAAGCCCAGATGCACACACAGACATGCACATGTGCACCCACCTTGGTTCCAGTGTAGAAGTCATCTTTTGACCTGCTACCCATGAAAGGAAACTCCATGTGTGTGTGAGTATCAATGCCCCCAGGGATCACCAGCTTGTTGGTCGCATCCAGCACAACAAGTCCAGTCGAGGGCTCCGGGTTTAGGCTTGTTCCCACCTGCTGCACCACTCCATCTGCCACATACACATCAGCCACCACAGAGATGTCATCATTCACAACTTTTCCCCCTTTGATCAAAAGTCTCTGCCCAGCCCGGGTTTGGGGTGGCATGCCAGCAGGTGAGAGCGAGGCCTCAGCTCAGAAACTTGCTCTTGCCTCAGAGTAGTTCACTGCCCCGTCCTCCCAGAGCAGCAGCTCTCTCCAAATGGCCCTAAACACACAGCACACCATGCTCTTTAAACAGACGCCGATGGAACTGCCCCCTCTGCCCCTGGCAGCTCCTCCTCCCTCCTCCCGTGCAGCCCAGTGACACGGATGGGAGCAGGGCACTGCCCTTGGGCCCTTCTGCTCCAGACCCTGCCTGGACGAGGCGAGCCAGGCTTTCAGGGTGCTCTCACAGCACGTGCTCCAGCCCGCCCTGTGCACCTGTGGGTTTGCAGCTTGCTGAGCTGCTTTGAAAGTGGGGCTATTTTGTCATCTTGTGATGCCCAAAAACAAACTAAGCTCTTTGCAGCCACATTGGAGGAAACCAAGGGTGACCTGGGCTCTCCACAGAAGCAGCCAGAGAGCCATGGGGTGACCTGAGCTTCCTGCAGCCACGTCTGGGGAGCCCTTGGGTCCAGCCTGTGCAGAGGGAAAGGCAGAGTGCAGTGCTCTGGTGAGCCAGGTGTTGCATCCTTCTCAGTGGAGATGGTGGGGCCCACACTGCTCCCAGGCTGTTTCTCAAAGGATTTGGGACACACCACCCTCAGGATCCAAACATGGCTCCCTGCTGCCACTGCAATGACACCACATAGACAGCACTCCGGCCTGAGGGGGCAGCCGGGGTGTGTGTGCCAACATCCAAAATCCCATTTCAGTACCTGAGGTTCCACCTGCCCCACAGCCCTGCTGTGCCCGCCCGGCAGGCCCGACCTGTGCTCGCCACACCCCACACTGCTGCCCCCACAACCACTGCCAGCCTGGCTGTGCCGGCCCCTCGAACCTCCCTGCCCCACAGGAGCCCTTCCCGAGGGCCAGGGGAAAGTCAGGATCCTCTGTGGTGGGTCTCACACAAGGCTGGTGTGACCTTGGCAGGATGTGGCTTGTGTGTTTCAGAATATACACCTGTAAAAAGAGGTGGGGAAGTAAAAGGAGGACGACTGAAAAATGAGCTAGAGACTGTCACAGCAGAGGAAAGACCTGCTCAGTACCATCTCAGAGGCACTCATTTCTATGGCATTTTCCCAATTCTCCCATAACCCTGGATTTGCAAACTCAGCAGTGACATGGCACTGCTCAAGTGTGTCCCTAAATCTGCTGAGCACTTGCATCTTCATCCCCTAACCTCTTCCAGTTCAGTGGTGATGATTTAGCGAGATAGAACACTGCCTCTGAGGGCTGTGAGAGGGTGCACACATAGGATACCAAAAAGCCATTTAGACAATGGACACAAGATATGGAAAAATCTCACCTTCCCATCAGCATGTCACCTTTGTTCCTTCCCTTATGATGGGTAAGAGAGAATTACCCTACATTAAGTTTTCTATCTCCTCATCCCAAAGTATCTTGTCTTACATCTCACCTTTCTGCAATGGAACAGAGACCTACTGGGATTTATGACCTGACACAGCAACAGAACAGGTCAAAACTCATTTGGAAAAGCAGCTTCCCTTTGCATAAATTAAGTGACCTTTGTTAAGTGAGGAGAGGGGGTAGCGAAGTCAGAGGTTCATCTGATCATGTGGTGTATAGCAGTTAAGCTCCTATGCCCATCCAATGGATATTTAATGATTTGATGTAGAACAGCATCAACAGATTTTACAGTATTTATTGTCAAAGAGACTTCACCCTGAAATTTCAGCATCACTTCAATACCTAGACTACCAACCTAAAATAGGCACTTTCTTGTAATTTCTCCCTGGCCAATGACTACTTAGTATTTTCTGTGAAAGGAGTTTTGACATGACAGACCTAGACAGCCATCTCTGTGTGTGCTCTTGGGCTAGTAGTAGTCGGAAACTGTTTTTGCTCAAATCCTTCTGTCAAATTGGGTGATCAGAGGGAGATCTGAAGGCAGATCAGCCACATCACAGCAGATTGTAGTGTGCACTGGGATATCCAGTTCCCTCTTTGTGTGTGTTGCACAGGAAAAAGCTGATACAACTTTCATACATAAATGCATGAAGAGTAGCACAGCTCAAGAGTATTTACATCTGCTTCTGAACAAGAACAGGCTTGAACTCTGTTTCCTCTCCTCTGATTTCCTCCTGGGTAATTTAGACTTTGTGGATCCTACTCTTAAATGCCTAAACCTTCCTATCTGTGATTTCATGCCCAGTTCAAAATAGCACAACTGCCCACAAACCAGCAACAGAACATCTTGCAATGCTGTGCCTAGGAAAACTGAATTTATCCCACAGGTGGTTTTGAACACATTAAATAACATATTGGTATATAACAAGATTCTGTCTAAGCAGCCCTTTTATTTAAACCATTTGGACCAAAAAGATAATCTCAAAACAGTTGCATTTATGTATATTTGGTAAATACTTCACAGCTCAGCTGTTGTCAGAAAAAATAGCCTGAAATACCACTGGTGGAGCAGAAATGATACTTAAAATACTCAGAGAAGACAACTGGTCCTACAATTTAGTGATCACTGAATATCTACTGCTGCTCCAACAGGGCTTCTGGCTCCTAATTGACTTTGTAGTATTTACTTACCCACAAAGCATTTTACCTTTTTATCTTTCTCTTTGCAGAGATTCAAACAAATCTTTGCCCCATATTAATGTTTGACTCTGTTGTAGTGATCTGGGCTGGAAGAGTTCAACTCTGTCATACCACTCATACCACCTGGTATTGCTCTGTTTTGCATCTGTGCTGCACTGTTGGTAACAAAGGAAAGTTCTCATGATTGCTGAGCAGCACTTGCACAATGTCAAGGGCTTTTCTGCATCTCACAGTGCCCCCCCAGTGAGGAGGCTGGGGGTGCACAAGAAGCTGGAAGGGGACAAAGCCATGAGCCCAACTGACCCCAAGAACACCCCCGGCCATATGGTGTCATGCTCAGCATATAAAGCTGGGGAGAGAAGAAGGAAGGGGAGGGACATACGGTGTATGCAGCATTTGTCTTCCCAAGTCACCCTTAGTGGATGGTGGAGATCTGCTTTTCTGGAGATGGCAGAACATCTGCCTGCCCCTGTGAAGTGAGGGATGAATTAGTTTTGCTTTGCTCACAAGTGCAGCTTTTGCTTTACCTATTAAAATGTCATTATCTCAAACCCATGAGTTTTCACACTATCTCCCTTCCAAGTTGATTGAGTGAGTGGCTGTGCAGTGATCAAATACCAGCTGGGCTTATACCACAACACCGCAGAGAAGTTTCTTGTTAGGAAACATTTACGGATCCTAAAATGTTACGTAGTAGCTCAACAATTTGAGAGTCATTGCAGAATGTCTTCCCAAGCTCACAAATCTGAAGTTGAACCATATGCTAATGCATTTGTTGTGTCTAGCAAAGCAAATAATTCTAGAAATCTAAACATGCAGTGTCTTGTTTAGTGTAACTATCACAGAAATACAATCATAGGAGGTTTCACAGTAGCCTAATGATAAACTGATTCCATTTAAACAACTCTGAAGGAAACAGAATCCACATCCATGATTTATCAAATGAAAATAATTTAGCAAATTTAGGGATAATTTTGCAAGAAACGGGGGACTGAATTTTGGAACATCCAGCAAACCTTGAGGACATCTAAAAGTCATTATAATGCAGAAACCATCAGTTTAAAGTCCTCTAAGACACATACTTTCACCCACTTCATCCTGGAACCTTTAACTGCTACCTGCCTGCATAAAATATTATTTATTTTTAACTTCTCCTTTAATTATCACACCTTACTCTTATCTTCCATTTGCTTCCATTTTCACATTCTTCTTACAATACCCTAGTGCTGTAAAGCTCTTCTACCACCACACAGTCTTCAGCTCTTTCTTAACTCCAGGACTCCTACTGTCATTAACCTTCAAATTTAAGTTGGTGAAGCTGAAATGTATCTCAAAATGCAGGAGCAGCAGACAAATAGGCTTTTGAACAAACAGAGACATTTTGTGAAGGAAGCTAGAGGTTGATAATGGGCAGCAGAGGGAAAGCTCAGCTAATGAAGATGTGTGATTTATAATATTACTTATTTTTGACAACTTTCCTCCAAGGAAGAAAGAGCGGATCATGAACATTTGCAATGTGAGAAAATTAACAAAAACAGTACCAACAGCTTTCAGTAAGGATGGATAAAGCATTAGGTTTTGGAGAATTGGTGAGTTTGAGGTGCAGTCTGGATTTGCAGAAAGGAAAGAATGGTTATCTTTTGCCATATTCAGAAAATCAGAAGGACTGAATACTCAGTAAGCATTTCTTTGCAACTCCTATTAAAAAACCCATAATGCCTGTTCACCTGGGATTTACTTTCACACTCTTCTCTGCAGTGGGAATTTAACACATTCAATAAAACCAGACAGTCTAAATGTAATTGCACCTGCAAAGTCTTCATAACTGTGAGACAAGTCAGGTGCCCTTATCAAAACCTCACAAGTTTTCAGAAGAGTCTGCTGGCTACTTTCATGAGATGGATTTTCAGACACAAACAAGTGGTGAGGTTTCAAAACCTAAGCTCCCAAGCCTTCTTCAGTTGTAAAAGCTTTCCAAAACTAGCAAGCATACCCCATGGTTTTCTATAACCAAACAAGGCTAAAAAACATTAAGAAAGGAATTCAATCCTCTAGTTCCATGTGACCTGAACTATAAACATGGTCTCCTAAGTACCGGACCACATCCAAGTTCCTAGTGCCCCAAATACAGCAGCAGTGATGAAGCCCATTAGCACCCAGCCTGGGGTTCCACACATGTGACACAAAGGAAGGCAGACAAAGGTGTGTGTGTGTGCTGAAGACCATTCCACTTTTTAGAGAAGCAATAAGTAGTGACTGTTCTTTCATTCTCATAAGGCCAAGTGCCTCCTCCTCTTTGATCAACACAAATGGTGAACCACAGACAGTACAACCAAAAAAGAAATGACCAGGAATCCAGCAGAGGAGCAACTAAGAAACCCTCATATTCTCTCTCAAAGTGCTCTTTGCTCTTTTCACTATTCATTGGTTCATAAGGGTCCAATGAAATGTCCACTTTCTAAATATGTGTGAGACAGTTCAACTCAGGCATTAAAGTTCTAAGTCTCACAGTACTATGGAAAAAAAAAAAAAAACAAAAAACTCATCATACCTGTCAGTTACTTCCTGGAGCACAACCTCAGTCAAAGAAAGTAAGTTCTTAGGTGGGATTTTTCCAAACTCCAAGAAACATAACCACAAAAGCACAGGGATTAGCTATCTTTGGAAACTGTTATCTTTACTCATGCATTGTCAAAATATTAGTTGTATTTTCTCCAACTCTTAAACTCAGCATCTATTGAAGGAACACAAAGTCAGAACTAAAACTGCTGGCTAACAGAGTAGATGAGAGAAAGCAAAACTGAACATCTCTGTTCCTTGCTGTGCCACTGCAGAAATACGCTGTCAGTTTATGACATTTCTCACTATCCTGTATATTGCTCCTCTTTTTCCTCTGGTGCACCAAAACTTCTTCCTCTAACTGTGACTGTTCAAGGTGGTTCTTAACTAACCACAGGAAAGACAACAGATTAAACCAATGTATTTTACCAGTTGCTTTTCCTCAATTTTATAAACCTGGAGAAGCAGATAAATCTCTTTCTTCAGTTCTGTTGGCACACCTTCAGAAGCATGATTATTTCATTGCAAAGGTACTAATGCAATTCTACAAAACCTCTGTAACACCACAAGTCATCATGTTCTGATGAAATCTGAGATTTCTGCTTTGAATTCAGACACCTGCCTCTTAGATAATATGTACAATGTATGCTTATTTCAGGGACCATGTCCTCATTCCTTAAAGCAAGTTTATTTCTTTGTCCTTTACATTTTGCATAACAAACCTTTATTATTTGTAAGGGAGTCCACAGTAAACTATAACTCCTTCCTTCTTTCTCTTATCTCCTGATTTCACATGTCCTACCCACTATGACTTATTTTTGGGAAGGTCTCCTACAATTGTGTGTCTCAAAAAAAACCAACAAACCTTTGGGCAATGTAATATAATTATATTCCTTTAGAGTATCTTGTCTGTTTCATTACAACCTTTCTAAAATTCAAATTCAAAATCTAGTGACTCAAACTTTGAATCTTTTTTTTTTTTTTTGCTTCCTGTGTTTTCTACTCATTTCTTTCCTGCACAAACAGCATAAAAGGCAACTGTGATCTGCAAAAAACCTCAATCTTGCAAAAACTTCACTTGCATTTGAGTCTTTTCTTTGGTTCTTTGATAAAAGGATGTAACTTGGTCACAAGGAGAAATTAATGCTGGAAACCAAACTCATCTGCTAATTTTTTTTCAATTTGCATGTAAAAATATCACCAACACTAATTTGTTCTCAGATATGCACAAAGATTAGCTATATTTTGTTTACTGTAAATGCCCTTTCTCAAAATGTGATTAGGAATCACTGACACTGCTCAGAGTGATGTCTCTTATTCCCTCCATTGATGACATGGGGAGTCTTGTCCATCTGAATTCTTAGATAATACTTCACATTAGTGAATCCTACATTCTCTTCCCCCACGTAACTACTCACCAGATAGTGGGTACTGCACATGAACAGAAACCTCAACTAGACATACTGACCTGAATGTTGTGCTATAGAACTTCTCTGTATCAAGTCCAATAATTATGGACTTCACTTGGATGAAGCAAAAGCTAATTATTGAAATCCCAGTGGAGGATAGAAGGGAAAGAGTTTTAACTATCAATCTGTTTACCTCCATATATTTTTGGTGACATGGCAAAGGGACAAGACAGTCTTCTCCCTTGTCCTTTCAGAACACACCCCATTCTGGGCAATTGACTTGTAGCTGCTGTCCTGGAGGAATTCAGTTAACAACTGCTTATTTTCAGAAACTCACAAGGTCACAAGGGAGGAAGAAAAGAGATACAGTCAAAAAAACCCCACAAACTGACAAAACACTTCACAGAAAGCTTCATCACAACTGAAGGAGGATTAAAACTTTTGAATTAAACCAAGATTTATGGGAAATGTGCAGCACTTCCTCAGGACAATTGACACAGCTGAATATCTGGAGATGTATATAGGAGAATAAAACACTCACTTTTCAGAAAGGAAGCAAAACCTCATCCCAACAGAAAAAGCCATGATTTGATCTGCAGTGAGTATTTAATATATAAACTTCACTGAAACAGTATTTGTGTCCCAACCTGAACTTGATTTCCCTGGACTGAATCCAAGCTTTGGCACGAGTTCATGCTTTGACATTCAGACAGAAAGTGAACACATAATACAGTAACTAATTCCAGCATCCGCTCCAGGAACCTGTTTTGAAAGAAGAGTTATCAGCAACACTTGCTGAACTTGTACTGAAAATGAACTCTGGAACCAAAACAAGCCCTTCCACCATCTGAAGCTCAGTCAGCCCTCCCTAATGTTTCAAATGACAAAAAAAGTGCGGTATGTGAAAAAGAATGGTGACAAACTCTTTCCATGTTTAAGTAACTTTACATGAGGAGAAAACTTGCCTCACAATAACCTAGGTTCTTTAAAGCTGGCAGATGAAAGTGATTTATTACAGAAAACAAGACAATTCTACAGTAAATATTTCTGCCTTTTTTTTCAAACTGCCTTAGTATTTTAGCACAGCTAAATCAAGAATCAATTAAACAAAATACTAATTCAAGCTCTCCAGCATAAAAAGAAACAGGGTAATAATGTCTTATTGAAACCCTCAATAAAACCAAACAAAACGAATGCAACCAATCACTCATGCATTACTCAAAAGAAAAATCAATCACTCCTTTTAATATCACTAAGAAAAAAAAATCACTGCAACAAATTCACCTCATACAAATATGAATTTTATTTACAATTTTCAAATTATCAATCAAATCCAACTTCTCAGTTAAATGTGTAGCATTTTTCCTTTAAAACAAATTAAACATTGTGTTCTTTTTACATCTGCAATATGGAGTCCATAGGTACATGCTATTTGGGGCATCTAATGGAACAAATTTAGATCACTATGTGTGTTAAACACTGAAGGTATTCTGTGAAGACTCTTTCTTTAAAATTTATCTGCCTCAGGGACAAGCATTTCCACAACCACTTTCTAATGACAATTAATCAGGAAGGTTTAAAAACCCAGTATTTTATACCAGGACATACTGTTCACATATACTTCAGGGTATGTTACCATGTTCCTATTGCAAAGCTGCCTGCTCTATAAGCAATGCTACTGAAATCAGACTAGAGATTACCCACAGATTTAGATATTATTCAATGTGAATAAAAATGGCCATTGATGACTTTTACTTGAGTACGTGTAATTATGGGCCAACTTGTACCTGATCTGGTACCAGTGTGATGTGATCTGTTCTGAAACTTGAAACCACATGGGTTGTTATAATAAAATCTTTTACAATTGTATTGCACATAAGGTTCCTCAAAAGCACAAATCTACGTCATTGCATCCTGAACTCAGAATTTACCTGCTAACTCTCACGAAAAAATCAACCAGATGGTAAAATTGTTTATTTTTCTCATCCCAGTGTCTGTGAATGAAGAGAAGAGGGAGAAGATATATACACTTTGGAATCCATTCAATTGTTTTTTCCTTCTGCATGTGATTTGTACTTCAGAGATGAGGATTTAAAAAAAATAAAAAGCCAGACAGACCTTGGATTTGTCTTTAAAAGTACCTCAAAAACATAACAAAAATTCAATTTAATTTTGATACATATTAAAATTTTAGTCAGTTCTGCCCGACAGCATAACACGACAGAAATGCACAAGACTTTAAACATGCTTTAAAATGACATTCAACAAAGTATTTAAAATTTAATAAATAGCATACAATCACACACAAATACATTTCATACTGGATCTTTAAGCCTACTAAAAACAGACTGGCAAAGAATAAATAAAACAGTAGTTGACAGTTTTGTTTTTAAAAGGTGTAGTTTCTTGTTGTCACACTAGTAGCCACGTATTAACCTGCTTATCAGAAAATTGGAAGTTATGAGCTTTTTTCCTCACTGATCTGTTTTGCTCCAACATGTAATATCATAAAAAAATACACTAAAAGGGTTTTCTTTTGGTTTATTTTAAACAACCAGTCTGCAACTGAGTAAACCAGTTTTTAAATACAATGAATAAATAGGGAATTAGTAAAGCAAATTCAATTGCAACAAAAACGCAACACCCCAAGAAAAGAGCCATGGAAATATATAGCCATTGCAATATTAGACAATAATAGTACTTAAAG
This sequence comes from Agelaius phoeniceus, assembly GCF_051311805.1. NCBI lineage: Eukaryota > Metazoa > Chordata > Aves > Passeriformes > Icteridae > Agelaius > Agelaius phoeniceus. The sequence goes on along the minus strand of NC_135265.1, from coordinate 129,215,891 downwards.
TGATAGTGCTTGTGCACTAAGCTCATTAGAGACCTTAATATGATTTTAGTGCAAATCCCTTGAGACCAAACAAGCTTTATAACCTACAGTATTAGGGAAAGATCTATTACCAGTTGGAACTTATTCTGTAGTGTATTTGTACATATTGGATATTTAAAGAACTAACACATATTGTAATATCTTCGGCCCTTTTTTACTTCAAATCAAAAAGACTAATGACTGGGGATTTTACATACTATTTGGCTTGTACCATATTAGATCGCAGTTTAGGAAAGTCAGTGCTTAAAAAGCTTTTGCCATCACTTTATCTATTATGCCTAAATTTCATATATCATCGCATTTTGTACTTCTGAAAGAAAAAGAATACTCCTGGAGAAAGTTTCTCCTCCCTTTAAGAAAGTTCACATTATGATGAAATTCAAGAATATTTAGACAAAGTGTTGAATAAACTCAAAGAAAGTACATATTTTACAGTAACAATCCTTACCATATTTAGTATATTAAGTTACAAGTATGTTGGCAGTAATACAACAGAGTCAGTTCCTAAAGGAAAATAATTCTGTACAAATTCACCTGTTAATATGGGGTTAAACAGGCAGCCACTAAGTCTTGAGCAGCCATGTTTCGGGTTTGAACTATAGTACCAGGATAAACTAAATTTGAAACTAATGGGGAAAACTTCAGTTTAAAGAGTAATCCAATTATACTGGATACACACATTGTGTATTCAGAGCCATTAAAATGTTCACTCTTATAGTTCCATAATGTCATCCAGTATAAGAAAAGTTTAATCAACCACACAGGCTAAAATAGCTTTAACATAATGTTGTCCTGGATTTTTCAAAACTAAAAACTAATTTTAACTGTGAAGTACAAAACAATGACAGATATTGCTCCAACTTGTACACAATCTTTCCTAAACAATCCGTACCTAGCAGAGTAATAATGCCTCATCGTCACTAGTTTCGTTTTTCACTGTTGCCTCTAAGCAAGTGTCGGGTATCTGGGCAGTGTGTACGATGCCACAGCTCTCACAGGGGCCATCTCGACTGCATGACCTTACACTGTGATGTGCTGCACTGTAAGGCTGTCTAAGCCCTGGTCCTTGATCTGAGCTGAGATCAAGTAGAGGTCTTGAACAGTCATTCATGTCAAAGTCTGATGCTACATCAGAGACTGGAATTAACATTTCAACATCATCATCCTCTTCTCTTCCACTTACCCCATTATCAAGCTGTCTCAAAGGACTTTGGTTCTGATTCACTGAGCTTGATCTCCCTAAAGTAAAGCGTACCCAGCGCAAGCCTTGAGTCATACGGCTTAGTGCGCTCGAGAGCTGGTGGCGTGCGGGACTTGTGCTCGGGGGCTCTACATTTGTCACTTCTCTTCCACCATCCGTGCTGCTGCTGCTGCTGCTATGAGCAGAGGAACTCCCACACGCTCCCACTGTTGCTTCTATTGCTGTTGCAGGAGGGACTTTTTGAGGCAAGGTGGCAGCAACACCACCAACTGCTCCTGCTGTGTCTCTTCTTTCATTTTCTGTGTCTGTATCATCAGATTCAACTGAAAACAAACTTCTGTGAGTATTATTTCTTTCACCTTCTCTACTAGTACTTTGGCTGGCAACATCATCTCCATCTGCCGAGACCAATGCCAACGATCCAGAATGACGTGACCTCGCAAAATTAAAAATTCGATTCCAAATGTTACTTGATCTGCCAGCAATAGGAAGTCTGATTGAGGTAAATCCAAGCTGAGATCGTACTGCCAGCCTGAGGTTTTCCAGAACTGAAGCCTAAATAAGAAGACAAGCAACAATCAAGCATTGACAGTCTGCTGGTACAACTATTATTGTGCAAAACAGCATTTAACAAAGTTAAATGTAGAATCTTAAATATTACAAAATGTTGCATCTTTCTTAATAAGGATCTGGTATATGTAGCAAAAGGCTATTTACAAAAGTAATGACAAAAGTCTAGATGCTCTAGAGGAAAAGCATTATAAACAGGCAAATTAAGTGGAAATACATATGCAAAGGCAATAAAAGAACAACGGCTTCAATACAAGGTATATTTCTGCCCTAAAAAAGGATCTCTAAATAAAGACAATGTGAAAACAAGGCACTATAGTCTGGATATGGAACACAGATTAAAGAAAAATACAACCACAGAGCCAGTAGAGGAGGCACACAAAATCTGTTACAGTCTTACCAAAAAGGTAGTCACTGTGGATTTTACTGTACAGCACAGAGAAACGAGTCTCAAAAAGTTTAGGATTTGTAAACAAAGTCTTCCAGAAAGATTTAACAAAGGTGGCCACCTTCTTTATCCACTACCATAGGGCTTCCTCAAAGGGACTAAATTAAGTATCTTCTCCAGCAGAGGCTTATAGTTTGACTTTTTTCCCCCCTTTCTGATGTAATCAGTAATTCCAGTTTCAAAATGCTTTAATGCTTCTATTTAAATAAAATTATCTTATGTGTTCTAAACTATAAATTTCCCAAATTCAGTATACATTTTCTAGTTATCCAGCTACAGAAGAATGCATACCTGAATTTTCCTCCTTAAAATCCTGTATAACTTTTCAACTGTAAGGTAACATAAACATAAGAACACAAAGTCCTTTATCCTGGAGATCCCTAACTCAAACTTAGAGAAAACACTGCCTCAGCTAAGTAGCTCCATTTTAAAATAGGGCAGAAGATCTTCCGGGTGCCCATCATTCTAAAAATATTCACAAATGTGTTTAATTAGAGGATAAAGCCTATATTCACAACTTTTCATTAAGATTATGGCAAAAAAAATAGAATATTCTTCAGAAGAGCCATTCCCTGATTAAACCCTTAACATACATGCATGTATTCCCCTTAATTTATAAAAACTGAAATTTAGTGTTCTCATGCTGTCACTTTTATCTCTCTTCCACCATCCTTCAGACAGTGCTTCTTCAGGAAGCACTGGTTTGTTCCAAGTTACCTGTACTAGAGGACTTACACACCTGGGCATGACAACTGCATTGTCTCCAGAGACGTTCTTAAGCTAACGCTACCTCAAGAGACTTGTGAACACAGATCCATCATAAACCAGTGAAGGTTAATTTTTTTGGAAAAGAGGACAGCAAGACAAATTTGTAAAAGTACAGAACTGGTGATTGAAACAGGAACATACTGATCTTTATTATAACCACAGTAATCCACTGAAAAAGAACAAGGGATTCTACAGTGTTCACTACAGACAATTAATAGATTCTTTAATGAAGTTCAGTACTAATTTAGCTATCCAAAAAATCTTTACAATGTTTCTTTAAAGCTTCTCATGCAAATTGCAATTTATTTTCCTCTTTTCCTCTATTCTTTTGTGGCAGATTCCAGCTGCTTGTGAACATGTGAGCATGAAAGAACATGTAATAGTAATGCAATTTTTTCTTACCATAAACTTTGCTGTATTAACTGCAACACAATATAATTAATGCCAACTCTAATAGAACACACCAGGATTCCCAGACTAACTATAAGACATTTTTTAACTCCTTGAAAAGCTTTTTGAGAGAAACTCATTTATCAGCCAAGTAAGAAATGCACCAATCATCCATCCATTTACTAGCTTTTGCTTTATTACTCACTCATGGTAATTTTATATGATATGACATCCTGTCTTTCCCCATCATCTTGTTATGCACAGCAAGCATGAACATACCTACACACTGTGCATGTGAACTACCATTCCACATTAGAAGTCTAGGTCTTCTTTGCCAAATTGCAAAGTGCCATCTTGCAATCTTTACTTTCACAACAGTAACACAGAACATATAATTAGATCTACCAATCTATTACTTTTCATGCAAGAGGGGGTTCCAAAGTGTGCATTACTGGCATTGCCAACAAAAGAAAACCTGCAGAAGAAACTGTGGTGTTACTATATCATTGATTTTGTTCAAGGGCTAATCATTTGTATAACACTATTGACTTGAAAGGAGAAAAAGGAAATGCTAAAGAGGAAAAGGAAGCAGATGAAAGTTAAAATATTTTTATTTCAGTCTCCCTAAAATTTAAGGGGTCTGCCTGCTAGTTTAAAATCTTACCTGATTTGGGGAACAAACAGGGAAATCTTCAACTGGTGGAATTAAACCCTGGGCAATTAATTGTCCATAGGATGGAGGAGCTTCTCTTCTTAACAGCTCAGCCTCAACCCTTGACAAATGAGTTTCAAATGACCTTTCAAAGAGAAAAGAAATTTCTGAATACATAAGACACTGATTTATATACATATATATATGAATGAATGAATGAAAGTACATCAGACTATTATAATCTGAAATAAAAAACTTCAGAAGATGAAGTTTTGCTAATTTAATTGAAATTTAATTGACAAAGAATATAAAGTCATTCCTGTCAGTCTGTCCAGCTGAAATGAGAGCAAAAAAACAAACCCAACAATAATTTTT